>NC_092353.1:28018177-28638644 GCF_963676685.1 Mytilus edulis | reverse complement strand
TTATTGCTAGAAACTAAAGCCACACATGCTGTTGTCAATGAAATTAACAAGGTCATAATAGATAAATAGTAATCAGGGTTGGCAAAAACCCGGGTTTTATGAGTATTGCCCAGCCCAGTGGGAAATACTGGGAAAACCCGGGTTTTACTGGGTTTTAGTGGGTAATACTGGGCAATACTGGGTAATATAAAATATTTGTCTGAATTTGAAAGAGTATTCAGTGATAAACACAAATGCAATACATTTAATAAGATATTTATACTCTATTTTGTTTGTTTAGCATTTGTCTAGATTGTCAAACTGTAAATAGAAAGCAAATAAATCATTTTTTTTCATATGAATATAGCTCCTATTAAGAATTAACAATTACATGTATTAAAGAAACATCACATTTGAATAATGTATATGTACTGTCATTAATTAATAAGTAATTATTCAGATTAGAACACAGATTTGTTTATGTAACAATAATCAGTCCTTTCAATTTTATAAGTGTTAATGGCATGACCCTGTAGGGTGTTTATTTAACAATATGAATGTATAAAAATTAAAATTAACAATTCACTTCAAAACACTGCAATAAAATGCATTTTTCAAAGTTTGGATTATTGAAACAATACTTGGTAATTAAAAGGTATCTTTAAATGTGCAAATCTTGTATTCTGCTTACGTATAAAATTGATAATGAAGAGAATGAAATTTTCTAGAAATGTCTGTCAATGGTTATCTGTATAAAAAGTATATATTTAGCTGTTATACTATGAAACTATAACAAGTCTTTACTATTTTGTGTTAAAATAAGCTTAAAAAATCTTATTGCCCAGTAATGCCCACTATTACCTATTTCTGGGAGTATTGCCCAGCCCGGGAAAACCCGGGTTTTCCCGCCCGGGAATTCCCGGGTGGGTAATACTTTGCCAACCCTGATAGTAATACACTAATTATCATTGGTCATCTCAATTTGATTGCTTTTCTCACTTTCTCCCTACTGGGTCAAGCAAGAAAATCAATCTCATTGAGATGACCTTGCAACAATAATCTATAAATATGCTTTAAACGATAAGGATAAAATTGATAATGGAAATGGGGAGTGTGTCAAAGAGACAACAACCCGACCATAAAAAAAACAACAGCAGAAGGTCGACAACAGGTCTTCAATGTAGCGAGAAATTCCCGCACCCGGAGGCGTCCCTCAGCTGGCCCTTAAACAAATATATACTAGTTATATATTTATATATATGGTATAATTGCCATTGAGACAACTATCAAAAAGAGACAAGGAAATGAAGAACAATTTAAACAACTCCAGGCCACCATCTATAGCTAGTCTCCATGATCAATATTGAGCAAAACCCATACTGTATATAAAGTAAGGTATAACAGAGAGTGCACAAATGGAAAACAGTTCAAACACAAAAACAATGGATACATCTATTCTAAAACAATAAACAAAAACAATAATGGCACCCAACCCCCAAAATGAGAAAAATATTACTATAAAAAGAAGTTAAGAATGTGCCCACTTACTAATAGATTTGGTAAATTTTCATGAAAGTTTAAAAGATCACATCATATGGTGGATACAAAACATAGTTTAACTATTAATAAAGATGAGGATCAGTTGAGTTTTAAAAACTTGAAAAAAACATTGGAATGTTATCAATATCAAGATTATTTAAGAAAAAGCTCTATATTTAGATATTACGACATCCTGATCATGGTGCTGGTGGTGTTTTACTATGGGCTCATCATGAGAAAATTGTATGTGTGGATCAGAAAGTAGCATTCCTTGGTGGCATTGACCTTTGTTATGGTCGGTGGGATGATGCACAACACAAGTTAGTAGAATCATTATTATGGTACCAGAGTATTGAGTAAAACTAGACATATATACCAAGAAAATACAGGAAAAGGGATATCCCAAATTATTTAGATTGTAGTAGACAAAGTAATATCATTTTACACAAATTAAAAAAGCTGATTATAAAAGTAGACTTTGATAAAGTTGCATGGAATTAAATTTCTGCATCACATCAATAGCTGCATAGAAATAATGCTTTGAAAATTTAAAATGCAATTTTTTTTTGTAACACATATTTTTTTGCAATTCTTTTAATAATAAAAAAAAACATAACAAAAATTCATATATTTACAGTACATGTATTTGATATAACATTGCTAAGAACCATGTAAACTTATAAATATTTTTTATATTCACAGATTAACGGATTTAGGTTGTGTTATCTATGACCATGGCACTTCTGTTCAGGTAATAATAATCTGCATTTACATGACATGTATTTAAAAATGCATTATGACACCAGCAATGAAAATAAGCAATCTTGTATTTGTCAATCTTTATTTCAAGGACATTATTTAAATCAGGAGAACAGAAAGCAAATATAAAAAAGAAGATGTGGTATGATTGCCATTGAGACAACTCTTCACAAGAGAACAAATAACACAGTAATTAACAACAATAGGTCACTATGCCCTTCAACAATGATCAAAGCCCATACTGCAGATATGACTTTCATATTGTACATACTCTAAATGGTTAACAATCTTGTGTTAAAATCATCCTAATATACAAACAACTCATTAAAATTAAAATGGATTCATTAGAATCTAAACACATTTAGCACAGTCTGTTAATCTATTTAGATTAGATCTATAACTCGATTTTCTATAACTGATACCGTGTCTAATCTATGTAGATGGCAGAATTAGTAGTATGAATTTGTTAGGTGTGCTAACAGCTTATAGTAGTATAGAGGATGAAAAAGACATTGATAAAATTGAGAATGGAAATGGGGCATTTGTCAAAGATTAATACTTCTCATTTACAGTTAGTTTTTTTCTGTAATTTCAGGTAAATGGCCAAGCTGTAACAGGTGAGGATAATAATGAAGGCATAACTATATGTGTTACGCCACCTAGTCCAAATCGTCATAAAGATTTATTCACTCCAAACGAGTTTAAATCTTCGCCAAATCAAACAGATAATCAGGAACCTTGTGTGTGTTCAGGACACATAGCAGATCGTCCTCATGGCTATGCTTATGCAAATGATACTGAGGAAAGTACCGCTGATATCAATCAGGAAGATGCTTATAAACATTCAGACTCTGTCATTCCAAATATATTAGAAATAGATGTGCCTTCAGGTAACTGTGATTATAATTCTGAGGATGAGGGAGGGGACGATGGGACCATGATTGTTAACCAACAGGAAGTGTCTGTGACAGTTCATGAGGTCGATTCTCAACAGTCTAACGATGAAAAATTGAGAAATATTGTTAATTATATGCAAAATCAAGCTTTCGCTTCTAAAGCTAAGGCTGTAATACAGAAAAATGCTCAAACTACTTCCAATTGCTCAAAAGTTCAGGAAGACAAAATCTCCCAAAGTGAACATAAGGAGGATGAAAAAAATCATTTGATAAGACAAGAGGAAATTACAGAAGATACTTCAACAGCTGACGGCATACCAAGACCTAAGTCAGCAAAAGAATTTAGGATGGAATTAGAGAAAAATAAAAAACAAAAACTTAAAAATAATTCCAGTGAGAATAAAAAAGATGAAGGCAGAAAGAGTAAGACAAAGTCTAAAATCAGTGAACATGGAATAGTTGAAAAAGGATTCAAAAAATTAGAAGAGGATTTGCCAGTTTTCATTGATCCTAACGAGCAGCCATTAAAGAAAATAAGAAATGATTCTGGAGAGGTTCAAATGAGGAAAAAATTACCCTCGCCTATGGAGGTTAAGGAAACTTCAACAAAAGTTACAGCATCAAGGGAGAGTTGGGCAAAAAAAAAGTTACGAACCTCCTTATCAAAAGCTCATAGCAAGGAAGATAACAATAATAAAGATACACCTCACGACGGTGAGGAAGAAGTGGATGAACACATACGTAAACGCTGGCGTTTAGTTCTAAATGTACAGAAATTTGAATCAACACTGCAACGACCTCAAAAGATAGCTGGATTTCCAGAATCAAAGAAACAGCCCCTATCCTCCAAGATATCATCTAAAATTGTAAGTATTTGATAGAAATTGTAGGTTTAAAAGTTTTTAAGTTATAAGCATATTATATCATGTGATGTGAGTTTTGATTCAAACCAAAGCAATGTCAAGGACATCTTTGAATATCCATAACTCTGATAATGTTAGCTATTAGTTGGGGATCTTCACATGCATTTCTAAGTTACACAGTCCATTAGGATAATTCCCCAAGAATGATGCATTCCATTTGGAGTATGGAATGTTTTCAAAAGGTCTTAAAATATTGCTTTATCCACTAATAACGTTTGTTCAACACCAGTCTTTATTGACAACAACTTTCATTTTTCCTGTCAGTGGTTCTCAATGATCAATCTAGCTTCCTATCCAAATGATAACTTGAAATAACCTATAAATTTAGCTAAAGTGCTGAAAGTGGTGTTAGTACCAACAATCAATCAGTATCCAATCAAACAGTTGAGCACAAAAAAATTAAATTGACATAGAAATATAAGGTTCCTTTTTAATGAAGGTACTGTGTTTTTTTTTCTTTTAAAAAAGAAATTAAATAAAATATTTTTACAGGTTTTTTTTTATGAAGATATTATTTATTTTACAGAAAGATCGAATTAGACATGAAAGAAAAGACAGTTTAGATGGAATCAAAGAAGAACTGGATTAGTAAGTTTTTAAAATTTTTCATTTGTTTTCTTTACTGTATTTATAATGCAAACTGAATATAAGTATTTTCACTGTGCTGATTAATTCTAGAATTTTTTTGTGTCCAGCTGAGGCAACACCTAGGGATAATTTCTGTCATCTTTAATCAATGTATGCAGGGGTGGATCCAGTCATTTAAAAAAGGGGGGGTCCCAACCAAGGATAAAGGGGGATGTTCCAGCTATAAGTCCCCATTCAAATACATTGATTGTCAAAAAATATGGGGAGTTCCTACCCCTGTCAATTATATTTGGTGAATGGAAGGATTGTAAGGTGTTTTTGTTTGTCTGTCATGGTTTATATGACGAACTCATTTTCATAATTTTTTAAGTTTATCACATACTACTAGCAGTAGGTCAAATATATTTGGAATTGCTGTACATGTTTGTCGAGTAGGTTTCAAATGACCTTGACCTCATTTTCATAGTTCATTGGTCATTGTTAAACATTTTGTAGTTTGATCTGTTTCTAAGGTACTATTAACCATAGGACCACTATTTTAGTGTTTCCAATAGTTGTAAGGTGTACATATCTGTCCGGCATGGTTCATCTGACTGTGACCTCATTTTTGTAGAAATTAATGATAGGTTAAGGTGATACTTGAAGCATGACCTTTAACTTACAAAATGTCAAAAGAAATTCAATGATAAATAAAACAGTCAAGACATTTCAGTGTTTACACTCGTGTTTTAAATACAGAATACAATCCACTGTTACATGAATAAGATGTTTGTCAGATATCTAATTTGCAATTGATTTGTTTTCTTTTAACATCTAGTTTAGATCAGGTTTAGGTACACCTTTTAATCATGATTATTTTTCTCCAGTTTAGATACATGTGTACACATTTTAATCATGATTATTTTTCTCTAGTTTAGATGCACCTTTTAATCATGATTATTTTTCTCCAGTTTAGATGCACCTTTTAATCATGATTATTTTTCTCCAGTTTAGATACACCTGCCATCTTACATAAAACTTCTAGTGAAATGAAGATAGATGAGCTAGGACTGGTTGGATCCAGTAAGATGTGGATTGGAAAAGACTATGTCAACTTTATATATAAAGATTTTGTAGATTTACATGATCCATTTGAAGGTCAGTTAAGACAGTAATTAATATGTGTCCATGCTGGATAATAGTTTTGGTTTAAATTATAATAAACTCTTCTTTGTACCTTAAAATTACATAAGACTTGGTGATTAATATAAACAGGTAATAAATAATGATACATGTATATGCATAGATTTCAACTATTACGATTTTTCCATAATTTTTCTGATTTTGTGATCAAAATTACACTTTTATGGTCAAGGTCGAATAGTTACGGATTCCCAGTCAGCGCAGTTCAATTTTGTAAAACGCGTATTTTTATCATTACTTTTCTGGCCTGGTAAGGTATTTAGAAAATGCCAATGTAATGTTTCCGGTTTCTCAGGAGTTGTCAACCTATCTTTTGGAAACTAACTGACTTCCAAAGAGGCAAACTTGCATTTCATGAAGTAGCTTTCCCCCTTTTATACTTCTCCTTGACAAAATGAAAATGTATTAGTTGAGAAAATCTGAACGATTAATGAATAGAATATATACTACAGATAATATGTTTGATGAAACATGTAAGTGCACATCACTTTGCAACCACTCGTCAGTATTTTTTGGGGTAAATGCACGTTTTTGATTGATTACTGAAAACTTTTCAAAATTACGGAAAATTTGATAGATTGTTACTGATTGTGTCAAAAGGGAGTTGGCATCTATGATAGTATATGTAAAAAACTTATAATAAAGACAAAAAATTATTTAACTCCCAACAAAAAAGAGAACTCAGTTTCAGAAATGAAAAATTTTAAGTAGTAGTCAATTTTTGTATATCTACACAGTAAAAAAGAATATCTGATAGCTTGATGTTTGTATTTCCTATAACAAATATATTACAGTATATTAAACACAACATTCAATAAAGTGCAATAATGACAAACCACTGATATTTTTTTATCCATGCAATATATTGAGCCTTGTCCCAGGAGTTACCTTCATGCATTTAAAACTATTGTTAGATTTGTGAATATGATGTGCAGTGTGTATACATGGTATATAAATGAATATGGTGTGTTAATGGAGTCAAATTTATGATCAAAGATGTATCTTATTCTATTTCTATTAGGCTTTTGTGTGTACGTTAAATATTGCTTTTTTCTGTTATTTTAACAATATTCTTAACTTTCCTATTGTTGAATTGGCTTGCAAATTAACATTAGTTGCTTTGCTTTTTTAAGATTTTATTGACCGAACACAAACTCCAAGAATGCCTTGGCATGATATAGGCGGAGTTGTCTATGGGAAAGCAGCCAGAGATGTTGCCAGACATTTTATAGGGCGCTGGAATATGACAAAGGTTTGTAATGTGACTTGTTTTGCGCTATGTTCTTAGTACTTCTTATTTGATACCAATCTTATGCTGCCCTTGAAAATGAGAAGTAATAGCTAGTAAATGAAGTTTCTCAATGCAATTTGTTTTATACTTTATATCAATGTTTTGTTTCCCCTATCTTTTTATCCATCCATAACTTGGTAATACTTGTTGGTAGGCTTTCTCCATAGTTTCAATGTCATGCTGGTGTGTCATCATACAGATAATTATCAATGTCTCAAAATTTATTGATGCAAAATTCCTATGTCAAAATATTTCTGTCTCTGTAATTTATATAAATATGCTCAATTTACATGATTCAAGTTGAATTTTGAAAAGTCAAATTTTCTTGGAAACGAAAAACTACATGCTAAAAACACAATAAGCAACACAGTTTTATTTCATTAAATGAAAGGTTTATTCCCGATTGTCCCACTTTTTAAAATTTTAGAGTTCTGATTGTCCCACATGAAAAGTTCTGATTGTCCCACATTATTTTATGTAGTAAAATGTTCTTAGATAAACAAGGCAACTGTTGTTTGTTTTGCTAAATAAACAAGAATTAATTATTGCACATTTAATATTAATTTTATAAAAGTATAAAAAAAATATTTTTTAAATCATTAGATTGATACAATTTTGATTAAAAAAATATAATATTTCTGATTTATGAAATAGATCTTTTAAGGTCTTGAATTAAACTTTTTCTGAACCTGATTTTTGGGTTTATATATGACTCTAGAAAAATAATTGGTGATGAAAATCATATGGTGGTGCACTTATTTTTGCTACAGCCATTTGAAAGTACCCAATTCTGATAATTTTGTCAGTTTTCATCAAATGTTATCCATTTTTGGGCTATTATCATGAAAAAAATCACAGTTTCACAATTAAACTTTATTTTTTTTATACTTCAATAAAGATAGGGTGGACCAATCTGAATAGAACTAACTTAAAAAAACCTAGAAGTAGGTGTTAATATAAGAAAGTTTTATAAAATTTTATTGCTTTTTTGTGTCAAATTGACCATTCTATTGACTATTCTGAATCACTATTGACCATTCTGTCAATTTGTCAATTTTGGAATTTTCTCTTTTTTTAGAACACAAATCTTATTATTTCAACTTCTTTGTTATAATTGATTGAAAAAATACATATTTGAAAAATTTGAAAGATTTTTTTTATATATGGAATGCACATGCTTCTGGTAAAATCATTTCTTGTACCCCCATCTATTTTCTCTAAATTTGCTGCTGTCTAGAACTTTTCCAGATCAGCCTTTCCAAGAATCACTATTAAAAGTTGTTTTTCCAATTTTCCCATTGTTTTTGCAGTCAACAGGACTCTTCACCAATTATAAAGAAGAGCAATACTTCCATAAGAAATAAGAAGATGTGGTATGATTGTCAATGAGACAACTCTCCCAAAGAGACCAAATGACACAGAAATTAACAACTATAGGTCACCATACGGCCTTCAACAATGAGCAAATTCCATACCACATAGCTACAAAAGGCCCCAAAATGACTAATGTAAAACGAGAAAACTAATGGCATAATTCATGTACAAAATAATGAACGAAAAACAAATATGTTACACGGCAACAAACGAAAACCACTGACTTACAGGCTCCTGGCTTGGGACATAACCACAACAAAGACACTAAGTACAGATCTGAGAGTACTCACAGTACTGACTGCTAGTTCAAAGCCAATAAAAAAATATGCATCTTAGACTAAAAAAAAAATGTTTTTTTAAAAGACTTCATATCATATCATATGATACTTCAATTGTACCTACTATGAGCAAAATAAAATATGTAAATATTATTATTTGTTCTTATTTTGTTCATATTTTATAAGTTACATTGGTTATTAACCTTTGATTAACTGCAACACGCTATAAAAACAAATTAATCATTATAAAAACAGTTCCCAATTGTCCCACATTTAAACTTCCCAATTGTCCCACAAACATATTCCCGATTGTCCCACAAAATTTCATTACCTTTTTACCTGTAATTTCAAAAAGTGGGACAATCGGGAAGACACCAAATGGAATGTTTCACACCTGATAGAATTGCCACAGGCATTGCATGTCATCTTATTCATTACTGTTGCATAAGGACATGGAAAAAAGTGATTTATTTCTTCCTTTTAATGAAGTGTGACCAGACAGTCTGATTTTTTTTTATTGTTTATTTAAACATGATGATTTGGAAAATTCAGTTTATATTAAAACATTTCTTAATATTCTAAAAGTAAACTAAAACTGATAAAAAGTATCTATATTTTTACAATCATTGTATATAATTTAATTTAGCCTAGTATGTGTCTGCTTCAACTTAATGTCTGCTTGAAAGTACATAACAATCATTGTTCATATTTATTTTAAAAAAAGCTTTTCTTAAAATTCAGAATTGCAGAGGCCTATTTTTTAATAATTTTTTTTTTAACAGGTAGAGAAGGCAAAAAACAATCGTAACTTTCCTTTACTGGTACCAAAAGGATACACTCCACATAATCTGGTTCCTCAGGTAATAAGGGACCAGTGCGATGAAGTTAAATCACAGGTTTGTGTAGTTACTTTTAAGCAAGTTAAATGATTTTATGTAAATACAGTGACTTGACTGTTAGTGTTGCTATCCACCAATTGCAACTCATTCAAAATTTTGACCAAATTGCAATTTGTTTTATAAAATCAAATTGTTCAACTGGAACAAATTGTTCAGTCAAAATGTGAAAGTGCAAGGTGATAAAATAAAATATACTTACAATCCTATAAGACTTTAACTCCACTTTATTGATGGTATTACTAAATCTATCAATCTGTATAGTTATATTATAGCCATTACCACTGTTTTATTGTTAATTGCTATAAAAATGTCCAAACTAAGCTTTTATATAGTTTTTCTTTCGAAAAGTATTCTATATTCATAAGAATCACACATTATGTGAATAAAAACATTTCATATTCAGTAAAATATTTGTGAAATTGCAATATGTTTGTAGGAAGGGGAGATAATCTTTTTTGGTTTCAAAAAATGTTTATTCAAAAGAATAGTATTTTAGGTTATCTCCACAAGGAAACTTATCAATAGCATATTGTTATTTCACACATATTTTACTGAATATATGATGTATTATTTTAAATGATATATGATTCTTATAAATATAAAATCCTTTTTATTTTTAATTGCTATAAAAATGTCCAAACTAAGCTTTTATATAGTTTTCTTTTGAAAAGGATTTTATATTTATAATTAAGAATCATATATCATTTAAAATAATAGTATTGCAATTTCACAAATATTTTACTGAATATGAAATGTTTTTATTCACATAATGTGTGATTCTTATGAATATAGAATACTTTTCGAAAGAAAAACTATATAAAAGCTTAGTTTGGACATTTTTATAGCAATTAAAAATAAAACAGTTCACCTTTAGTATGGTAATGGCTATAATATAACTATACAGATTGATAGACTGATATAAAAATACCATCAATAAAGTGGAGTTAAAGTCTTATAGGATTGTAAGTATGTTTTATTTTATCACCTTGCACTTTCAGTCTTGACTGGTTTTCTACAGCAGTTGGTTCAAATTTCTGACCAGTTGAACAATTTGGTTTAATAAAACAAATTGCAATTTGGTCAAAATTTTGAATGAATTGCAATTGGTGGATAGCAACACTTACAGTCAAGTCACTGTAAAATTCAATGGCAAACATCATGGGACAATACAGGGTTTTCGAAAGGGGGCATAACTCTTCAAAATGGAATTAATACTGTGTAGAGACACATGAGATTTTATTTTGGGATCATCAAAATAGAAGGGAGCTTAGCTTATATAAGTTCTAAGCCTGGTATGCACTCTATACTTTATCCTTGGTCTACCACTGAACATATCAAATTGACAATTGTTTGAAAATTGAAGTATTTGAGAGAAAAAAATAACTGCTGTTTTTTTTTAGAAAAAAAGAAGATAACTTGATTTCTTTTGTTTCAAATTGTGAAATAGCAGGCAGTATTAATGATAAGCAAATAATTTGCAGGTAGAAACAATACATTGTTTGATAATTTACTTTGATATATTGTGTTCCAACAATGATATCTTAATGAATTGTAAGTAGGTCCAAATCACACTGCAAATTATGTTTCCCTGCTTTGAAAAAGGGGGGGTATACTGTTGTACCTCTGTCTGTCCATACATCCATCCATCCATCAGTCCGTCCGTCAGCCTATCCGTCAGTCCATCTATCAGTCCGTCAGTCCCATGAATATTTCTCTTCACATTTTTCTCAGGAACTACATTATAAGGATTTCTGAAATTTAGTTTAAGGGTTTATATAGATCTGCTATACTATGTGATGCATTTTCAGATTCATCATCTTCCTGTTTACTAAACACTTGTATGATTTTACACATGATAGCCAAGTTGAAAATTTTCGTCACATTTTTTCTCAGGAAATGCAATACTAGGATTTCTGAAATTTAGTTTCCCCGTTAATATAAGTCTGCTATACTGTGTGATGGGTTTTCAGATTCATCTTTCGACAACTTCCTGTTTACCGAACTCTTGCATATTTCTACACTGTTAAAATTATCCACTTGCGATGGGGGTATCATCAGTGAGCAGGAACTAGTGTTTTACTTGTTAATTTTAATTTGTGAATGACTATTAATTTGGTTTTTTTTCCTTCACTTTTGACATAGTATTGAATTTTCTATATATTTTCAGATACTTAGAAGTGCTGGTGGTTGGTCATGTGGTATACAGAAACGGGAGACATCAATACAGACGGCATATTTACATTGCATAGAAAGTGCTAAACATTATATCTACATTGAGGTTAGTATATAAGAACACTTAATGTCATTATCAAAAGCAATTTATAGACTAGAGTAAGTAGCTTTCAGATATCTGCATGTTCAATTCAAACTATGGTTTGTTTAAAATAGTGTTGCATTGTAGTTTTTACATATATAAAGTAATGCCTATGAGAATGAATAGTTTTGCTGCCACATTATGGATAATATTATTTCTATAGTACAGCTTTATATTAAGACTAATCAGAACTCTTGAAGAAGAAAAAAAGCCCACATCTGTTCAATTGTCTTAAAAGTTAGTTTTTTTCTAGACTGTTTTTGTTCATATAAATGGTGCAACAGGTTATATTAGTTTTATATATTTGTTTTCAGAATCAATTCTTCATCACATATATAGGGGACCATGCAGTTGTTAAGAATGAAATAGGTGAAGCTTTGTTTAAAAGAATTGTCAGAGCTCATAGGTAAGTTAGACTTGCATATATTATGGATTCATAATTATTTGTTGGTTACCAATACTCGTGGATTTCATGGGTTCAGATGAACCACGAAATTAAATGTCCAAGGAATAGCAAATTTTCTATATAGACTTGTATACAGACTTTGCCAGAACCACAAACACGTAAGTTTTCCATAATCTACAAAAATTGGTACCCACGAAAATAGATGAATCCACGGTATATTATTGGTTGATTAGTTATTTGTACAACAGTTTGAAATGATGTGTTAGAAATTATCTGTTTGTTTTGTTCACGCATCAGTGACAATATAATGGAATTTGATGAGACTGTCATCAATGTGAGAGGGTTAGCGCTATAAAACCAGGTTCAATCCAACATTTTCTACATTTGAAAATGCCTGTACCAAGTCAGGAATATGACAGTTCTTGTCCATTCATTTTTGATGCGTTTTGTTATTTGATTTTGCCATGTGATTATAGACTTTCCGAATTGGTTTTCCTCTGAGTTCAGTATTTTTGTGATTTTACATTTTTTTATATCAAATGTATATATTGGTTATAGAAAAGAGTTTTAAATGTTTTATGTTTTTGTTTCTTCGATTCAGAAACTTGAAAGAAAATGTCACTTACGTCCCACAATGCATTTGTTAGGATTAAACTGCACATAGTCCAAATACAGATCAAGCATAAACCATGTGGTTATAGAGAAAGTTAATTTAAAGTGGCCTCTAATTGTATATATAGATAGATATGAATATTCTGTTAAACCTATTGATAACATTTTATATTATATGTCGAATATTTGATTTTTACCTACATAAAAATTATATTTTAACAAAAACAAATACGTTGAATACATTACTGTTAATTGAATTTTATTATATCTTCCAGGAACAATGAAACATTCCGTATATATGTTGTTATGCCATTATTGCCTGCCTTTGAAGGAGAAATAGGAAAATCTGGTGCCTATGCTATTAAAGCCATCACTCATTATAACTACACTTCTATATGTAAAGGACCACAGTCACTGTGGCATAATTTAGGGAAAGAAGGTAAGATAATCAGATAAAGAGTCAAACGGTCTAGTTTTACTGCTTTAAAATATCATTTTACATCAAATATATATTTTTTTCAAAAAGCATTGAAAATATTTTTTAAGCATTCTGGTGTTGAATTAACATGCAGACACCAGTAAAGATAAACTTAATATGTGTACAACCCATCATTCAGACTGTATTTCCTTATTTAAAGATTGTTGAAGGGGTCACTCACTGTCTGTGCATTCATGACAGTCAATTTTATTGCAGGAGAAAGGAGTTTCATGGTTAACTGACAATCTCCATCAGAAATTCATGCAGTAAATCTGTAATTGCTATCTCTGTGGTGTTTAAAGAATATTTACTTGGAATGTCTATTTCAATTTGTCTGATTTATATTGCAGAATGATTGTTTGTGGAAATAGACAATAAGTCAGTTATATTATTTCCCTTTAGTTAACAGAATAATTTGTAATAAAATGTGTATTTATTTGTTGTTTCAGGTATTGAACCATTAAATTACATCACATTCTGTGGATTAAGGACACACACTGAGCTCAATGGCAAATTGGTAAGTTTTATTATCTCCCTTATTCAATTTTATATATTGTGGATAAAATTTAATATGAAATTAACCCAGATGTCAACTAGAAGGAAAAAATATTATCTACTTATAAATTATACAATATTTGCCCTCAGCTTATTGTTAAAAAAAGAGGAACGAAAGATACCAGAGGGACAGTAAAACTCATAGATTGAAAAGAAACTGACAACGTCATGGCTAAAAATAAAAAAGACAGACAAATAATAGTACTGAAGACAAAATATAGAAAACCAAAGACTAAGCAACACCAACCCCACCAAAAACAGGGGGTGATCTCAGGTGCTCCAATAAGCAGATCCTGCTCCACAAGTGACATATATTAAAAATATATTACTGTTATTAGTACCAAAAAATGTAATTACAGAAAAAGGTGCCATGATAAAGAATCATCTATTTAACATTTTCATTATTTGGTTTAAGAGCTAATGACCTATATCTTACATTTTTTTTTTTTCAGGTCTCAGAATTAGTATATGTCCATAGTAAGCTTATGATTGTTGATGATGACACTGTTATTATGGGATCGGCTAATATCAACGACAGAAGCATGCTGGGAGATAGAGATAGTGAAATCGCTGTCATGTTTCAGGACATACATAAACACAAAGTTAAAATGAATGGTGTTGAACATATGGCAGGCAAATTTGCTTCATCTATGAGAAAAAATTTGTTCAGGTTAATATTTTTTATTAAAAATATACAAATAAAGAGCCATGGTATAATTGATTTTGAGAAGGTATCTACACAGAATTCAAAAGAAAGGGATGTGAAAACTGCAGGCCTAGATCATGGTATAAACTTCCACAATGATCAAAACCAATATTGAATTGAAAGTCCCAGAATAGCAACGAGTAAAACAAACAACAGAGATATTTAGTAACTTAATTTCAGCTTATAACCAAAAATTAAAATTATTTGAAAGCCACAACTTATGAGAATTACTGAATATGACTGACATCAGCCAACTACAAGTACAGACACATAAGGAATATGGTGGTTTTAACATGTTGTGAGCTATCATCCTTCCTGGGATAGCAGTGTAACATCCCAAAATATCAATTCCATGTTTAATGCTTGGGAGTATTACATGTTTGTATAATATCATTTCTTGTTGCATAAAAAAATGCAATAAATTTAGTTAACTTATTTTTGCCAGTGGCAAATAATTTTTTGTTGTGCTCAGGAAAATTAAACTTCTAGATAACATCAACTTTGCTAACATATCAGCTAGACAAGGGCTATGTCCAATGGATGTGTTCTGATAATTTTATCTTGTTACAGGGAACATTTAGGAATAGATAGGTTTTACAATGTTCAATGTATGTGTTCTGATTATTTTATCATGTTACAGGAAACACGTAGGGATAGATAGGTTCTTCAGTGTCGAGTTTATGTGTTCTGATTATTTTATCATGTTACAGGGAACACCTAGGAATAGATCCACTAGACAACACTATAGATTTATCAGATCCAGTTAACGATGTGTTCTACAAAAACTTCTATCTTAGTGTGGCAACGGTGAACACTGGGATATATGAAAAGGTAGGGTATCTGTTCTATAACCTCATTGTGTACTGCACAATCCAAATAGGGCTATTCCATTGAAATGTTTGTGAGTGGGTAGGAATGGTTGTTTAATTAATGAATGTGGGTCATGGGTCTTTTTTCAATATGAGTCTTATTACCATTATGCAAAATTCTCTAAACAAATGGTTCTTGGTTATAGGGATATTCAGGAAGTGCCTTCCAACCCTCCCTAATACATTTGATTGGAATAGCCCTTGTTCAAAATTCTTCATAAGTGGGTAATGCATTTCTTTGCAGACTTTTCCATTTCAGTTATTTTTGCACATCTATTAGACTTTAATAGCCTCTCTTAAGATTAATGCCTGGACGAATAATTGATTAAGATAATGTAATTTCTTCATATCTTAGAAATACAGAAGTGGTTGGAAATTTAACATTTTACAATTTTTATAAAAATTTTGACGAAGTATTTAATTTGACCCTTTGACAAAAAAATTCAAAAAATTTAAATCAACTATTTTATCAGAAAAATTACACTGGTTATATAGCAGTTTGACAAACACTAAATTTGATCATTGAGCAGCTTAATATTCCTTAACAACACAACGTAATTAAAACAATTAGCTGATTTTAACGAGTTATCTCCCTGTAGTGTCAGGTACCACCTTAAATGATTTAAATGTGAGGAACAATTGTCCATTGAAAAAAGACTAGGTGTGCTATTATAGATTTAGTTTTAAAGTTTAAAAGAAGTACTTTCTTTCAGGTGTTCAGATGTCTTCCTAATAATCAGGTGCTATCATTCAACGAAGCAGATGCATACATGCAAGAAAAATCAATGGCTGAGACAGATCCAGCAACTGCTCGTCAAGAATTAAAAAGAGTACGAGGCTATCTTGTCTTAATGCCCCTTAAATTCTTAGACAACGAGAACAGTATCATTCCATTTGGCGGAAGAGAGGCAATTTTGCCAGTTTCAGTATGGGTTTGATCGTTATTTTTGGTGATCTACTAGAATTTTATTTTATATGTAGATTTTTATTGAAATGAAAATAAATGGCAAATTTTCTGAAAAACATTTGGAGTAATAATGACAACTTTATATTGTCAGATCAGTAAATAATTATCTTGATTTTTAACTTGATTTTAATTAGATTTTATTAATTTTGAAATGTATCATGCATATTATTTCATGCAATGTTATGAAAGTAAAAACAAAATTAGAAACTTAATTGAAATGGAGCTACAAAAGGAATTAGAATATTTATAGTGATGTATAAAATGTGTGTATTTATTCATTATTTGATGCATTTCAATTATTGGTATTCATAATCATTTTCTTTGGTGAAAAACTACAGGAGAAAGCTATCATATTTATAAAATGAATTAAATTCTCCACAATTAATTCCCAGTGAGATATTTTATTTTTTTTAAATTGTTTTATTTATATTATTTACATTTGATTTTGTCCTGATATCAATTGAAATCATATTTTTCAGCAGCTTGTTCAATTTTTTAAAATACTAAGCAACACCATTTTCATACAATCTTTAACCTGCCCACTGGCAAAGCTTGGCTATATATTGATGGGATGTCCATATGTCTTAATAATACTGTGATTTTCCTATTCACATTTCAAGCTAATTCATTGAATTACTAAATTCAGAAAATTTTCCAATTCTTTAAGGTGTTGCATTATTCCTTTTTATTTAATTTACAAATTATCCGAATAAAGTGCCTGTTTTTACATAGTTATATGTTTACTTTCATATATCTTGCCACTTTTTTCCATATTGCATCTTGAATCTCAAATACAAAAAGTGTTACACTGTATCAGTGCTTTCATTCATAATTTTTATAAATTAGTTTTTTTGTTATTTGCATTGGAAATATAGTTGTGTAGAATCCCTTTAATTTTAGCAAATGAAATATGTTACTGAACAAAGAATTATGGGCATTACTGACAAAATTGTACATTTGAAAATTTGTATATTAAATTGTACATTTGAAGATGTGTATATTTTAGTAGTGTTTGTTAACAATAATTCTTAGATCATAATTTCATCACCATTTGCCTGCATTTGTCACAGTCATATGACCGTGTAGAGATATTTGTCTTATTTGTTAATAGATTTTTTCATGAATTATTGTTGTTATGAAAAGTTATATGTATATAAACAGAGTAATATTTATTTTTATACTATCATGTACATTGATGCAAGCATCTCATATTGTTTGAAGTTAAGATTACATATGAAATATATATAAATATATATGTTAGTATTTTTATTAGTATTTAGATAACAAGGTAGACTAGAAGTGATAAAACTGCTCAATTTACATCAATGGTTAAAGTTAAAAATGGCTAAACAAAAAATGGCCTGGTATCTCTCACAAATTATATAGATAATTAATGGCTTCTAGAAATCTTTTTTACTAATTTACTTTCTAATTCATGGTTCTAAAGCAACTAATTTTTTTTGTGATTCTGAAAAAGAATGACCTATGGTTCTGAAAGAAAATAACTCTATATAGGTATATAACTTGAGCTTAGGGTTACGATTAAAAGTGATTTTACACTTTACCACTATACTTTTACCAATGGTATTAAAAAAATCAATTACCAAAGAGCTTGTTGTTAAAGGAAGTAAAATACAGCAACAATTATAAAAAGAAAGGAGTTTCAGATATAGTTTCAGAGTTCTTTTAATGTTCCTTAAATTTATAAACAAACAGTCTAAAGAAATGCTGTGTTTCATTCTTGCCATGAAATGAATTTACTTTTTTATCTAAAATTGTAAATAAAGATTAATTAGAAATAATTAAGTTACTGTATTATGCCTGTTTAAATACTTTTTTGAAATTAAAGCATTGCATAAATTGTTATAATATTTTACCATACGATCCTTCTATTAAGTATATATTGTATAATGGATTATGATTTCACATCAAGCCATTTCTATATACTAATAAGTGGTCAATGATCTTCCCCAGTCAAAAAAAAAAAAATATTTTCTGTATTTTATTATCATTTATTTGTGCTTTTTATTTGATTTTTCATATCAGACTATATGCAATGAATTTTTAACTGTTTATTTCTAAGCCTCATATATTAATTCATGCCTTACATCAATATGCATTGTTCTAATTATTTCCCTGATGACTTGGTCTTCCTCCACTAATATTAAACATGCTATCCAAGAGCTATCCAAGAGTGTTGAAAGTAGTGTTAAACACCAACAATTAATCTGTAACAAGTATTATCGCTTTTTTATGAAATTTTCCTTTGATCTTGTTGACTGATAATTTCCTTTCTAAGCGGAGTCAATTGATATGAAAATTATTGCTAGAAACTAAAGGGGCATGTGGTGTTGCTAATGAAATTGACAACTTTGTCATAGTTAATAGCGATAAACAGATTATCATTTGTCATCTCAACTCGATTGCTGTTCTCACTTTTGCAATGCCGGCTCAAGCAAGAAAATCAATCTCGTTGAGATGATCAACGTTAATCTATAAATGTCAACTGCTTTTCTGGTCCTGTTTGAATTATTAATGTGTTGAGAAGGCAAGTACTTAAATATCAGTTAGTCCCAAGATTCTGATTTATTGTGATGATCTATTTATAGAACACTGCATAACAAAATATATGGTCAAAGACGAGATCACTAGATTTTTACAGCTTTTGTATTATCCCTGGGTTTATAGACTTACAGACAATATAGTTTTGCACATGTCTGTTCCTATTTCTTGATAACTACAGAGTTTTTTTAATCCTTTTTATGGTTTTATTATTTAATTATGAAATTATTAGTTTTATATACAGTTTGGGTTTTATTTGGTTGTCATTGCCGTCCATGAAAATGAAAAAAAAACCACACAATCACACATGATATCTTCAATAGATTCTTTCAAAATGATTGATGTAAAAGTAGCAAAAGTCGTGTTTCTAGGTATCTGTGTAGATTTTTTACAGGAGAAAAAAAGAAATTAAAACATATTTAAAATTTTCTTCTTTATTTGAGATGGACTCAGTGGCCGAGTGTTTAGTAGTTACTACTGTAATCACTAGCCAGTCAACACTGAAGTTGTGAGTTTGAACCCAACTCATGTGGGTGCACTGGACTATAATACTAATTGAAGATTTCACTTTAAAATTGTATTTATGAATGAGTAATTTATTCTTTTTGTAGTTATATTATTTATAAAATATAGGAAAATATATGCCGTTACTACTAGACAATAGCGCCTGATGATAATAAGCCTGACCGGTTTCGGTCCTTCAAGGACCTTCTTGAAAGGCTAAAAAGCTGGACCTTATGGGCAATTCCTTCGGGTAAAAAGAAACTGCACAAATGACGCAGATTTTCAAAGACACTCGGCAAGTTTGTTGAAATATTACAAATTCCGAGGCTATAATAAAACTCTTCTCAATGCCAGCCTTAAAAAAGCAGAAGCAAAAGACCGTAAAGCATTACTAAATCCAGTCAAAAAAGACACCAAAAAAATGACAAGAATACCTCTAGTGTTGAGCTATACAAAAGCCAGTCCTAATCTAAGAGAGATTATTGACACTACTTGGCCATTGTTGCATATAAAAGAAACAACCAAACAGATTTTTAGTGAACAACCGCTCTTTGCCTACAAAAGAAATAAAAACCTCAAAGACATTCTAGTTAGAGCGGCTTTCCAATATCCGCCAATCACACCGGGGACATCTGGTATCAGTACACTAAATAAGTTGACCAAATGCAGCAACGAAGAATGTAGCTATTGCCCTTGGATCAATTTCCGAAGGTCTTTCACAAGCACATTCACAGAACGCAAATATAGAAAAAACTATATTGGTGACTGCAACACACCAAATATCATTTACATGATTACATGCAAGTCTTGCAAACAACAATATGTTGGCAAAAGCAAACGTCCGTTCAAAGCTCGACTCGGCGAACATCTCCGATATGTCAAAAATAAGTCAACGGAACCTACTGGTAAACATTTCAACCAGACAGGACACAACATCCACCATATGTCTTTCGAAATCATCGAAGTCCTCTGGAACGATCCTAATGACAACACGTCAGACGTCCTTAGGAGCAAAAGAGAGGATTATTGGATCCTCCAACTCAGAGCGCTAAAACCCATTGGAATCAACAGTTTAGAGACTTCCAAATTTCAGAACACCACTCACTCTATTCTCTCTAGTTATATTATTTATTTTATTCATAATAGATCATCAGTCTCCTTAACAGGGTAAACTGTAATTTGCTTGTATTGAGATTATTTTGCTTGTATGCTGGTTTATTGTATAACAATATATATATAGCTATTAAAACAGTTATTTTAGTATTAGAAAATGTTTACTTGGTTAAATTATTTATGTAAATGTAATTTTGATTTTGTATTTTGATTTAGCTTTGCTATTGTAATGTTTGTTTTTTATAATTTTTAATGTTTTGACATTTGGTTTACAAATTTAGATATTATAAACCAAAAACATATAGAATGAAATTCAAAACAGTGTGGCTGTGGCCATTGATTGACACATTAAATTCATCCATTGACTGGGACAATTTACGTGAACGTGTGTCTGTAACAACCACTGTTCACGACGTACCTACGATAGACATTTAAACTGTGGGGTCACCGAAGGTTTCTTAACGCCTTTAATTATAAAATAATTCGAAAAATTAATCAGGAATAACCTTTATGTTTTGATTTATACAATTGATATAAATCAAAACATCGTGTTATTCCGGATTAATTTTTCGAATTACTTTATTAAGGTGTTGAGAACCTTTGGTGACCCCATAGTTTAAGTGTCTTTAAAAAGTACATAGTGAGCAGTGGTCGTTACATACAAACGTTCACCTAAATTGTCCCACTCAATGGATGAATTTAATGTGTCAATCAAAAGCCACAGCCACACTGTTTTGAATTTCATTCTATGATCAGATTGAACTTGATTTTAGAAAAGTTTATAGATGTATATGCTACGCTTTATCATTGACAAAAGTGTAATAACAAGTTTACACAAAAATGTACTACTTGATAGTCATGCCTGCTATGTAAGCCATGCAAGATATTTGAGCATACTTTTCTTTGTGTCTGTAACATCATCAAGTATGTGATATGGTCACACTAGCAAGACATTTTCATATCATTACATTTTATAATTTTTTAAGCCAATTTCAAAGCAAAGGTTAGAAAATTAGCCCTATTTCTGACATGGGTATTTTCACTCAGACTCAGTAAGATGAATACAAAATTCTCAAAGGCTTTTTTTAAACAAAAAGAACACAATCAATTGCCATCAAGATAGACTGTTAAGGCACATATATTAATTTATGACAGTAAAACTTTTAAAGGTGGCTCAGAAAATGGATGACTCAATTTTTAGTGACATTATTTTTTATCCTGTGATTATTTGCAGTTTTTCGTTGTTTTTGATTTTATCATTCTTTACATTCAGATCTGGAATTTTAATTGAAAATGGTGAAAGTGTATAAACAATTGTTCAGCTATAGTAATTTACATGTTGAATTTCAATATTGTTTTACTATTTCTAAGTGCTGCATGAATATCTCTTGTACACCTATATATGTGTCTGAGGTATAAAAATAAAGTATTGTCTATTGAAAAAAATATAAATATTTTTATTGTTTGATGATATTGCTGACAATTTAACTCTTTTATCCTTGTATTTTTGTTTGATTAATATTTATATTTTAATTAATTACATTATTTGAATAAATTTGAAAAAGCCTGAAAATGGGGTCATTCCAATGTGACACCCAATTTTATAATGAAACTAACTAAGAAGGCTTCATTTTAGGATTGATTTCAACAAAATTCAAATCTAACATAGGTTTTCTTGTAATCTTGGTATAATAATATATATATGATCCAACTGTTCTATATCAGATCTTATCTAGTGTATGGAAACTATTTAGAATTTTTAAATCTCAAATCTACCTAGATTATAACATATTTCAATAGAAATGAATAGAAAAAGTTTTTATAAAAGAAAAATGTTATAAGCAACTTGATTTTTATGCAAATACTGTTTTAATACTATTTAACAAGACCGATGTATACACAGAACAGTAACTGTTCTACCATGTATAAATTGATTTAATGTCAACTCATATCCAAAACCAATCATAGAATCTTTTGTTTTCCCTGACCCTAGCAAGTACTGTATATTCAGAAATTTTTGTAATGTTACAACTGGAAAGGTTTTGCATGTAATTACTTTCTGAATTAGCAGTAATTTTATGCATTCCATTTGAATTTTTAATTAACTTTCCCCTATTATTTTATAAATATAGTAAACATTCCATAATGGCTGTATTTTTGCTTGTTATGACCTTATTAATGAATATTGTGTCTTTGTATTTTTACAATGATCTCATTGAATTCTGTACAACATATCATGATAATAAACAGAGAACTTCAAACATTTCATTTGGTTGTCTCTTCTTGTTTTATTTGATTGCAAACAGAATAAAACTTTTTTCTGATATGATATTGAGAAGTTATTGAACATTATTCTTTCAAAAAGCAACAGGTGTATCATGTACTCATTCATTCATTCATTCATTCATGTCTTTATTTCCTCATAATTGAGATACAATGAATTCATACAATTAACTAAATATCGGACAACAAAAAGGATAAACGAAATAGGAACAGAACAAAAAGTTTTTTTTTACATATACAGACAAATATATACACTTTAGTCTCTCAGCATTAAGGCCTTATATAATCAAACAAACCATGTATTTCGGATGGATCGAGTATTTGTTTGGTTTAACGCAAAGTGGGATTTGTTTCAGCCTTATTATGGAACACAGGTTATGTGATCATTTCATTTGAATGCTAAATAGACGGGGCAATACCTTGGCAGACTGGCAATTTGATTCTTTAATACTATGAACTATGTTAAGCATGATTAATAAAATAAGCAAAATAGATTAGTTATTTAATTTCAAGAAAGTAGTCAAACGATGGGACCTTGTTGGTACAAACAGGTCGATCTAGCATTTACAGACAGTGACTAAGTTCCACTCTTATGGCTTTATTAAAGTTATTTATAATTATAATGTATATTATTTTGAATAAAGCGTTGATCACACACATCCACACACTTGTTCTTCTTTCTCTTCTATACAACAGGTACCCTAGCTACAGAAATTCTATCAATAAAAGTCTACTAGAAGCTTTACTGTGGTAGCCGACTTTTTTTTATTAAAAGACTTATTGATAGAATTTCCGATTTCTGTGCTAATAGCCTAAGGTAGCAACACACAGTTAGGAGTGTGGTTATGCATTTTGCCCCTGTGGATTTTTCAAATGTGAAAGTTATTGTGCAATAAAATTTATTTTAGACAGCTGAGTACTAATTTAGCCTTTAAATAAAATTGAGAAAGGAAATGGTGAATATGTCAAAGCGACAACCACCCGACCATAGAGCAAACAACAGCCGAAGGCAACCAATGGGTCTTCAATGTAGCGAGAATTCCCGCACCCGTAGGTGTCCTTCAGCTGGCCCCTAAAATATGCATAATAGTACAGTGATAATGGACGTCATACTAAACTCCGAATTATACACAAGAAACTAAAATTTAAAATCATACAAGACTAACAAAGGCCAGAGGCTCCTGACTTGGGACAGGCGCAAAATTGCGGCGGGGTTAAACATGTTTATGAGATCTCAACCCTCCCCCTATACCTCTAGCCAATGTAGAAAAGTAAAAGAATAACAATAGGAAAAGTTGGTTTATAAGAATATTAAGAGTATTCTTAACATGTTTTATGGGCTATTTTTTTTTTTGCTTGACTGTCCGTCTTTTCATACCTACAACGACCGTAGGTACAGAAATTTATGTAATAAAATTGAGAATGGAAATGGGGAATGTGTCAAAGAGACAACAACCCGACCATAGAACAGACAACAGCAGTAGTAAATGTCACCAATAGGTCTTCAATGTAATGTTTACAAACCCTTTTTTTCTACATGAAATTTTCGACGCAATTTAACAAAAGACATATTTTTAAAGGTATGTGTAAACAGTTTCAGAAAGGTATCATTCCAAGGGATTGAAATTCTACTACTTGTTAACTTTTTTGGAAATGTGTGACATCTTCACTCCCCTTTTTGCATGATTAAATAGCAAATAAATGCAAATAAATACACAAAAAAGAAATGACAGTGCACCATATCAAATCTATGGAAGATACTAATTACAAACATATGCACAAATATGACACAAAGGGTAAGCTTAATTTGTAAGAAAGCAAGAAAAATGGGATGGTTAAACTTAGTTTTTTTCCTAGTTGTGTATTGCTACCTAATGTCTTTATATGGTAAATATGAAACAAAAACGGTACATATGATACAAAAACAGATGTAACAAAATATATTATGAACCCTAAAATTACAATTTTCGGCTGGACCTGTGGGTCTCAGTTGGTGATCCCAAACCACTGCCTCGTCTGTCTCTGAGATCTATTAACGGCCCGGAAATGATATCGATTTCATACAACGTTAAATTCCTGTCAAAATCAAATGTTCTTCCACTTTCTGTTTCAAGACTTCAAGTTAACCAAATCATTAGCATACAGTCTCCGCCCCTTTACTAAGTTCGTCCCTTCCGTAAATATTTCATCTGCTATGAAGAAAACATTTGCCTACGTCAAGACTTTTATCAAAGTCAGACAATGCAATTTAAAAAAAATTGGAAAGCCAAAATAACAAAAATAAAAGGGTTTGATTTCTGTAACTTCCTGTATCTTTAACAAATATATGGGAATTCGACACACGCTTTCTGTATCTGTGTAGGTTTTTTTCCGATTTAAATTAAAAGAAGAAATAAAATGAATTGACTATGAAATAAAATTGTGGGTTGTTTTAAAACAAGCACATGATTTGCCAACCTTTTTTTTACCAAACCTGTGACCCAATCTCATCAATATAAGAAAATCAGGTCAGGTTTTTTCATTTCGTTGTATTAACGTAGTGAGCGTTAAACATCTCTTTACTCCATCCCAAATAGCACTGGATATTTGGGGCGAACACATGTCAATCTTGAGTTGAGAAACCGACCCGCCGTATCGGTCAACCAAATTCATGATGCTGACAGTAAATTATGTAGTGTCAATTTCAGTCGTTCTTCCTTATAACCTTGTCGGAGAATTTTTTGTGCAAGGAAGTACGCCCTATTAATGAAGTTCGTATAGATGGAGCATTATATTTTAATTGATTTACTAGCATGTAGATCAGAGCATATGTTTAAGGGGTTCATGCGATTCTATCAGTTTTCGTTTGTTATCTTCATCTGTTTTCTTAATAACTCTATGAAATTTGAGTATCAGTAATCTACTGTTGCTTTGATATGCGACACTTCTGCAAATACCACTAGTCAGAAAACACAAGATAAGTTAATGCAGACAGAAAAAAACAATGTCAAATGGGTACCTGGTTCACACAAATCAAAGCAATACTGGCGAACACTTTATCACATAAATCTAACTGATAAATATTCTTGCAGTAAGGATGCATCTTATAGGTACTTGACGAATCAATTTAATTGAATGCCTACATATGTACTTATGAAAACTATAATTTGCAATAGTCATGACAAAAATGTAACACTAGGTGAGAAATGTAATGTTTTGTTTTATTTATAAAAAAAACCCACACTGGTGTCAAAACAATCTGAAATTTAAAAAGATGTCGGCTTTCCTTAGATGCAGAAAGGTAGATTGAGAATCTTAAGCTGGTTGTCATCCAACCGAAACTATTGATACACATACTTGCATTGTAAAGCTTAAAAGGCGATATCAAATGATGAGATTTAAAAACTGATTTATTTAAACATTCAACAGTTTCGAAAATTCCTTGTTATAAATACATTATGCTAACCATATGACCAAATAACAGGATTCAATTGGCAAACAAGATAAACAATAACGTATGGATCGCTATCTTACAGATATATAAATGATAAACATGCAGTACTTGGAATAGCCGAAACTGAGTAGGAAAGCAACCGCTAAATTTTTAAAAATAATTGACAATTGTAAGTTTCAAAACAACATTTAAAATCAAAATTAAAAAAGAAAATAATGTAAAGATTTACTAAAATAACAACAACAAAAATTACAAAAGCGTTACAACTTATTTCATTCTAATCATGTCAATATCAAAGAACTGGTAAACGGACGTTTGATACCTGTTATCGTGTTTACCTGACTTACATACATCACTAGTAAGTGTTTACAATCCTAACGAGAGTAGTAGTATCTTCTTTTATGAAGAACGAATACACATAAAAAATAAATGATCAGTTGACGTTACATGTATAATGTATTATACGACTGTCATACCAGTGAGAGCTAGCTTAAATGAAACTTCAGTTTCATTATCATGATTATGTATATCTCTTTCATATTCATTTGATAAAATTTACTGTTTGCAATAGCATGAATTGTTCTATATAATTAGAATGTTCTTATCCCGGGCATACAAACAATGCCGTATTTGGCAAAACCTTTTCAACTTTTGATCTTCAGTGCTGTACAACTTTGTACTTTTTTCACTTTCGATCTTTTATATCTGGGCGTCACTATTGAGTCTTGTGTGGACAAGACGCGTTTTAGGCGTATTGAATTTTAAACCTGATGCTTTTTGTTATCTATTAATCATGCTTTTCTTTGTCTAATATGGTCTCCTTTTTATTTGTATTGTAGTCCTGTAATATTATGTTGTCATTTCAATGTTATATTTAACTTTGCCATTAAAGTGCGAGGTTTGGCATGCCATAAAACCAGGTTCAACCCACCACTTTTATTCCCCTTTAAAAGTGTCCTGTACCAAGTCAGGAAGATGGCCATTGTTATAATATTGTTCGTTTCTGTGTGTGTTGCATTTTAACGTTGAGTCGTTTGTGTTTTCTCTTATTTTTTTAGATAAGACGTGGCACGGTACTTATCTATCCCTAATTCTTGTATTTGGTTTTGATGTTATATTTGTTATTCTCGTGGTGTTTTGTCTGTTGCTTGGTCCGTTTCTGTGTGTGTTGCGTTTCGGTGTTGTGTCGTTGTTCTCCTCTTATATTTAATGCGTTTCCCTCGGTTTTAGTTTGTTACCCCGATTTTGTTTTTTGTCCATGGATTTATGAGTTTTGAACAGCGGTATACTACTGTTGCCTTTATTTAAAGCCAGGTTAAATCAACAATTTTTTACATATGAAATAGCCTGTACCAAGTTTGGACTATGACAGTTGTTATCCAATCTTTTGATGTGTTTGAACTTTTGGTTTTGCCATTTGATTCGGGACTTTCCGTTTAGAATTTACCACGGAGTTCGGTATTTTTGATATTTTGATTTTTATTATTTAGAATATGTAGAAGAGAGGTTACCCACTCTGCTGCTAACATTATACACAAAAATCGGAAGATGTAATGTGATTGCCTATGGGGAGGCTACCTTCATGTTTAAATTGAAATTATTTTTTTATATTTTTAATTTAACAGTATGAATAAGGATACATACTAGAGTCTACATTTCAAAAACAGCACTATATCAATGTATTGCTAATTCTTATGTAAGATAATGCACAAAAACATTTCACATACCGTTTAAAACTAACGTGTTAAGGACAACACTTGCATTGCTGTTTTTTGTTTTAGAGATATGACTAAACTTGTAGATTGCAGTAAACCCCCATATCTCAAATAAAAATTCAGGACAATCCCTAGAAACGAATTGAGCTGAAAGATTGTTACTACAGCAGTAAAAAGTAAGTTTTAATTTTAGCAAATTTTATAACAATGTTTTTCTTTTTACTATTAGTTTAGTATAGAATATATTAAGGTTAGAATTAATAAAAGATTCATTTACAGAACAGGAACGTATGTCTGGCGTACAAAATGGTAATATTGGTATTTATGATAAGTCTATCTTTATTTATTTTGAACAGACTACACATGTTAGTACTCTTCCATCTATGAAGGGTGGACAAGGCATGGCTTCATTACATTTGGAATGTACCGGATTTAAAATAGGTTTTTCTGACCAGTTCGTAGTTTTCTTTCGTCGCTCAGGAACTTCATCAATGCAGACATATTCGGATCCTGATTTGAATTTAGGATTTCCACCAAATAGATATCCATTGTATTCCTTTTCCCAGTCACTTGTGCATTCTTTTCGTCCCGGAATCATGATAACAGACGTTTTATCTCTAGCCCTACAAACAGTACATGGAATACCATATTGCGTATATTTTGAATGATCTAGTGCGGTATTAGGAGTATCCATTTGATGTATACTGTATATGGTTCCACTAAGCCACGGGTGATTATCTACTTTCTTGTTGTTAATTGCATACTGGGGCTGTGTTGGTACGCATAGCATGTTCACTTGAGAACCACTGTCAGTATGAGATGCACCACCAACAAAACCTGTTTAAATAATATTTATGTATAGTTATAACACAGAGACCTTCTATTTCATATCAAGTCATTGTTTCAAATTTTATACATTGTGATAAGGGACATTAACCCCCAAAGTATGGCCTTATCGAACATATTCTTTTTTTACGAGGTGATAAATAATATATGTTAAAGTTCCAGAATTCATTCATTGAAAAAAATGCGTAGTAACGACTTATAGAGTGATAACTGTACGGAGAAAATATGCCAGTTAACCCAGTAACACAAATAAATTGTCTCATTAATGTCTACCCCAAATCTTATTTTCTTTATTTGTATCAGATAATTATAATAATTCATTTAACTCCTTTGATAAAACACAATGACAAACCACTATATACGATTTCTGTTTTGTCTCCAGAACACTTCGTTCTCCCCCATCTAGTATATGTTGTGCCTGTTTCTGAAATGTAGACAGTATTCTAGTAATTCAAAGAAAGTAAAAAATATTATACCAAAGACTTATTGGGAACACATAGGAGGAAACTCATGTAGGAAAAATACATATACTCCCTTCAATTGATTTGATTTTAAAACAGTGTGGTGTCTGACTTTTATAAAAAAAAAATCATTTCTGAGAGGAAAATGAAAGAAAGAAAAGTATTTGTAAGCGCATAATTACTTACTGTGCTATTTCAGTAGGCTTTGACCTATTACTCTACCTATTGCACAAATAGTTGATCAAATTGCAGATATAATTCATCGGCCACCAACTGATCAACTAATAAAATATTAAAGTTTATTGCTTCAGTGATAGATTATTAGTATGAAGTGAGTGCAGGGAAATTACAAACAAATGTTTACCATATAACTACAGTTATTTGATGTATGTGTAAACATGGTAAAGAAATCAAATGAAATAGTCACCTATTATTATATAATGCACGTGTTTAAAAAGGTCTGACTTTGACATGAAAAAACTTCTATCCTAATGACATTATATAAATGACTAGTTCTTATAAAAATATAAAACAACACGTTTAATAATGTATTGCGTCCGAAGCGCTTTTCTGGATTTACCTTCATCAGGAACGCTCAAAGCCAAACATTTGAAATCCGAAGATGTATAAGTACCGAAAATCGTTGAAGAGCTATATGTTAAAAATACCTAAAATAAATAGCCAAATTCATCTAAAGCCAACTTTGCCTGAGGGAGTTGAAACCTTAGTTTCATAATAATTTCAAAATTTATAAACGGACAATTCTAGTAAAGTTTGTTTAATCATGTCAGTACCGAAGCACTGACTACTGAGCTGATGATACCCTCGGGGACTGATAGTCCACCAGCAGAGGTATCGACCCAGTGATGTAAAAATATAAAACAACACGTTTAATAATGTATTGCGTCCGAAGCGCTTTTCTGGATTTACCTTCATCAGGAACGCTCAAAGCCAAACATTTGAAATCCGAAGATGTATAAGTACCGAAAATCGTTGAAGAGCTATATGTTAAAAATACCTAAAATAAATAGCCAAATTCATCTAAAGCCAACTTTGCCTGAAGGAGTTGAAACCTTAGTTTCATAATAATTTCAAAATTTATAAACGGACAATTTTAGTAAAGTTTGTTTAATCATGTCAGTACCGAAGCACTGACTACTGAGCTGATATACCCTCGGGGACTGATAGTCCACCAGCAGAGGTATCGACCCAGTGATGTAAAAATATAAAACAACACGTTTAATAATGTATTGCGTCCGAAGCGCTTTTCTGGATTTACCTTCATCAGGAACGCTCAAAGCCAAACATTTGAAATCCGAAGATGTATAAGTACCGAAAATCGTTGAAGAGCTATATGTTAAAAATACCTAAAATTAATAGCCAAATTCATCTAAAGCCAACTTTGCCTGAGGGAGTTGAAACCTTAGTTTCATAATAATTTCAAAATTTATAAACGGACAATTTTAGTAAAGTTTGTTTAATCATGTCAGTACCGAAGCACTGACTACTGAGCTGATGATACCCTCGGGGACTGATAGTCCACCAGCAGAGGTATCGACCCAGTGATGTAAAAATATAAAACAACACGTTTAATAATGTATTGCGTCCGAAGCGCTTTTCTGGATTTACCTTCATCAGGAACGATCAAAGCCAAACATTTGAAATCCGAAGATGTATAAGTACCGAAAATCGTTGAAGAGCTATATGTTAAAAATACCTAAAATTAATAGCCAAATTCATCTAAAGCCAACTTTGCCTGAAGGAGTTGAAACCTTAGTTTCATAATAATTTCAAAATTTATAAACGGACAATTTTAGTAAAGTTTGTTTAATCATGTCAGTACCGAAGCACTGACAACTGAGCTGATGATACCCTCGGGGACTGATAGTCCACCAGCAGAGGTATCGACCCAGTGATGTAAAAATATAAAACAACACGTTTAATAATGTATTGCGTCCGAAGCGCTTTTCTGGATTTACCTTCATCAGGAACGCTCAAAGCCAAACATTTGAAATCCGAAGATGTATAAGTACCGAAAATCGTTGAAGAGCTATATGTTAAAAATACCTAAAATAAATAGCCAAATTCATCTAAAGCCAACTTTGCCTGAGGGAGTTGAAACCTTATATAACTGTTTGGTTATTCAATAATTTCTCAAATAGTTTTTAAATTTTACCTTCGCTTTTAGTTCTTGTTTGTTTAACTCCTGAACAAATAGCATCAAACAGTTTGGCTTTAACAGCATGGTTCTCACATTGTTCCTTGTTTCCATATACTTCTTGTCCAAGAACCACCAAAAATACAAGCACAATAACCATCTCTCTTGCAGTAACTTTGCCAATTTGACAATTCGATTCCGTGCATTGTATATACGAACTGATATTTAATACATTTGTTAACATGGATATCATATTACTGAAGTACCTACAGCTGTTCACGCTTTCATCACTGTACATATTTTTTTTTTAATTTGATGTTTATTTAATCTATTATTGTCTATGTTCTTCTCAGTTTATCAAATAAAAACATTCTTTAATGGAATGAAAGGCAAATACTAGTAAATAAGATTAGATGAAACGTTTGATGTTGAACTTTTCCTATGTTTTTGCTTTAGGTAATGCATGGGTCAATTGTGTTTGAAGATGCAAAGCAAATTTTAATTGAAAATGGTTAAAGTGCATAAACAATTGTCCATTTATAGATATTTACATGTTGAATTTGAATTTTGTTTCACTACTGTAAATTCAGAAAATATTGCAATGATTGGCGAATTGATTTTTAAACCTGATGCCTTTTGTTATCTACTAATAGTGTGTTTCTTTGTCTAATACGTTCTCCTATTTATTTGTCTTGTAGTCCTGTAATATTATGTTGTCATTTCAATGTTATATTTAACATTGCCATTAAGGTGCGAGGTTTGGCATGCCACAAAAGCAGGTTCAACCCACCATTTTTATCTTTAAAAATGTCCTGTACCAAGTCAGGAAAATGGCCATTGTTATATTATAGTTCGTTTCTGTGTGTATAACATTTTAAGGTTGTGTTTCTGTTGTGTCGTTTGTTTTCTTTTATATTTGAGTGTGAATTCACATTACTATAAGACGTGTCATGGTACTTTTCTATCCCAAATTCATGTATTTTGTTTGATGTTATATATTTGTTATTCTCATCGGATTTTGTCTAATGCTTAGTCCGTTTCTGTGTATGTTACATTTTAATGTTGTGTCGTTGTTCTCCTCTTTTATTTAATGCGGTTCCCTCAGTTTGTTACCGCAATTTTGTTTTTTGTCCATAGATTTACGAGTTTTGAACAGCGGTTTACTAATGTTGCCTTTATTTATTATTGCGAAAAATGCAACAGGGTTATAATTGCAATAATTTAAACTCGCATTTGGAATTTTTAATATGAACTAAACAGGAATATCTCAATATTGCAAAAACTTAAATCGCATGTAAGTCTAAAATTACAACATCGCAATAATAAATGCAAGCAAAAATTTCTGAATTTACTGTATTTTAAAGTGCTGCATGAATATCTCTTGTACACCTATAGTCTCTGAGGTTTAATAATAAAGTATTGTCTATTGAAAAAGGTAATGTTTTAATGTCTGTTGGTAATTAATCTGTGCATTCTTTTATCTAAAAGTGATTATTTTTAAGATTTTAGTTGATTACACTCTTTAATTAAAATTTTAATAACTCTGAAAATTGGGTCCTTTACAAAAAAATTTATAATGCAACATTCTTAGTAGGATTCATATTAGGATTGGTTTCATCAAAATGACGTAGGTTTTCTTGTAATCTTGGTATGATAATATATATAAAGTCTAACTGTTCTATATCCCATCTTATCTGGTGTATGGAATCCATTTGGAATTTTTAAATCTCAAGTCTACCTAGGTTATAACATATTTCAATAGAAATGAATAGAAAAAGTTTTTATTAAAGAAAAATGTTTTAAGCAACTTGATTTTTATGCAAATACTGTTTTAATACTATTTAACAAGACCTATGTATACACAGAACAATAACTGTTCTACCATGCATAAATTGATTTATTGTCAACTCATATCCAAAACCCATCACAGAATCTTTTATTTTCCATGACCCTAGCAAGTACTGTAAATTCAGAAATTTTTGCAATGTTACAACAGGAAAGGTTTTGCAAAAAATTTAAAAAACTGGATTTAAAATTTAGAAAGCATCATTTGTCTGCAGCATTCCATGTAATTGTAATAACTTTCTGAATTTACAGTAATTTTATGCATTCCATTTGATTTTTAGCTCACCTGGCCCGAAGGGCCAAGTGAGCTTTTCTCATCACTTGGCGTCCGTCGTCCGTCGTCGTTAACTTTTACAAAAATCTTCTCCTCTGAAACTACTGGGCCAAATCAAACCAAACTTGGCCACAATCATCATTGGGGTATCTAGTTTAAAAAATGTGTGGCGTGACCCGGTCAACCAACCAAGATGGCTGCCACTGCTAAAAATAGAACATAGGGGTAAAATGCAGTTTTTGGCTTATAACTCAAAAACCAAAGCATTTAGAGCAAATCTGACATGGGGTAAAAATGTTTATCAGGTCAAGATCTATCTGCCCTAAAATTTTCAGATGAATCGGTCAATCGGTTGTTGGGTTGCTGCCCCTGAATTGGTAATTTTGAGGAAATTTTGCTGTTTTTGGTTATTATCTTGAATATTATTATAGATAGAGATAAACTGTAAACAGCAATAATGTTCAGCAAAGTTAGATCTACAAATAAGTCAACATGACCAAAATGGTCAGTTGACCCGTTTAGGAGTTATTGCCCTTTATAGTCAATTTTTAACCATTTTTCGTAAATTAAAGTAATCTTTTACAAAAATCTTCTCCTCTGAAACTACTTGGCCAAATTAATCCAAACTTGGCCACAATCATCTTTGGGGTATCTAGTTTAAAAAATGTGTGGCGTGACCTGGTCAACCAACCAAGATGGCCGCCACCGCTAAAAATAGAACATAGGGGTAAAATGCAGTTTTTGGCTTATAACTCAAAAACCAAAGCATTTTGAGGAAATCTGACATGGGGTAAAAATGTTTATCAGGTCAAGAACTATCTGCCCTGAAATTTTCAGATGAATCGGTCAATCGGTTGTTGGGTTGCTGCCCCTGAATTGGTAATTTTGAAGAAATTTTGCTGTTTTTGGTTATTATCTTGAATATTATTATAGTTAGAGATAAACTGTAAACAGCAATAATGTTCAGCAAAGTAAGATCTACAAATAAGTCAACATGACCTAAATGGTCAATTGACCCCTTAAGGAGTTATTGCCCTTTATAGTCAATTTTTAACAATTTTCATTAATTTGGTAAATTTATGTAAATTTTTACCAAATATAGTTCTCTGTTACTAATGGGCAAAGTTCATGATAGATATAATTGTAAGAAGCAAAATCGTTCAGTAAAGTAAGAACTTCAAACACATCACCATCACCAAAATACAATTTTGTCATGAATCCATTTGTGTCCTTTGTTTAATATGCACATAGACCAAGGTGAGCGACACAGGCTCTTTAGAGCCTCTAGTTTAATTAACTTTCCCCTATTATTTTATAAATATAGTAAACATTCCATAATGGCTGTATTTTTGCTTGTTATGACCTTATTAATGAATATTGTTTCTTTGTATTTTTACAATGATCTCATTGAATTCTGTACAACATATCATGATAATAAACAGAGAACTTCAAACATTTCATTTGGTTGTCTCTTCTTGTTTTATTTGATTGCAAACAGAATAAAACTTTTTTCTGATATGATATTGAGAAGTTTTTGAACATTATTCTTTCAAAAAGCAACAGGTGTATCATGTATGTACTCATTCATTCATTCATTCATGTCTTTATTTCCTCATAATTGAGATACAATGAATACATACAATTAACTAAATATCGGACAACAAAAAGGATAAACGAAATAGGAACAGAACAAAAAGTTTTTTTTTACATATACAGACAAATATATACACTTTAGTCTCTCAGCATTAAGGCCTTATATAATCAAACAAACCATGTATTTCGGATGGATCAAGTATTTGTTTGGTTTAACGCAAAGTGGGATTTCAGCCTTATTATGGAACACAGGTTATGTGATCATTTCATTCGAATGCTAAATAGACAGGGCAATACCTTGGCAGACTGGCAATTTGATTCTTTAATACTATGAACTATGTTAAGCATGATTAATAAAATAAGCAAAATAGATTAATTATTTAATTTCAAGAAAGTAGTCAAACGATGGGACCTTGTTGGTACAAACAGGTCGATCTAGCATTGACAGACAGTGACTAAGTTCCACTCTTATGGCTTTATTAAAGTTATTTATAATTATAATGTATATTATTTTGAATAAAGCGTTGATCACACACACACACACTTGTTCTTCTTTCTCTTCTATACAACAGGTACCCTAGCTACTGAAATTCTATCAATAAAAGTCTACTAGAAGCTTTACTGTGGTAGCCGACTTTTTTTTATTAAAAGACTTATTGATAGAATTTCCGATTTCTGTGCTAATAGCCTAAGGTAGCAACACACAGTTAGGAGTGTGGTTATGCATTTTGCCCCTGTGGATTTTTCAAATGTGAAAGTTATTGTGCAATAAAATTTATTTTAGACAGCTGAGTACTAATTTAGCCTTTAAAGTTGGTTTATAAGAATATTAAGAGTATTCTTAACATGTTTTATGGGCTATTTTTTGCTTGACTGTCCGTCTTTTCATACCTACAACGACCGTAGGTACAGAAATTTATGTAATAAAATTGAGAATGGAAATGGGGAATGTGTCAAAGAGACAACAACCCGACCATAGAACAGACAACAGCAGTAGTAAATGTCACCAATAGGTCTTCAATGTAATGTTTACAAACCCTTTTTTTCTACACGAAATTTTCGAAGCAATTTAACAAAAGACATATTTTAAAGGTATGTGTAAACAGTTTCAGAAAGGTATCATTCCAAGGGATTGAAATTCTACTACTTGTTAACTTTTTGGAAATGTGTGACATCTTTACTCCCCTTTTTGCATTATTAAATAGCAAATAAATGCAAATAAATACACAAAAAGAAATGATAGTGCACCATGTTAACTACTGGATATCAAATCTATGGAAGATACTAATTACAAACATATGCACAAATATGACACAAAGGGTAAGCTTAATTTGTAAGAAAGCATGAAAAATGGGATGGTTAAACTTAGTTTTTTTCCTAGTTGTGTATTGCTACCTAATGTCTTTATATGGTAAATATGAAACAAAAACGGTACATATGATACAAAAACAGATGTAACAAAATATATTATGAACCCTAAAATTACAATTTTCGGCTGGACCTGTGGGTCTCAGTTGGTGATCCCAAACCACTGCCTCGTCTGTCTCTGAGATCTATTAACGGCCCGGAAATGATATCGATTTCATACAACGTTAAATTCCTGTCAAAATTTAAATTAAAAGAAGAAATAAAATGAATTGACTATGAAATAAAATTGTGGGTTGTTTAAAAACAAGCACATGATTTGCCAACCTTTTTTTTACCAAACCTGTGACCCAATCTCATCAATATAAGAAAATCAGGTCAGGTTTTTTCATTTCGTTGTATTAACGTAGTGAGCGTTAATCATCTCTTTACTCCATCCCAAATAGCACTGGATATTTGGGGCGAACACATGTCAATCGTGAGTTGAGAAACCGACCCACCGTATCGGTCATCCAAATTCATGATGCTGACGGTAAATTATGTAGTGTCAATTTCAGTCGTTCTTCCTTATAACCTTGTCGGAGAATTTTTTGTGCAAGGAGGTACGCCCTATTAATGAAGTTCGTATAGATGGAGCATTACATTTTAATTGATTTTCTAGCATGTAGATCAGAGGATATGTTTAAAGGGTTCATGCGATTCTATCAGTTTTCGTTTGTTATCTTCATCTGTTTTCTTAATAACTCTATGAAATTTGAATATCAGTAATCTACTGTTGCTTTGATATGAGACACTTCTGCAAATACCACTAGTCAGAAAACACAAGATAAGTTAAGCAAACAGAAAAAAACAATGTCAACATGGTCAAATGGGTACCTGGTTCACACAAATAAAAGCAATACTGGCGAACACTTTATCATATAAATATAACTGATAAATATTCTTGCAGTAAGGATGCATCTTATAGGTACTCGACGAATCATTTTAATTGAATGCCTACATATGTACTTATGAAAACTATAATTTGTAATAGTCATGACAAAAATGTAACACTAGGTGAGAAATGTAATGTTTTGTTTTATTTAAAAAAATTAAAAAAAGCACACTGGTGTCAAAACAATCTGAAATTTAAAAAGATGTCGGCTTTCCTTAGATGCAGAAAGGTAGATTGAGAATCTAAAGCTGGTCGTCATCCAACCAAAACTATTGATACACATACTTGCATTGTAAAGCTTAAATGGCGATATCAAATGATGAGATTTAAAAATTGATTTATTTAAACTTTCAACAATTACGAAAATTCCTTGGTTATAAATACATTATGCTAACCATATGACCAAATAACAGGATTCAATTGGCAAACAAGATAAACAATAACGCATGGATCGCTATCTTACAGATATATACATGATAAACATGCAGTACTTTGAATAGCCAAACTGAGTAGGTGAGAAACCGCTCAATTTTTAAAAAGAATTGACAATTGTAAGTTTAAAAACAAAATTTAAAATCAAAATTAAAAAAGAAAACTATGTAAAGATTTACAAAAACAAAAACAACAAACATTACAAAAGCGTTACAACTTATTTCATTCTAATCATGTCAATATCAAAGAACTGGTAAACGGACGTTTGATACCTGTTATTGTGTTTACCTGACTTACATATATAACTAGTAACTGTTTACAATCCTAACGAGAGTAATAGTATCTTCTTTTATGAAGCACGAATACACATAAAAAAATAAATGTTCAATTGGCGTTATATGTATAATGTATTATACGACTGTCATACCAGTGAGAGCTAGCTTAAAGCCATGTTAAATCAACAATGTTTTACATATGAAATAGCCTATACCAAGTTCAGACTATGACAGTTGTTATCCAATCTTTTGATGTGTTTGAACTTTTGGTTTTGCCATTTGATTAGGGACTTTCCGTTTAGAATTTACCACGGAGTTGGGTCTTTTTGATATTTTAATTTTTATTATTTAGAATATGTAGAAGAGAGGTTACGCACTCTGTTGCTAACATTATACACAAAAATCGGAAGATGTAATGTGATTGCCTATGGGGAGGCTACCTTCATGTTTAAATTGAAATAATGTTTTTATATTTTTAATTTAACAGTATGAATAAGGATACATACTAGAGTCTACATTTCAAAAACAGCACTATAACAATGTATTGCTAATTCTTATGTAAGATAATGGCACAAATTCATTTCACATACCGATTAAAACTAACGTGTTAAGGACAGCACTTGTATTGCTGTTCTTTGTTTTAGAGATATGACTAAGCTAGTAGATTGCAGTAAATCCCCATATCTTAAATAAAAATTCAGGACAATCCCTAGCAACGGATTGAGCTGAATTATTTTCATTGTGTTTGCATTGAAGAACACATATGTAGGAACATATCGACAAATAGTATAGAGTACGAAGGCAAAGAAATCTAACACATATTGTTGTAAATTACCTAAAATCTCAAAGCAAAATGCAGAAAAAAATCCGTGTTATTTATGATAAAAACTAGGAGGCAAATCAAGATATTAGTTTCCTGAATTGATAACACATAATGTATGAATTGAGCAAATACATCGGATGGACTGCATGACAATGAAGTAAAACAGACTGGCGGAAAGATTGTTACTACAGCAGTAAAAAGTAAGTTTTAATTTTAGCAAATTTTACAACAATGTTTTTCTTTTTACTATTAGTTTAGTATAGAATATATTAAGATTAGAATTAATAAAAGATTCATTTACAGAACAGGAACGTATGTCTGGCGTACAAAATGGTAATATTGGTATTTATGATAAGTCTATCTTTATTCATTTTGAACAGACTACACATGTTAGTACTCTTCCATCTATGAAGGGTGGACAAGGCATGGCTTCATTGCATTTGGAATGTACCGGATTTAAAATAGGTTTTTCCGACCAGCTCGTAGCTTTCTTTCGTCGCTCAGGAACTTCATCAATGCAGACATATTCGGATCCTGATTTGAATTTAGGATTTCCACCAAATAGATATCCATTGTATTCCTTTTCCCAGTCACTTGTGCATTCTTTCCGTCCCGGAATCATGATAACAGACGTTTTATCTCTAGCCCTACAAACAGTACATGGAATACCATATTGCGTATATTTTGAATGATCTAGAGCGGTATTAGGAGTATTCATTTGATGTATACTGTATATGGTTCCACTAAGCCACGGGTGATTATCTACTTTCTTGTTGTTAATGGCATACTGGGGCTGTGTTGGTACGCATAGCATGTTCACTTGAGAACCACTGTCAGTATGAGACGCACCACCAACAAAACCTGTTTAAATAATATTTATGTATAGTTATAACACACAAACCTTCTATTTCATATCAAGTCATTGTTTCACATTTTATACATTGTGATTTAAAAATTCCAAATTAACCCCCAAAGTATGGCCTTATCGAACATATTCTTTTTTTACGAGGTGATAAATAATATATGTTAAAATTCCAGAATTCATTCATTGAAAATAATGCGTAGTAACGACTTATAGACTGATAACTGTACGGAGAAAATATGCCAATTAATCCAGTAACACAAATGAATTGTCTCATTTATGTCTACCCCAAATCTCTCATTTTCTTTATTTGCATCAGATAATTATAATAATTCATTTAACTCCTTTGATAAAACACAATAACGAACCACTATATACGATTTCTGTTTTGTCTCCAGAACACTTCGTTCTCCCCCATCTAGTATATGTTGTGCCTGTTTCTGAAATGTAGACGGTATTCTATTAATTAAAAGAAAGTAAAACATAGTCCACCAAAGACTTATTAGGAACAAATAGGAGGAAACGTCATATAGGAAAGTACCTATACTCCCTTCAATTGATTTAATTTTGAATCATTTCTCGAAACAGTGCGGTGTCTGACTTTTATAACTTTCTTTATTCATTTCTGAGAGGAAAATAAAAGGAAGACAAGTACAAAAATGTATTTGTAAGCGCCAAATTATTTACTGTGCTTTTTAGTAGGCTTTGACCTATTACTCTACCTATTGCACAAATAGTTGATCAAATTGCAGATATAATTCATCGGCCACCAACTGACCAACTAATAAAATATTAAAGTTTATTGCTTCAGTGATAGGTTATTAGTATGAAGTGAGTGCAGGGAAATTACAAACAAATGTCTACCATACAACTACAGTTATTTGATGTCTGTGTAAAGAAATTAAATAAGATAGTCACCTATTATGATATAATGCACTGGTTTAAAAAGGTCTGACCCCTTTCACATGAAAAAACTTCTATCCTAATGACATTATATAACTGACTAGTTTGGTTATTCAATAATTTCTAAAATAGTTTTTAAATTTTACCTTCGCTTTTAGTTCTTGTTTGTTTAACTCCTGAACAAATAGCATCAAACAGCTTGGCTTTAACAGCATGATTCTCACATTGTTCCTTGTTTCCATATACTTCTTGTCCGAGAACCACCAAAATTACAAGCACAATAACCATCTCTCTTGTAGTAACTTTGCCAATTTGCCAATTTGATTTCGTGCATTGTATATACTAACTGATATTTAATACATTTTTTAACATGAGTATCATATTACTGAAGTACCTACAGCTGTTCACGCTTTCATCACTGTACATATTTTTTTTAATTTGATGTTTATTTAATCTATTATTGTCTATGTTCTTCTCAGTTTATCAAATAAAAACATTCTTTAATGGAATGAAAGGCAAAAACTAGTAAACATGACTAGATGAAACGTTTGATGTTGAACTTTTCCTATGTTTTTGCTTTTGGTAATGCATGGGTGAATTGTAATTGAAGATGCAAAGCAAATTTTAATTGAAAATGGTGAAAGTGCATAAACAAATGTCCATTTTTAGAAATTTACATGTTGAAGTTGATTTTTTTTCACTACTGTAAATTCAGAAATTATTGCAATGTTTTTTATTGCAAAAAATACAACAGGGTTATAATTGCAATAATTTAAACTCTCTTTTGAAATTTTCAATATAATTTAAACAGGAATATCTCAATATTTCAAAACCTTAAATCGCATGTTAGTCTAAAATTAAAACATCGCAATAATGAATTCACGCAATAATTTCTGAATTTACTGTATTTCAAAGTGCTGCATGAATATCTCTTGTACACCTATGTATCTGAGGTTTAATAATAAGGTATTGTTTATTGAAAAAGATAGGATTTTTTTAATGTTTGTTGAAAACTAAATCTGTGTATTCTTTTGTTTGGTGTGATTATTATAAGATTTTAATTGATTTCACTCTTTAATCAAAATTTTAATAACTCTGAAAATGGGGTCCTTAACAACCAATTTTATAATGAAAAATTATTAGTAGGATTTATATAAGAATTGATTTAAAAAAAAATCAAATCTTACATAGGTTTTCTTGTAACCTTGGTTGGTTAACATATATATAGTCTAACTGTTCTATATTCAATCTTATTTAGTGTATGGAAACCATTTGGAATTTTTAAATCTCAAGTCTGTCTTGATAATTTCATATTTCAATAGAAATGAATAAAAAAAGTGTTTTCAGTGTTATAAGCAACTTAATTTATATGCAAATTCTGGTTTTATATTATTTCACAAGACCTATGTTACGCAGAGCAATAACATGTCTACCAGGAATTAATTTGATTGAACCAACTCATATCCAAAACCCTTTCCAGAATATTTGGTTTTCCATGACTCTAGCATGTACTGTAAATTAAGATTTTTTTGCAATGATGCAACTGGATGGGTTTCGCAAAAATAAAGAATTGCATTTCAAATTTTGAAAGCATTATTTGTATGCAGGAGTTTCTTGAATTGTAATAACTTTCCGAATTTACAGTTATTTTATGCATTTCATTTTATTTTTATTTAATATCCCCACCCTTTTCCCTACAATAAATATTCCAATATGTCTACATTTATTTATTGCTTGTTATGACCTTGTTGATTAATATTGTCAATTGTTTCTTTGTATTTTTGCAATAATCTCATTGAATTCTGTACAATATATCATGATAATAAACAGAGAACATTAAACATTTCATTCAGTTTTCTCCTCTTGTTTTCTTTTACTGTTTGTATTATAGCAATTACTCAAACAGATTACCAAAAAGTAAAATAACAAACATATGGAACTCGAAGGAAAATTCAAAACGGAAATTCCCTAATCAAAAGACAAAATCAAAAGCTTAAACACATTAAACCAATGGATAACAACTGTCAAATTCCTGCCTTGTTATAGGCTTTTTCTTATACAGAAAATGAAGGTTTTATAGCTAGCTAAACAATTCACTTATATGACAGTTGCATCACATTCCATTATATTGACAATGATGTGTGAATAAATCAAACGACATAATACATAATTGGTAAAAAAGTCAAAAATATTGGCACAGCAGTGAACATTGTGTTCTAATATTAATCACTATAAAAACAAATATGTCAACAAAGAAAAACAAAAAGACATAAAGACAAAGCACATTACATAAATGAAAGACTGCAAAACCTTACCATAGCACAATAATACAATGACAGGATTTTTTAGTAACGAGCCATGTCAAATGGATACCTGAAAATAGACTAAACAGTAAAAGTAATAATAACCAATAAAAATACAGGAACTCTTTACCACATTATTAAGGTTCATGTGGACCCTTTGGCTTAAATTGCTGATTTGCCACCTCCGAATATACTCCTAGTACAGAAAAACCTGAGCATCTGCAAAAGTTTTAAGGCATAGCATACCCTAGATAAATAAATTTTAGATATGTTTTATATTTTAGAAAAATTAAAACTTAACAGGATTTTGCTGTGCATTTTTTTTTTCATTCTTGCAGAAGGTGCCAAAATAAACTAAGTTTGGATGTGGTTTTAGAACTTCCCCACAGGTAATATTTGAATTGAACTGTATTGATTGGCATGGGCAATAGATGGACAATAGATGCCTGACAATAATTGGTGATTTAAACTGTGGACCATATCAAGCAAAACTCAACTGTTTTTATCTTCTGCAGATACAAAAAAAGTTCACTGCAAAATCCAGCTAAGTTTTTAATTTTCTAAATCAAACAATGCATTTGAAATGTATTTTAAATTATCTAGGGCATGCTGTGCCTTAAAACTTTTCCAGATGCACATTTTTGTCCGTACTCGGGTTAATTTTTTAGGTGAAAACTGTAGATTAGCCGGCAATGTATAGTAGCTTGTTCGGAATTTTGTGAAGCTTAGGTATCCAATACAAAGAAGGTAGTTTGAAGACCTGTTGGTGACCTTCTGCTGTTGTCTGGTCTATGGTCTGATTGTTGCCTCTTTGACACTTTCCCCATTCCCATTCTCAATTTTAAGGTAAGTCTTCCGATTTCCTTTCAATATAATATTCATTGAACTATTTTTTTCTTTTTTCTTAGCGTTTTACTTCGAAAATACAAAAATATTTGTAAATTATGTTTTAATATTAATTCACAAGACCTATACGGAACGATTACTTCTCTAATTTATTTAAGTGTCAACTCATTTTCTTAGCCTTTCACAGAACTGTCTGTTTTGATGCCCAATTTATGAGTTTGACTGTCCCTCTGGTATCTTTCGTCCCTCTTTTATGGGCATTATGTTTTCTGGTATGTGCGTCCGTTCGCCTGTTCGTCTGTTTGATCGCCTGTTCGTCCTTTCGTTCGTTCGACTGTCCGTCTGTCCCACTTCAGGTAAAAGTTTTCTGTCAAGGTAGTTTTTGATAAAGTTGAAGTCCTATCGACTAGAAACTTCGTACAAATGTTTGTTATGATATAATCTTTCTAATTTTAAAGCCAAATTAGAGTTTTGATCTCATTTTCACGGTCCAGTGAATACAGAAAATAAAAGTGCGATTGGCGCAGCCGTGTACTATGGACATATTCTTGTTTTTAATGTTTTCATTTTATAAAAAATTTGACGGGATAAATTTCTCAAAAATAAAAATTCACATTTAATATATCCAAGAAATCCTTTTCTGGAAAGATTGGAACATTTCTGAGAAACTACAATGATATTTTTTTTTATAAATCGATTTCCTTCTTTTAAGAATATAAATACATATTATAATGCAATTTAAAGAAGTTATGCAAATTTATTTAGCCCCTGATAAGACAATATTCAGCTGTATATTTTATCCACTGAAAAGTTGCTCATAAAATCTGCAGGGTTGTGTGTAAAACCTACATGAGAGTGTCATTGACCAGCGCCATTCAGTGTATAATATATGCCGCCAAGCAGTTTCGTATACTTTGTTGCCCATAAATGGCAAAATTTGGTTTCACGATATCTCAGTAGCATGGGTTCGAATCCCGGCGAGGGAAGAACAAAAAATTGCGAAAGCAAATTTACAGATTTATCATTGTTAGGTTGATGTTTAGACGATATGTATATACAGAATATACACAGCCATGTATCACCATCACTGCTGGTGATCCGATGGATAAATCTGTTGTAGGGTTATCACTGGTTTAGACGCACTTATGTGATATAGATACAATGGATAAGCGTTGATTCTTGAAAAAGAAACCATGAGCCCGGAGGGCGAATGGTTTGTTTTTCATGAATCAACGCTTATCCATTGTATCTATCACTTAAACTATTGTGTTAAATGTCCTGTCAAAATTAACGCCTATTCTTAATTAGAAGATATTGTAAGTGAGTTTAAATAACCATGTTATCGTGTCAAACGATCCATTACAATAAATTAAATATCACAAATAAATGTTTAAAAATAAAAATACATTATTACACAACACGTCTGCCCTTTAAGATCTTCATATTATCAGGCATCTGAATATTATCTGTTTATACAAAATAAGTTCTATTCGGACTCATTTCTATTGAAATTGAAAATGGAAATAGAGAATGTGTCAAATGGACAACAATCCGACAAAGAAGATACATATAGTGCATATAATAAATGTGTTTCCGAAATTTTTAACACGAAGCCTAATTCTAGGCACATAACGATTTTCTAGCATAGGAATTTGCGAATTAACATTTGTAAAAATTATGTAGTAAAACAGATGAAATCATATTATATTAATTTATAAAATAATAATGGACAAAAAGAATGTAATCATTTTTATTTTCAAACATGTCGAATATAAAAAAAGAAGATGTGGTATGATTGTCAATGAGACAACTCTTCACATGAAACCAAAATAACACAGAAATGAACAAATATAGGTCACCGTAACAATGAGCAAAGCCCATACCGCATAGTCAGCTATAAAAGGCTCAGAAATGACAATGTAAAACAATTCAAACGAGAAAACTAACGGCTTATTTATGTAAAAATTTAACAAAAAAAACCCACTGAATTACAGCTAGGCTCCAGACTTGGGACAGGCACATACATACAGAATGTGACGGGGTTAAAAATGTTAGCGGGATCCCAACCCCCTAGCATGGGACAGTGGTATAACAGTACAACATAAGAACGAACTATAAAAATCAGTTGAAAAAGGCTTAACTCATCAGATGGACAGAAATACAAGTGGACGTGGAATAGCCCACATTAATCCGATTATAAACGACCAAACTCGCTTTTATTACACAAAATATTCACAATAACATACAAAACAAGAACAAAAACTGGAAAACCAGAGATTATGGACAATTAAAAAAGAGAAATCTGGGATTCGAATCTAAACAGACAAGACCTAAACTTAAACTCATTAATCTTAACCATAAAACCTCGTGGCTACCAACTCATATAGTACGTTTGACTATTATTAATATATAAAGGTACAATCCCTGTGGGTATGTTGAACCGATGTATATCATATATTCATTTATATATATATAAAATAAACATTTAAATCGTAACCAATTGGTAGCCCAGAGGTTTCATCGATATGTTAAAGTCAGTAACATTTAACAGAATTCATGGACGGGATCGATTCCCAGTGAAGGCATATAGAAATTACAAAAATTAAAGGTAAGTTTTTAAAATAATTCCATTAGTGAACAGAAATCAGTAAATTAGTCAATTCAACCTTAGACACACAAAGGAAACAATAGAATATAATCTGGTGAGTCCATTTCAGCGACGGATTTACGAAGCGTTGATTCTAGAAAAAGAATCGACGGTAAATGAATAGGCTGACATCACCACAATGGTTTAAATATATTTACATCCCAGATCCTTTGTTCTAACAGGGGTGATCTGAGCCGGATCACCCCTACCAGATCACCCCAGTTTAAGTTTCTTTGTTATGCATGCTTTCCTTTGTTCTGTAACATTTTGGCGGGAATGACAAATCCAGTATAAAACTTATTATTAATTAAACGGAGAGGACTATCTATCAAAATTCACGTAGAAAAAATCCAGTGTATATGCTGGGATTCGAACTCAAGACCTTTAGCATATCAAGCCACGACACATACCACTTCACCAGAACGACTGGATACGAACTATTAGAAATTTAACATACTTAAAGGAAGCAAGATATTTTTTTATAACTGGGGCGAGTTGGCAGACCTTTACTCAGTGGGGTTTAAACCCTTTTCGTTAAATAAATGAGCTGTCAGACTGATTGTTCAATTTGATTTTACACTTTTTATAAAGTTGGGCGAGTCGGTTACAAGAGTGGGGCGATTTTTTCATAAAGTGGCGATATAGTGTGGGCCGATTGGCCAGTGGGGCGAGTTGACATTATTTGATATCTACTCATCGTGTTAGGGGGTCATAAAGGGTATACATCATATAGTAATATAAAAAGTATATTATAATGGTTGTGTGGCGTTCTAAACTAGATTTTATGAATTGTAAATGGTTTTTAGTCTATTCTAAAACAGCGGGGATGTAAAATAGTTATCCCATTCGGACTTGGAGTGTCAGTGTAAGATCACCCTCTGGCCTCCGGCCATCGGGATGATCTTACACTGACACACCGCGTCCTTATGGGATAACTATTAAGTAAACATATATATATAAAGTGCATAGAAAATCTACCTAACGATATATATAGTCTGTTCGAAGGAAACTTTAAAGCTGAATGATATATTTGTCAATGGATAATAATTCAATACCGTAATGTATTTGCATGATTTAAACTAATCGACTATTCATAGATGAAAAACGTCTGCTACGATAGAATGTGAATAAATTGAACTATCATTGATGCATGTCGATCTGTTTCAATTTTCTGTTTAAACATCAGGTCAGGTAATGTGTGGAAAAAGTTGCAGTAATATTTATATTTATAATTAATGATTTAGTAGGCAAGGAGACTATACTATACAACAAATACTACTTGGTGGAATTGTCATCGCCGGAGTCTCATCGCCGGAAAAAGTAAGAACTGGCAACATTTTCATATATTAGATATACAATCAATACTTTCTTTGTTTTTAAACGAAGTGTTATCAATAATCACCAGTAAATGCCAGTTTGGACATGTCCTGATATTAGGTGATTGCTCCATAAAGTTTGCATTTTATTATTTTAGGGAATGGTCATTATTTATCAGCTGAGGGGGTCGGTTCAAATTTTTGATATAAAATTTTATGTTGGGAACCCCCCTATTATTTTATAAAACCACATAATGACCCTCCCTAAGAACATAATTTCAAAAGTTTGACCCCCCCCCCCCCCTCCAAAAAAAAAAGAATTCCCAGTTGTGTTGAGGAGATGATGACCAGCTACATAGTAACCGGCTTTGAGAAGCTCTGAGTATAACAAACAGCTTTTCTTCTTGTTTTTTTTTCAAAAAGGAATATCTGACACGTACATGTAAAAATAGAAAAAAATATACAGAAAATTGTATGTTCCAATTTATTAATTTATTTTACTGCAACCTATAATTCTACAAATTTTATCAGTATTCTGGTAGATAAACTTTCAATACTGACTGTTATTTCAATCCCTATCACAGGCCCTTGTATTTTTTTTTTTAACCTTTGAACTTTAAAATATCTAGTTATGTATGAATAATTATATATACACACCCATTTCATCTCAAGAATCACATCAAAATGAATTAAACACTATCATAACTATAGAAAGTTAATTATGCATGTCCAGAAACCTTTCCAACTCACTGTTTCCTGTGGTCAAAACTAGGGAGAAACGTTTTATAGAGTTGTTAATCTATTGATTGTAAATTTACACAACTGTGATAAGGAGTGATCAGATTCACTGCCCTTGAGAAATTAGGCATATCCTGCTGCATGGTGCTTTGCAGTTTACACTATCAAAGATTTAATAAACAGACATTATTTCACAGATAGCACACTTACTTCAATTTTGTAAACAAAAAAGACAGACATAAAAACCTTTATTGTGTGACCCCCCCTAATTAAAATATTTTTTGATGGTAACCCCCCCCCCCCAGTGGTATGATATTTTTGGCAATGACCCCCCCCCTAAAATGCACCGACCCCCTCAGCTAATAAATAATGACTGTTCCCTTATTATGATGTGTACGTATTATTTTTTTAAAACATAAATCATTCCTTTTTAAACCGAACATTTATACCATACAATATTCAATATAAGTAAAAAGGTCAAATAACAAAAATTACCGAACTCTGAGGAAAATTCTAAATGGAGAGTCCCTAAAAAAATTGCAAAATTAAAACGATCAAACGAGTGGATAACAACTGTCGTATTCGTGACTTGGCACAGGCGTTTTCTTATGAAGAAAATGGTGGGTAAAACCTGATTTATAGCTAGCGAAAACTCTCACTTGGAGGACATTTGCATAAGATTCCATTATATTGACAACGAAATGTGAACAAAACATACAGACATAACGAGTGAGAAAGCCAAAAACTGGGGTACAGCTGTTAACATTGTGTTATAATCTTAGCCACAATAAAAAAAAACCAACAGTGTCAACAAAGAAAACAAAAAAGGCTTATAGACAAAGCACATTAGCAAAATCGAAAGACAAACTTACAAACAAATTACCATTACACAATTACACAATGACGGGATGTTTAAGTACTGAGTCAAGTCAAATGGATATTAAAGTTAGCTGAGTCATAACAATAGAAAAAAACATTATCCATCAGGACATTGAAATGACATTAACGGGAATATTTTAACTGCATTGGATGCGCATTTTGCCCATAAATGACTGTCCATTGATGGTTAACTCCAAAATATTTGAGAATCCCAAGCGTGTTTAAAAGATACCCCCAAAAACGTATACCAAAAGCTGTGACAGGTATCAGAGATTTGTACGAGAGTGATATTATCCTTAATTTTAAAATATTTACAGCCAATGTCAATAACAAATTATCCGTATTTTATGGAGGGACCATAGTTCTGACTACTGCACAGGTGATACCATGAAACGTTATAAATCCTTGTATATTTCCAGTATAAACCAGCAAAATGTGGAGATTACAAAAATATTATAAACAACAATACACACTTATTTGAAGATAATGAAAATATTCTCTTTGAAAAAAGAAAACCATATTCGACTGATTAGACAGGTCGTATACACAATACCAATAAATGTGAAATAAAAAAAACCCAGCTGGGAAGTATCCAGTTGCAAACAAGTTTGAACTCAGTTCTCATTCTTTTATATTTGTCCCTCGTATAATTTGGTAACAATTCCATACTAAGTATTATTCAATGCCATATCAAGAACAGACAGAATTGTTGCTATGACTCATTATAGTCCCCCACAACTGTGATATTTTTATCTTCAACTGGAAATAGAATAAAAAAATTAGGAAAACATAGTTAGTTTTCATGCGTCCGAAAAAATGCATTGATTTTTTTTATTTCCTGTAATATAACTGAAAAAATTGATTCTAAATATACTCATATCCGTATACAAAGCTTAAAATTGTTGAAGACATTCCTACATTGGTCTTACAAAACCGCCTGGCACTGTTCATTATAGAGTGTTGATACATTTATTCAAATTATAAGCAAATTAAACCTCATATACAACCATATTGTCTCTATATTTATAGTTTTAAAGATGGTAGACGATTAGTGCATGGTGTTTTATATTAGACTTGCCGACTCTGAGTGTGGATTCACTCAAAACTTCAAATCATTTTTCTATATTCTAAAAATCATAAAAAGTTTCAACAAAGTTAAGTTAAGTTTTAGCTATTAAAGTAGATTTTTGGGAGGCGATCGTTTGTAAAATTAAAAGAGTGAATATAGATTTATTTCGTCTTCAAGCCATTGATCCACTACTCAACTGTTTATTCTACTTTATAATACACTTGGTACAATCAATGGCCTGGTAAGAAATTGTTCAAATACGGCCATTTAAAATAGAGAAATTAATTACTTTTGGAGTGTCAAAAATTGGTTGGAAGTACTTGATAAATTATATGCTTATATTATTGATTTTGAACCTTTTCAAAGTTTTCAATTTTTTACCTTACTAGAACACACCCGTGATATCGCGGGTCCGAGACTGAATTAAATTATATAACTGTGCGTAAGCCTTTTTTTAGTATTGGTATTGTCATCTGATAAGGTCATGTCGATTATAAGATACACAGTTTTCTCTGGTTTCTAAATCTTTTTGTTTGAACCCGTCGACCTGGAACTTATCAATTATTGGTAATATTAATTATTTGGAAAACGAAAGGTCCTGGAATAGATTAATTTTTAATCAACAGCATTGTAAATAAAGTTGAATTCTTTTACTCGCTGTTTTACGTCATACCCGCTAACAAATTAAAAACTGTACCTTTAAGCCTTATTTTAAGTCCAGATTTTTAGTAAAACTCTTTGTATATTGGATCTGCTTTAATACCATTACTGCTCTTGAACATTGACCAGATACATTTCTGTTTGCTGTAGAGATTCCGTATGTCGTCAATATATCTTTATTCCAATGGAAAATAACTGTGCACTGCTTATTGCAGACTTGGTTTTGTATTAATATGAGTTACAATTTATGATTAAAATCAGAAAGGACCCATCGAACCAAGAAAACAATTTAAAAACACTTTAAGATTTTCAATTGATATGTTGGCTCTCAATAAAGACGATTTCAATATATATCCTGCTAAGCTGACTTTGAAAAAAAGTGATATTGACAATAAACACTGTCCTTTTCTGGATCTTGATATCTATAGGTGGCACGGTAGTATTTCCTGGCCTGGGATAATGATAGCCTTTTTAGAATTTTCACCACTTTCTAACACTGCAAAAAATTCTACATTCACAGTTAACTGAAGTACTTTCACTTTACTATTTAGAAATGAATTTGAATATGTATCATGACCATTTACTTTTTTTGAAAAACCTAAGGCCACTAGTACGTTTAGGTCTTTCATGGTGCAGTGAATACAAAAATAAAAAAAATTCTCAAAAATTCATTTTCATCTGTATGTAAAATTATTTCATATTTTTCTACACCTGATTCATCCCTCAGTTTGGAAAAGTATGTTCAGTTGATACTGTATTTTTTGTCCAATCACACTGTTTAGATACATTAACCTAAGAGCAACCTAAAGTCTGGAATGCAAATACTTCCGTGCCACCTATATCTGTAACGGAAAGCTTAATGCCTACTGTTCAGGCATTTCACAACCTATCTTCTATGGTAATATTCTTTACAATACACAAAAATGTCGGCATAACTCTCTAAAGCTAACTAAACCTTTAAACCTTATCAGAAGGAATATAGTTGCGATACTGTTGTCAGATCACACAAGATGGAATATTTTGGTATTAATATTGATTCACTCATAGGGTCTTTGCATCAGAATAACAATATTTATTCTAAAACAAATTGTTAGTAAGATACGGGTATATAAAACAGACCTGTTTTATACCCGTCGAATTGTTGCGCTTGTCCTAATTCAAGAGCCTCTAGCCTTTGTTAATCGTGTATGTTTTTTTTTAAATTCTATTTCACGTATATGTTTCGGAGTTTAGTGTATAACTTTTACAGATATTTGTTTGGGGGCCAGTTAAAGCCCACCTCTGGTTGCTGTATTTTATAGCTGTAATGAAGATCCATAGGTGGACTTTTGGCTACTGTCTACTTTCATCGGGTTGTTTTCTCATTAACAAATTCCCCATTGTCTTTCTCAATTTTATTTTAAGTGAGGTAATTGACAATAGCAGTCATCGAAAAGCAAAAAACTTAATTTATTAACTCGTTGTTTTATGTATTTACAGTCATATTTACAAGAGATATTTCTTTTGCTAAAGACTAGTCACAGGACGAAGACAAAATCGTTTTCATGGGTAAGTATAGAAAAAGAATTAAATGAATTATAGAACCTATGCGGATAGTATGGATGGTTAGTTTTTATAGTTTATAGGAATGTTTAGAATAACTTGATTATGGCGTCTTTCTTATAATATATTTGTCGTTTTGTTCGACTTATTACGTTTTAAAATGAAAACTCAACTGTAACGTCATATATTAAAGGTTATACTCATTTAAACTATAAAATAGTGATAATTGTTATTGCTTATTTATCTTGGGATTGATTGCCCATTGCATTGTACCTTATTTGTTTTTGTTTGTTTTTATTTTTACTTTTTTCTGTTTGAGTGTCAATGGTGGCTCCTTTTTAGTCCAAACGCGTGTTTGACGTACAACATTTTAATCTAAGGTAACTATGATAAATTTATCTAAATGAAAGACAAAAACTAATTCAATAACGAAAAATCAAAGAATAAAGGGGAAACATTTCATTTGACTCATTGTATCTGTGCTGTTATGAATTATAATTTGTATGGTCTTAATTATAAACTTTTACAAAACTTTGAATTTTCGATATATATTTTTTTTTCTTTTCTTCCCCAGAAACGAATTATCTTTTTTCAGGTGTTTGGCAAATTCTTTAAAAAACAAAATAGGTCGTAATAGTTCTTAGACTGCGTACTTTATATGATTTTGTTTTTATCGAGCGTCAATGATGTTTTTTCTTAAAGCCATAATAAACGAGTGACCGGTGAAAAATAATGTTATTCCAGTTCTTGAACCAATGCCTACAAACTTAGTCTTCTGTGCACGATTTCATCATATTTTTCGCATAAATTTCGTATAATCGTCAATTTTTTTTCAATCGGTCAGTGATGTTGTAAAAATATGGCAGGTAATTAAAGTTCGTGTTTTGAAGCCGAATATTAACGATTTTCACCTGTTTGTCAACAATCAACAAAAAAGCATGGATATTGAGCAAGTGTTTAACATGTACAATCAGATAATAATTTATTTTAAGGACATCCATGCGTATTGCTATCACCGGATTTTTACGAGATGGGTCACACGGAGGTCACTTTGCATTTGGAAAATATGTCGGGGTATTGCTTCCTGGAAGGAAGCAATTAAAATAAAGTAAACTTCTTCTTAATATGAACAAATTAAAGAATTTTCTTCAGAAAAAAGTATATGTACATAAGTTTTATTAAGAAAACTGTCCATTGAGTTATAAAAAAACATATGCATTATTTTTTTTTAATTTGAGGTTTCTTATGACTTTAAGGCGAAACGCACGTCGGACTTACAAAAGTTTAAGCTTGGTATCTATGGTGAGTTTATCTGCGGTGTTTAAATTGATTTTAGACAACAGCAAAAAGAATTAATTTTGAAATTAAAATGCGAAAAAAAACTTTTATCTAAATCAATACAAAATTAATATGATGGTAATTTTTATTAGAACTGATAACATACACCAAGATTTGGACACAGAGAGGCACCTCCACTACTCTTATAACTTAGATTTTATTGTTGATATGATTCGGTAACTAATCCACGGCCGACACTCGGCTAACCGTGAGTTTGGTCGGTTAATCTATATTGAGTATGCGGCTATATCGGCGGTTGGTCTGTTAATCGGGTTGGTTATAACGTCTGTTAAGAGTAAAACTCACAATTTAATGTTAAACTCTGTTAAATATACAGATTTTTGCCATATTATGAGAACCACATAAAAAAAAGAAAAGTGTCTGACAAAATGATACCTATCATAGAACATTTTCCACCAGTAAAAAAGATGCATAGCCTGCGCAGTTTTAAGTAAAACGAAAAGGCGTCTCGCAAGTATGTGGTTTTTATGCTTGTACGCATAGCAATATTTTGGATAAAAGGCTAAAAAAACATTTTTATATATGATTTAAAGGACACAAAATAGTACTTTGGTTCTAAAAAAATAATTGTCATTGATAAATATTTCATAATTGTTATATAAGTTGAGTAATACCACAATTTAATGAATATTAGGGGAATAAAGTCTGTTAATGGGTTGGACAATTTAAATCGTGTCAGTTAAGAGTTATTTAGCCACGACAATAGTCTTACTACCTTTAGTTTATATTTTCACATTGAAAAAAATGAGATGTACTTGTGACGAAAAAATTACAATACGGTGCAACAGTATCCTTATAGAAAGAAAACTTTTATTTTAATTTTATTTCTTTGCATTTCATTGAAGGGTGTGTCACTTCAATATAGCGTTATATGGACTGATTGGCCGCTCGAATTCACACGAATTTATTATTTACGCCAAGTTATCAATCAGCCTTATTTTTTTTGTCTGTTCAAAGTCTGTAACATCTATATGAATCTGTCATGTGTTGCAATGCAGCTGGTTAAATTCCATGCGTTTTCTTTGAAATACTAAGGCTTTTCTACATCAGGAATAGATTACCTTATGCCGGCGTCACACATTGGAGTATAGACCGGCGTGCACCAAACATACAGAGAAAATTGACAAAGTCGGTATACGTTAGTTGCATGCCTTAGGAACACTTAGCAATCGTTCAAAGCGCGTTGCATAAGTTTGTAGTACGTCGAAATACAAAGGTAAAATTGAGAAAGGAAATGGGGAATGTGTCAAAGCGACAACAACCCGACCATAGAGCAGGCCAAGGCCACCAATGGGTCTTCAATGTAGAGAAAAACTCCCGCACCCGTAGGCGTCCTTCTGCTGGCCCCTTAAAAAATATGTATACTAGATCACACAAGACTAACAAAGGCCAGAGGCTCCTGACTTGGGACAGGCGCAAAATTGCGGCGGGGATAAACATGTTTATGAGATATCAACCCTCCCCCTATTCCTCTAGCCACTGAAGGAAAGTAAATACGCTTGATGAACGCTACAATCCCAGGAAATTTGTATGCAGCATAAAAAACATACAACATACGCCAACATACGTTTCTAGTACGCCCAATACACGCTTTAAGCTCGTTTTGCACACGTTACAAATATGATTGACAGGTTAAATGCATCCAAAATTACTAGCGTATTGGCAGCGTAAATGATTTTGAACACGCCAGTGCTATACGCTGATGTGTGACGCCGGTATTAGTTGTGTTTCCTCAATGCTTTTCAACTTCGTATTTTATTTGGCCTTTTAAACATTTTTTTCGTCACTGATGAGTTTTTCGTAGACAAAACGCGTGTCTGGCGTAAATATAAGGCGTAACTATAAAATTTCAATCCTGGTATCTATGAGGAGTTTATTTCCGGTATGTATTGTCTTTTGAAATTAATATTACTTTGATATTACACTTTTTAAAACCATTTCTATCAATTTCAGATTCCATTGTCTAAACTTATGTTTCATTGTTCATGTGTTGTTTCCATATATTCTAGCCACTAATCTTGAGTCCATCCTTTTATTCAGATAACACCTCATATAGCAATTAAATTATGCTTGTAATGTCATTCATAACTCTTAACAGACCAATTAACAGACCGAGTTTTATACATCCGACCCATTCACAGACCACATTTTTATCAAAAATTGATTTATGTCACCAAAATATAGTTTTTCGTGTAGATTTTTCACATATTGATGTTAATATGGTAAACAAACATAATGCCTGTCTTTTTTCGATGTTCAAAATATTGCATGCAAGTAAACTCAACCAACTTGTCATTTTTGTGTACATTTTATGTGTGTAAAATGTGTATAAATTTACTGATGAGTAACTCGCCTTTTCATTTTATAGATCGTTTATTGAAGCTAGAAAAAAAATAATTACACCACTGGATTCAGTACTCCAAAGCGTTTTGTCAGACATGAATAGTTTTTATGATATAAATATAATTAAAAAGTTATACAATGAAACATACTGACCTTGCAATGATTTTCTCGATAACACCTGATTAACAGACTTTAGCCAACCCGATTAACAGACCAACCGCCGATATAGCCGCATACTCAATATAGATTAACCGACCAAACTCTCGGTTAGCCGAGTGTCGGCCGTGTAATCACAATTTTGTTAGTTCTGATATCATATTTAGTTTAAGTTTTATACCATAAATATCTTCATAAGTCATTCATTATCAACATTCTATAACTTACAAAATCAAATGCATTAGGGAACACAAATCCCTCATATGAAGTATTCGTATCGCTTTCATCAAAATTGGACAAACAATCGAAAGGATATAGCAAACAATTTGGTGAAATAAATTTGTCGCTTTCTTTTACGATTACGGAGGAGATCTCATAATGAAGAAAACAGTGTTTATGATGATAACTCTTACTATAAAAAGTCTACGACTAAACAGCGTCAGACTCAAAAGCACAATAACTGTTCGATATCATATGCCAAAAAATATAAGCAAAATCTTGCGAAATCACAAAATATCTTTTGAAATTAGGCGGATGAAAAAAATTAATCAGAACAAATACAGTAGGTCTTTTCACAGATTAGCGGAAAGAGTATATAACTCTAGATATCAGCACAACAATGCTAAATCCTTAAATTTGCGGAGGCAAGCTTTTGTTCTTTCCTCGCCGGAATTCGAACTTATGCTATTATCATATCGAGACCAAACATCATGCAATGTGTTTGCGCTCTAGACCACTTAGCCAACTAGACGGAACTAAAAAATCCGCTTTCGGTGGCCAATAGGGTTATCTTTCCTCGTCAGTAGAATGTAGAGTTGTATCACAGTACATGATATATTAGGAACAAAGATGCAGTCACAGGAATAATTATATAATACATTTAGGTACGTCTAAATAAGTGACAAATCTACGACAGATCATTGAATATGATCACCAGTAAAGGTGATACACGGCGGAAAACACACATTACACTCGTAATTACCCTTAATATCAGCACAACGATGTTAAATCTGCAAATTAGCTGTCGCCAATTTTTGTTTTTCCCTCGCCGGGATTCGAACTTGTGCTATTGAGATTCCGATACAACACCGACTGAACTATGTCCATAGCTCTAGACTATATGAAAATATATTAATAAATACACTAACAGTTATAATTTCGAAATTATTTTAGAATTTCTTTAACAATATAAACTAAGTTTATTATTTCTAACTTCTATACTTACCCATGGATATTATATTTTTTGTTCTGTTGCTGTTTCTGGTCTTCATCAAACGGAAAACTTTCTTTTGTATATTTGACTGTAAAAAAATATGGAAAAACGAATTGACGTCTGAAATTTTGCCATTCATTGTTCTCTGCAGTCAATCACCAAACTATACAATCTTTCAAAATTTCAAACGATCTACTCCCATCTCCGTTGAAAGCAACTGGGCAGGGTTGGTACTTTTTATGAATATAATAAAGTCAGGGGAATAAGAAAATTAACAATCAAAGTCGTCCTATCTAAAATATAACATATTGTGATGAATTGTGTACTATCCTAAAACCATCTTATATAGAGAAAATCTGGTTGTGTTTGTGTATTGGTTTAAAGTTTTTATAGTCAACAATATTAAACAGTGCGGATTATATGCGTATGCACAGAGAAGTTCTAAGTGTATTTGAAAGTACCTCGTTCGACTATTTTTTGTGGAAAGTCTTTCTTTAAAAAGTGTACAAATATTCCGAAGCGTCATACTATGATTTAAGTAAAAACACGTGTATAAGATGCATAAATCCTAAATTATACGCCTAAATTTAACTTATAAACCCATAGAAACAGATGTTTACAATTTGAATATACCAGCTTTGCCTTTTTTACCCTCTGATTTAAAGATTTCATTTGCTTAATTTTAACTGGATATCGACCTGTTTTATAAATCAATCCTAGTATAACCAATGACACATTAAAAGCAGATATCTTATAATATTAAAAATGGTTTGAATACCTGTTGGAAAGACTTCAAATTTTTGTTGATAGCCAAAACATTCCCTCATGGTCAACCAAATAAAACGAAAAGAGATACTGGTAATGAATTTCGAAGTTTGCTTAATGCGTGGTTATTCAAGGTTTCTTACCGTTAGATGATTATTTCCATTCTGATTAAATGATCGGAAAGACGAAAAAGACAGATGAGATCAGAAACTCAGAACAGACAGCTAAATCTACTGCTAGGTAATGACGCTTTATGCATTATATATACTAGTACCACGGCCGACACTCGGCTAACCGAGAGATTGGTCGGTTAATCTATATTGAGTATGCGGCTATATGGGCGATTGGTCTGTTAATCGGGTTGGTTATACGTCTGTTAAGAGTAAAACGCTTAATTTAATGTTAAACTCTATTAAATATACAGATTTTTGGCATGTTATAAGAACCAAATAAAAAAAAAAAAAGTGTCTGACAAAATGATATCTATCATAGAACATTTTGCACTTGTAAAAACATTTCTTAGTCTGCGCAGTTTTCAGTAAAACTAAAAGGCGTCGCGCAAGTATGTAGTATTTATGCCTTTACGCGTAGCAATTTGTTTAATAAAAGGCGAAACAAACAAATTTAGATATCATTTAAAGGACAAAAAATAGTACTGTGGTTCTAAAAAATAAATTGACATTAGTAAATATTTCATAATTGTAAAATAACGTGAGTAATACCACGTTTTAGTGAAAATTTTGGGAATAAAGTCTGTTAATGGGTTGGACAATTGAAATTGTGTCAGTTAAGAGTTATTTAGCCACGACAATAATTTTGCTACCTTTATATTTTCCCCTTGAAAAATTTAAGAATGAGATGTTCCTGAGTAAACAAAAATGACAATACGGTGCCACAGTATCCTAGAAAGAGCATTTTTATTTTGACTTTCTTTGCATTTTATTGAAGTGCGTGTCACTTCAATATAGCGTGATATGGATTGGCCTCTGGAATATACATGAATTTGTTATTGACGTTTTCAATCAGCCTTAATTTTTGTGTCTGTTCGAAGTAGCACGTTCTCAATTCCGACTGAAAGTGTCTTTCTAATACAACACAGTGTACACATAACGTGTTCTCGTTCACATATGAACATGATATTTGTCACTGGACGTTAAACCCTAATTCGTCAGCATCATCCAATTGGTTCTTTTCTTCTATTACTTAATCATATGTTGTTTACAAATTAAATCACTCTAAAGAAGTAAACGGAAAGGAGCGAATGCAGCTACATTTGGTTATTTAAAGTTTCAATTCATTTTATTCCGTTTAGTTCCTTTCTACATAAGTGCAGAGGAGAACTACAGCTGTCTATGGTGGTCGGTGAAGTCCATTTCGCGTTTTCGCGATTTCGCCTTTCATATTATATAGGGCGAAAACGCGAAATCGCGAAAAGGCGAAACCGCAAAGTCGAACACGAGAAATCGGTTTCGCAGTTTCGCGTTTTCGACTTCGCAATTTCGCGTTTTCGCCATATAATAGAATATGTAAGGCGAAAACGCTTTAGCGTTTAAACGCAAAATGGCATTAACCTGCCACTATAGTTGTCCGCATGTAAACTTCTAGAATTTGTCACCAATATAAGTACATCACAATCCGTTACTGTTTCAACAGCCATCGGTGTTTCATGTGAGACTGTTGTATTCTTAAACAAGTATTATTTTTCTTTTGTTTTTAGCAATGTACCACTCTCTATTGTCCTTATATATTATTCCAGATTCTCGTGTATACCATGAGGGTCCGGATTGGGGGTGTTGTTTATTTCTGTATTCTTTAAATTGTTATGTCATTTTTTTCTACATTTTATTTATCTTACTCATTATTCTTTCTTTATTTTTCATATTTTGTCATCCCAATATATTTTACTTATACTGATGTTAAGTTACATTACGACGTTTTTCTCTGATTTATATACTGTTACCAATGTAGATGACAAATTTGTGTCATTCATGACAATTAAACAGAATCAACATGATATTTGCGATCATTCTTGGATGAAATTAATATTACTTTAATATTACACTTTTTGAAACCATTTTTATCAATTTTCAATTTCATGTGTTGTTTCCGTATATGTTATGTTTCATTGCTCATGTGTTGTTTTCGTGTATTGTAGCCGCTCGTCTTGAGCCTACTCAACTTAGTTGATCCGATAACACCCCATATAGCAATAAAATGCCATTCATAACTCTTAACAGACCAATTAACAGACCGGGTTTTATACATCCGACCCATTAACAGACCAGGTTTGAAATAAAGATTGATTTATGTCACCAAAATACAGATTTTCGTGTAGATTTTTCACACAATGATATCAATATGGTTAATAAACATAATGCCTTTCTTTTTTCGATGTTCAAAATATTGAATGCAAGTTAATTTAACCAATGTGTCATTTTGTGTACATTTTATGTGTGTAAAATGTGTATAAATTTATTGATGAGTAACCCGCCTTTTCATTTTATAGATCGTGCAACGAAGCTAGACAAATAATAATTACACCACTGAATTCAGTACATTGAATTGTTTTGTTAGACATGAATACTTTTTATGATGAAAATATATTTAGAAAGTTATACAATGAAACATGCTGAACTTTCAATGATTTTCTCGATAACACCTGATTAACAGACTTTAGCCAACCCGATTAACAGACCAACCGCCGATATAGCCACATACTCAATATAGATTAACCGACCAATCTCTCGGTTAGCCGAGTGTCGGCCGTGAGTACAGCATGCATGTGATAATATTAGGTAATATTCTAATTAAGGAAACTAACTTTACAAATAAGTTTACGACAATGAAAAAACCGGCGCGGGACGTTTGCGCTTTTAATTTTGGACACTTGCGCTTCAAATCATAGGACATTTGCGCTTTTTAAAAATGTACATTTGAGCTTTTTACATAGGACATTTGCGCTTTTGCAATATTTGTTTTTATGACTTCCTTCCTCTTTTATACTGGCTTGGGACCGACAAGTCATATTTTTTTAAATGTTTAAAAGTTTATATACAGCTAAAAGTTAACATTTTAAAACACATAAAACACGAACAGTCATCACAGTTCATGTTTCGCTAAATATCTGAAGCCTAAAGAGTCAAAATAAGTAGCTCTTGTTATCTATTCTGACTGGTATTTTGTCCACATTTCAAATACAAAAATCAAGTTTTTCTTTCTCAGTTCTTGACTGGAATGCCTGATCATCAATATAATGAATCTAAATGTAATTCACTGAGTGTTGTTCAATGATACTCTTCAACAAGATAAACATAGCAGGATGAGTCAAGTAAATCGTGATTCAATTGTCACATAATTTTTGCAGATAGTCTGCAAATTTGGAACATCCAAGTTCACTTATACAAAGGTAAAAAGCGCAAATGTCCAATCAATTTAATACAGGTGAATCAAAACATAAAGCGCAAATGTCCATAGTATTTGAAGCGCAAATGTCCTATCGTTTTACAGGTAAAAAAGCGCAAACGTCCTGTGCCCGAAAAAACCCATCAAAGGTATCTATGCAAACAATTAAATATATATATATATCCAACCTATGAATACAAACAACTACAATAGGTGTTGTTATAACAATTATCAATTGATTAGAGGTAAAATACAGTCAGTATATTTAAGCATTTGATATTATATTTTAATAATTTGGAACAAAAATAAAATGTTGGCAAAATTATGTTGCAGTAACAATGATTTAAAGAAATAAATCTACAGAGACACAAATTATTATTTATTTATATAAAGGAAAACATTCTACAAACTAGCGCAAAAATTAAGTTAAAAAAACCATACTCTAAGAAAAACCAAATACCATTCTTTAAGAAAAAAAAAAAAATTTCCAATATGAAATGTAAAATAAATATCAAAAACTAATAATTGTTTTCGTTCTTTATGAGCGGCTTTCAGGTACAGTGTATTCTTTATTTACTTAGTTTTACATCAGAAGAAGTCCTCGATATATGTTTTTATTGATTAACTTGAGTTGTGAGATTTATAGTTTCATTTTATGGTGCTATTTTGTAATTTGGAAATCCAACATGCACAAGTCAGTAAATCAAACATGCACTGCACAACTTTTTGGAATTTGGGTCATATATGCTCTTCAACTCTGTACTGGTTTGGTTTTCTTACTATTTTGATCTGAGCGTCACTGATGAGTCTTATGTAGACGAAACGCGCGTCTGGCATATTAGATTATAAGCCTGGTATCTTTGATAACTAATTAATTAACTAATGGACAAGTGGTCTTAGTAGTCGAACTACTGTATCACTAGTCTGTCAACACTGAGGTTGTTACACTCTATACCTGCAATGCTTTTGTCGACGGAACCATCAACTTGGTAAAAGAGTTAATAGTAATCGAGTCCTCAGCAGGTGTTTAACGTTGTCAAAAAGTCATTGAAAGCCAAAGATTTATAACATACCACCAATTGATTGTGCAGATGCAGTATCATATCTGCTACATATTTTGAGATTAGTGTATGACGTTTTAGAAAATCGTATAAGTAAAATTTATTGTTGGACTTAATAGTCATTTAAATTAGATGTTTTACATAAGTCATTATTCATAAGAATGTCACTGGTAGATATATCATATGAATAGATAATTGTTCCTTTGAAAAAGTTATCAAATCTTTATTTCCCATTATTTTATTATATTAATTTCCTATTAATTCCTATAAGAAATAGAGACCCTCAACACATTTGTACTAGAACGTGTACAATTCTTTTTTTTTTTTTTAATTGAATTCACTTTAACGCTTAATTTAAACTGGTTATAAATTGATTAAACCCTTACCAATTAATGTTTTATAACATTTAATCTGTAACATATTATTAGATGCGGGATATTACCGATCAGAATTGAGACTGGTAGATATATTGGGGAACCAGTAGAAAACAGACTATGCCGATTTTGTAATTCTCAAAATGTTGAAAGTGAGCTACATTTTCTTATAAACTGCACATTTTATAATGATATCAGACAAACTGTTTTTAGCGAGATATTAATGGTGCCTGACTTTACGCAACTAGATGAGCAGGGGAAATTAACATTTCTAATGGTGAACCATCCAAGGAAAATAGCTAAATACTTAGCAGCGTCACTTTTCCGTAGAAAACAAACAGTTTACTCTAGTTAACATTCTTAAACTTTTTCACAAACATTAGATGAATAATATATGAACTTTTACAATCGTCAATTCTTAATCTATAATTATCTGTATTTAAATTTAAATTGGCAATTGACACGTGATATTAGAACATTTATATTGAACTAACAGTAAAAGGTGACTTATTGGTCCATTGGGCCGGGTGTATTATATATGTAATTATATTTTGTACAAATTTATGCTGATTTACACATGTCACTATAATAAACAATTTACTTACTTACTTTACTTACTTATTATTCAATCTATGCCAACATTTTGTACATACAATAGGGGAGACTGGGGTTGAATGAGACAGTGACTGTAAATCTTCCTTTAGAGAAGAAATTATGTCATATTTAGAAAGTTTTCGTGAAGTCTTTTTCAAATTGCATCGAGATAGAAATGGTTGCCATAGAAGCGATTTTGAAGATTTTATTAAGTAAATACTGAAAATCTAAGCCGTAAGTATTTTTTACGATGTTCGAAATATTTTTTATGCTATTGATATTAATGATACCTTGTAAATAATCAAGATATATAAATGAAGATAAAAATCCGGGGCTCAATGTGTGATATCATATAAAATCCAAGTACAATAAGTTTCTCCACGCCTGATCGCCACGTGACCAACACTTCATAGGGGCAGGTTGATACAGCACAAACGGGGCAGGTTGTGACAACCTCAGCCAAGTATATTGTGAGTCTTTTCGCCCATTAATTCCAATAAGAATTATTTTCAATCCAAATAAGGGATATACACAAACAACATCTGACGTAAAACACTTTTGTTTCCGGTGTTTTTGTTTCAACGTAGGAGAAAACTAGATTTTTCAGTCAAAAAGACGTACAATTGGACAGTGAGGAAAAGTTATGAAATAATTCAACATAAATACAATGTAACACAAAATGATATTTTCATTTGAGCAGCATCTGCTATATAAAACCTTATCCACAAATGGCAATGCAAACCACACTAAATCACATACCAACGCATCAGTATATCATTTAACTGCATTATGTATATGGCATTATACATATATACTTAAAAGTCAGCATTTATATGTCTTATAAAACAAAGCTTTTTCATTCATCTTAAACAAAATAATTTTTAAAGGGTAATAATACCCTTTCAGTCCAACATTACACAGAAGTATGGTGGTATTTGAGCTAGTTTTTATACTTTTACAATTATGTAATGGAGTTTTATATGACAGCACAAACGGTTCTTTTTTTTTTCTTTTTTTTATCTTCGTTCATATATCTTGATTATTTTACAAAGTATGATTAATATTAATAGTATTTTTTTCGAGCATAGTAAAAGATAGCCACTGCTTAGACATTCACTATATGGCATTACCATGTCTGAAATGTCTCGCCTGCTTTTATTATAATTGAATTTCATTCATATATAGATAAAGGAAGATGTGATGTGAGTGCTTCATTCATACACCGAATACAGTAGACTATTGCATATATTTCTATGGGTATCTGTGACACGGACATGATAACTGATCCATGAAATGAGGTTGTCGGTTAACACTGTCTGAATGACATGTACACCTTGCAAGAATCCAATATACAAAATACCAAACATAGAAATTATCATACTAGTAACTAAATATAAGTGCGGTATTTCATATGACAAAACAGTTCCTTGACCATAAAAATGAGGTCAAGGACAAAGAATACATGACTGACGGAAAAGCTCTTAACATAGCGTATTTCACGCGCAATACAAGGTGTGACCCATCTAGTAGGTCTTCCACCTTCTGAAATTGTGACAAAGCATGTACATCTGAACATGTAAACAGGACTACCAGTACTGTGTGTATGTCACAACTTACCCCAACCTCTGTCTCAACGTACCCCGCACACGGGGTAGGTAGTGACATGCGACAACCCCCAATATATCGTCAGATGCGACTTAAGGAATAGCTTTAGTGAATTCAAATCCCTTTAAAAATGTACACGAGATGTTTGTCTAGTTTGCTAGGTCTAGTGAGAAAGCTGCGTATAATTGATTTGTATGTATAGACAAGAACATAAAAAGTGTCTCATTCAACCCCAGTCTCCCCTACCTTAATTTAAAAATGTAAGCATAAATTGAATGAATCATTTGATATCTGTTTAAAATATACCTAGTGACATGTTTTCCTTGTCCCTGACTTGATACTCGATCATTTGTTTTAACGAGAAATATGACTGATGCAAATAAATAAATAGAAACTGAGACCTCAACGGTTTTCATTTTAACTATTGTTTTCGGAACTGTGTTATGTTAGTTGATCATGTTTTTGGATTTGGTCGTATATTACATTTATGTTGTGGTCTAACAATAAAATATCCTAGGATTTAGATCTCTTCCACTATCGTTAAGTCTAAAGTTTTAACTCCAATTATGACTCATTATCATCCCAACGAGTGTCACATGTGGTGCAGAAATTATTTATCTTTGCCATCCTACACTTCAATTCACTATTTGCGGAGTATATTCCATACATATACAATGTAGCAAAGTTATGCAATGTGCCAATTTATTTATTCATATGTTAAAAAGAAAGTACTTACAAGAAACATTTGAGCCTTGTTTGGATATCATAACAAACGGTACTAGTTTTGGTAACATGTTAAATTTTTGACTAGAACAATTCTGTTCAGTGATGCCATAGACCGTAAAATCAAAAAAAAAAATAAACCTTATTAAAAGATTTTAAAAGAACTTATACAATAAGAAAAATAACAAAAAGTATCGCTGAAGCCGGACAAGGAAGCAATGCTTTGCATGAGGTTATTTCAAAAATTGATAACAGCAAATTTCAAGAACACAGTATCTGCATTTTCAAGCCAGTACCGAAGGATTGGCTACTGCGTTGGTGATACACTCCGGGACAAACAATACATCAACATTCCAGCAGTCATTATAGATATTTTCGAATTGGTGTTCGTTTCATATTACTCTAAAAAAATATTTCTCATTTATAAAGTTAATAATTTTTTTCATCCAGATTGATTGATATAGATGATTTAATTACAAAGAAATGTGAAATTTAAAGGTATATTAACTTATTTATTCATAACTTAATAAATAAACTAAACAATAAAATTATTTCCTTTCTCCTCTTATACTGTATATACATCACACTTCCGACACCTGTACATGAAGAACACAACGTTTTATCGAGCACTCATTGTATAGAACTTCGTTCAAGACCGAGAGTTAAAATCATTCCTCAGTAAAGGACCTAAATATCGTCCCCCGTCAATTATTAATTGGAATGAGTGTCGTAATATCATCCACGACTCACTCCATACTTACTGTATGAAATGGTTAAAACGGGAAAAAGCTGACAAAAATATTTGGACTCTTTTTTTAATTCAGTAATGAAGATAGTTGATATACGTATTCAACATTTTAAAGAACATTTTACTATTAACAACAAGTATGGACACAGACGCAAATTGTCAGTGGGGTTAAAGGTCGTTACAAATGTATTGAAAGCTAGACTGAAAATGTGTATTAACAAATTGAGTTGATGTGTACATGTCTTCATTCAAATGCATTGACTGATAAAAAAGGGGGCTTCAACTTCCACCCCTCTCTATGAATTATTTGTTTGAGTGTTTGAATATGGAGTTTGTTAATAAATAAATAGCTGCACTCTAAGCGCATGATATGTCTTGATTCCTTTAAAGCTTGCTTAAAGGTTGAACTATTTTGTTTTGTACAATTATTAGTCTATTTGTTTTCTCATTTCATTTGTTTTTAAATGTCATTTTAAGGTCTTTTATAGCTGACTGTGCTGTATGAGCTTTTGTCATTGTTGAAGGCTATTTGGGGACCTGTAGTTGTTAATCGTGTTTTAAATTTTGGAATGTAGCTGAAGTCAACAGACATAGACAATTCACCCAAGTTTTATAAAATGATGTGGAAGTGTTTATGTGAATAATTAAGATGGGAAATAAGGAAAGTGTCAAAGTGACAACAACCCAACCATAGAGTAGACAACAGCTGAAGACCTCCAATGGGTTTTCAATGTAGCCAGAAACTCCTGCACTTATAGGTGTCCAAAAACTATAAAATCCCTTATTTTTTTTTAGCATATATAAAAATTCATAACACAGAAATGTATAATCTGAAATTTATTACAATCAAAAGGGACCTTAGGTCAATAGTGTAAACAATTCCCCAAAGTTTAATTAAAGGTGATGGATGCATTTTTGTGTTATTGTTCAAAATTGGAAAATTCTCTCTTTTTTAAGGATAAAATCTCTCTTCATAACATGGAAATGAAAATTCTAAAATTTATAAAATCGATGTGGAGCTAATGTCAATAGATATAAACATTTCAACAAAGTTTCTTGAGAGTAGGGGGAAGTGTTTTCTAGTTATTGTCTGAAGTGTGGATGATGGACTGATAGACAACAGTATACTATAATATGTTGTGTGTGAGGCATTGGTATAATAAAATGGTTTTGAATGAATAATGATTAGAAACTGTTTAATGCAGTTATTGAGGGAACAACAGTGAAGAAATTGCTGAGATCAATGCGTTTGAATCCTAAGAATTCAATTTTTGTTGAAATGAAACAAAGTTCAATTTTTGGCCCTTTGGATCTTAATGTAGACCAATTTGAAAACGGGACAATCCTGTGCAATTGAATATTCCTGGCTATTGGCAATACTGTGCAATTGAAAATTTCTTGCTATTGCGCAATATTGTGCAATTAGATATTTCTTGCTATTGTGCAATACTGTGCAATTAAAAATTTCTTGATATTGCACAATACTGTGCAATTGGAGATTTCTTGCTAGTGTGCAATACTGTGCAATTGAACATTTCTTGCTATTGAACAATACTGTGCAATTGAAGATTTCTTGCTATTGCAGAATACTGCGCAATTGAAAATTTCTTGCTATTGCACAATACTTAGTATAATAATTTTTTACCCGATTTGGACCAACTTGAAAACTGGGCCCATAATCAAAAATCTAAGTACATGTTAAGACTCACCATATCAAAGAACCCCAAGAATTCAATTTTTATTAAAATCAAGCTTATTTTAATTTTGGACCCTTTGGACTTTAATGTAGACCAATTAGAAAACAGGACCTAAAATTAAGAATTTGGACATGGTTAGATTTGGCATATCAAAGAAGCACAATACCGTAATTCACTTTTTGATGAAATCAAACAAAGTTTAATTTTGGCCCCTTATTCCTTGGGACCAAAACTCCAAAATTAATCCAAACCTTCCTTTTGTGGTCATAAACCTTTATAGATTTCTATTAACTTATACTAAAGTTATTGTTCAAAAACCAAGAAAAATGCTTATTTGGGGCCTGTTTTTGACCCCTAAATCCTACACTGTTGGAATTAAAATTACCAAAATCTATCCCAACCCTCCTTATGTGGCCATAGACCTTCTGTTTACCAATACTTAAGTTATAGAGCAAAAACCAAGAACAATGCTAATTTGGCCCCTTATTCCTAAACTGTTGAGACCAAAATACCCCAAATCAATCCCACCCTTCCTTTCATGGTCATAAATCTTGTGTCTAAATTTCATATATTTCTATTTTACTTTTACTGAAGTTAGAATGCGAAAACCGAATGTCTTTGGATGAAGACAATGATGCCAACGTGATACCAATGTACAACCAAAAAGTTTTCAATTTTTGCGGTTGTATAAAAATGATCTCAAATCAAATTTTTAATGGAGTTTGCAACAGTAATTATTCAACTACTCATTTTAATACATCATAAAGTATTAAAGAGTAAATGTCATACAGTCATGGTGATGATGCCTCCGCTAGCATATAACGTTATAAAGGTACATAAATCAAGAACTGTTAAAGTGAAGCTGCTAAAAATTGAACTTAAACCGAGTTTAGAGGTACCGGTAATAAGCATTGTATACACATTTCACTAAATTTAGTTGAGACAAACTTGAGAAATTTTTCCATTTGTGAAAGGGGATAACCCTAGAATGATAATCAAAGTGCTTGTAATCACTGAATGGCTATTAAAGACTGCTTAAATTTATCAGTTGGTAGTAAAGTGAATTTTGCATTGTATATTGTATATATAGCATTATTTTAAGTCGATTCAACTTCTATTCTGGACAGAGAAAGATAACTCCAATTTTCAAAGAAGATTTCATAAAGCAATGGTTTTAGGTAATATTAATTCAACAACCATTCTGGACAAAGAAAGATAACTCCAATTTATTGTCTTGAATCTACAAAAATGTTTATTTTGGTCCCTCAATTCCTCTACTGTTTGCCCCATAACCCACAAAATAGACCCCAAACTTCTACTTATGGTATTAAATATTATGGTACAGTTTCAGAACAATTGAAATACTTATACACAACTTTTTGTACTGACACAAGATTAATGTGTGTATTGGGCACCTTTGGAACCCTTATTCATAAACCTTAGGGACTATATATATATAACCGCCCCAAAACAATCCCAAGCTTCCTTTTATGATTATAAATATTATGTTATAATTTAATGGCTTCCTTTTTACTTATACTGAAGTTATTATCTGGACACCATCCGTCTTGGGAAGACGACGACAGGATACCTACATGTATTTCAACTGCAAAAATTTCTGTGGTTGTATAAAAATTTCAAATATGTACAATGAAATATAGTTTTAGAAATTGATAAGCCTAGATAGGCCTTATAATTTTTTCCCCACATAGTTGAAGGACCATTTACACTCAGGACCGAGTCATAAGTAGACAGTACAGTCTACAGATGTATTAAAACAACCTAGCATCATATGGCTAGTAGTGGGAGTAGCATTCTTGGGTAAATTTGTTCTTTTTTTTTAATAATATGTTTGGTTCAAATCAAAATTGAATGCTTTTATCTCCCTTATACTTACATTGTAAATAGAGGTGGTACTACTTTGACAAATCCTTGTACATGAGAGTTTTCTGTCAAATCTTTATTTCACAAAGAATGATTTGCATAACAATGAACTGAGCTCAAAGCAAAGTACTTTAATAATACACTTAGACAAAGAGCTAAATCCAGTGATATACTTTGTACTACAGGTCCTTCATTAACATCCATTGACCAAAACCATATCTCAACAACATTCCATACTACATGGTTGGATTTGGAAGTCCTGGAAAAGACATGATTTTTTTTAACATATTTTAAGTATATATAAACAGGTTAAAACTTTCTTGTTGTATAATCATTCCGTATCTATATATATATAGCTAGAAACTATCAATTTGCTTAATGCACATATTGATAATCATATATGTTGAGTGTACCTCTGTTGGAAATAAGAACACACAAACCTCCACCTAGTTTTAGTCAATGGACAAAACATTCAAAACTATAAAATATTATAGATCTAAGACTTGTCAGTGTCTATTTACCATTGCCACTGAATCAGTGATATATGTATTGTACACATAATGATATACATGCAAGACTAAAATTATAAAGTACATACATGTTTGTATATAAGACTAAAACTGACATTCAGTCTTTACAACATCTTCATTCCCAAAGTCATTTTCAAATCTGACTTCATGGTGAAATAAGATTCCATATCTACAACCAATTAAAAGGAAAAATCCCTCTGATAGACTAGCATTTAAATCCGATTTCTAAAATGGAAGCTAGGACACCTTGGAACTTAGTACTAAAAAATATCGAACAATATATCTGATATATTTCAAATGCATGTACACTTGTACATGAAATAATATAAATCTCTAAAATTCACCATATTGTTCCCTATTTCATCTTCTGTTAGATACTGTATATCCAGTGGCGGATCCAGAAATTTTCTTAAGTGGGGGTCCACTGACTGACCTAAGAGGGGCTCAAGTTATGATTCAGTGATTCCCTCTAAGCAACCAAATTTTTTCCCAAAAAGCAGCCCCCCCCCCCCTAAATTCGCCTCTGATATCAACCTCTAGATGTCTTTCAATTACATTCAGTTTAGTGTGGGTTGATCTTTGATTGTTGTACATGTTACAACCAGATTCCCAGCAGGGAGCAACTTTGTAAGACCACAGAGGTTCAAGCTTAGATTTTGAAATAAGGAGGAAAATGTAACCTTTTCAATTTATAAAACAGGCTCAACATCATTTCTATACATATATAAACATATTCTAAGTTGTGGACACACCTTCATTAAATATTCTACTTCAATTAGTGGAGGAGATCAAATTTTTTGGGTCTATATATTGTCCTTGATATTGAGGTTATTTTGACACAGCAAAATATAAAGAAAATGTAAACTATGATCTGGAAATTGACTTCGTTTTCACAAAATAAGCCCACTTAAACTGAACTTTAAATGCAAAAGACCTCTAAATGGCTAACAGATATTGCTATATAAAAGAATAGTCCATGATTATACATGTACATGACATTAAAGAATTCATGAAATTTACACTGATTCTGTCAGTTGAATGGACTAGAATGAGATAAGTTATATACATGATAGACATAAAGGTTTTTTCCAACAGTTGTGTTGTAAATTAAATTAGTTGTATTTTATGGTTGATATATTTATGTAAATACATGTATGTAAATCATTGGCTCTTCAACCAATGATATTTTACAATATCGATTATTTGTTTATTTTTCTATTGTTGGTATTTTTCAGCATACTAAAAATGTTTTAACACAACACGAGCGCAAGCTTGATAGGGTGTCCTCACACAGGGTTTTCGCTGGCGGTCGCCATTTTCCCAATTAGCGAAAAAATAATACTTGTGGCAATAAAAATTCGTCATTTGCTAAAGAATTTGGCGAAAGAAATATATAGAAAGATTTATTTTCCCCCTTCTTGTTTATTTGCTTTTTTTTCAAGTTTCTCGGACTTTAACTTATCACACAATACTCAGAATTCACCTTGAATGACCTCATTAAGATTTTGACAGAAAATCAATTATCAGCTGATTGCAATTTACAGCTATCGAGAACAAAGGACTAATTAATAAAGGTGTTGATTGAATTGTTTGACAAAATGATATGTTGAATGGCTTCCACTAAATGTCACATACAGGAGTTATTTACCACTTTTCGACTCGCGTGTTTTAAGAACTCTTTTGACGTCTCCTCTACATGTAAAGATAGTTTAGAAAAGAAAGCTGTTGTTGTGACAATAAATGTTAAAGGCCGCCTTAGGGCAAGAAAAATCTCCGATTTAAAACTTGAATTATCCTTTGACTTTGGTGTAAGTAATTGATCAGGGAGACTACTTTAAAGTCGTTTGAGTGACACGCGTGTTTCAAGCATAGTTTTACATCTCAACTTTTTCATTTAAGATGGTCAAGATGGTCGTTATGAAGAAGGGGGGGGGTGGCGGTGGGGGTGGACTGCATTTTGGCGTCACAATTTCAAATGACATAGGATAACATATGATCTGTCCATATACATGTATGACGGTAGAAATGGGGGTATCTTATTGAAGTATTCTTGCCAAATGAAGATTAAACAGTAATTCTTAGACATGACCATAAAAGATGGGGGATAGGACCTTTATCAAGACTCCAGGATCGGGTGTTTTTAAGCTCGGGATTATCCCCCCTCATAAAATGTACACTTTTTTCCAGAAGATTAAAAAAACAGCTGAATTTGACAAATCACACTATTTGTTTTCCAAAAATAACCTTAATTGGATGGGGGTTGTGTGTATTCACATTATTTGAACAATTCTCCTTGGGCCGAGAAAAAAAAGATCTGTGTTTCAGGTAACCCGACCGACCCTGGTTTTTAGCCCCGACCTTAACTTTTATATTGGATCTTTCAAAAAAAAATTTAAAAAAATTATCAACCGACCCTGTTTTTGACACAGGCTTCTGATAAGGCAGCAACCATTTGATTTTCTGGGGGGGCTATGGTTTTTTTTTCTGTGCAAACTTTTTTTTTCGCCTTCGGCGAAGAACAATCTATTTTTTTAGCGACAAACCGAAGACAATTTTTTCTTTCAATTTTAGCATTACATATAGTGGCAGCTGAGGGTGAAACAAACAATTTTTTTTACTCAGGGTCCAAAACAAATTATTTTTTTCACCAAATCCTGGAAACAAACTTTTTTTTCCAAAAAAAACCATAGCCCCCCCCAGAAAATCAAATGGTTGCTGCCTAAATGACATCATATTTTTTCTCTCTTGCTTCCTCTTGCATAGAAAGCCAGTAAAACATTTTATTAATGTCAAAAGGTATTCCAAACAGGTTAAAATCCAAGAAATTTGCACAGCAGGTGCTTCAAAAACATTGCAAATGGCCCAAGACCACAATTAATGACCCCACTGTTCGTTGTTCATGAATGTAGTTCCTTTTAATTAGTCATTAGAGTGTATTTTTCCTGAATTTTTTATCTTTCCCTTCCCCACTCATTTCTTGGATTTTATTGGGTGGAAATGAAAGATCAGAGGTGAAATAATTTTTTGGATGTTGTATTTAAACTGATTTTGATATGGAATTAGTGATTAGGCCAAGTGCAAAAAGGTCATATTTACAGTTTTCGGAACATCTCTTGACTTGTCCATAGGGGTATGGATGTATATATATTGGCTAAATTTGTAAAAGTGATTGCTTCAATCTTTCTGAATTTTGGATATATTTTTGGACTAGTGCTATACATAAGACACACAAAAAATTTGACAAAAGTGCATGGTGCAATTTTTTTAATGATACAAAATGTTCAAAAGAAACGATAGAGAAATTAATTGTGGTCTGTGGCCAAATGGCACACTTCCGGTTTTTGAAACTAATTAAGGATCCGGACTTGGAAAAAACATGATAAATACTCAATAACTCAAATATGAAATTTTGAATCATCACCAAAAAGTACAGATCATGTGACCATCATAAGAAACAAATATATTAAGTTTCATGAAATTTGGATAAGTCGTTCTCAAGTTACGGTGCCACATGTTTACGCTGGACAGACGGACACCTGACATTTGTATACCTTTATACGTCCCGTTGTCATATGGTATTTTGAACCCCATGGTAAATTGACCCCGGGGTCAAAATACCGCTATGGTAAATTGAACCCCCCCATGGTAAATTGAACCCCCCCTGTATGGAAAATTGAACCCCCATGGTAAATTGAACCCCCCTGTTTTTTTCATCCTAGATGAATATTAGAACATTTTACATTATTCTAAAGCTTATCATAGATTAAAAAATCTTTCATACAAGAAGGGGAGGTACATTTTCCATGCTCAATTAAAAGAAATATATTTGCTTGGTATAAGTGCTCTGAAGTCTTTACCAACAAAATGTCATTCAAAATACTTATTGACACATTATAACTAGACCATATGTAGCTTGAATGCTTTAATTATTTGTAATTATAACATATGTATATATATATATATATAAGGGTAGTTTTGATTTTCCATGGTAAAAAAAGGGGGAGGGGGTCAAAATACCATGGCAAAGTAAAATTTAAAAAATATCTTTTCCAGCAAGTTAAATACATACAAACTACTTATTTGTGTATTCTAACTACATAAAAGAGTTCGAATTGCCAGAATTTATGAAATTTAAGGCCTAGAGTAGGGGGTTCAATATACCGCAGGAGGGTCAAAATACCATGGCAAAGTAAAATTTTCAAAATATCTTTTCCATCAAAGTTAATACATACAAACTACTTGTGTGTGTATATTAACTACATATAAGAGCTAAAATTGCCAGATTTTTTTGAATTGTCTATAGAAAGGGGTTCAATATACCGCAGGGGGGTCAAAATACCATGGCAAAGTAAAATTTTCAAAATATCTTTTCCATCAAAATTAATACATACAAACTACTTGTGTGTGTATATTAACTACAAATAAGAGCTAAAATTGCCAGATTTTTTTGAATTGTCTATAGTAAGGGGTTCAATATACCGGAAGGGTGTCAAAATACCATGGCAAAGTAAAATTTTCAAAATAACTTTTCCAGCAAGTTTAATACATACAAACTGCTTATTTGTGTATTCTAACTACATTAAAAAGTTAGAAATGCCAGAACTTTTTAAATTAAAGGTCTAGAGTGAGGGGTTCAATATACTGCAGGGGGGTCAAAATACCATGGCAAAGTAAAATTTTCAAAATATCTTTTCTAGCAAGTTAAATACATACAAACTACTTATTTGTGTATTCTAACTACATAAAAGAGTTTGAATTGCCAGAATTTCTGAAATTAAAGGCCTTGAGTAGGGGGTTCAATATACCGCAGAGGGGTCAAAATACCATGGCAAAGTAAAATTTTCAAAATAACTTTTCAAGCAAGTTTAAAATATACAAACTGCTTATTTGTGTATTCTAACTACATTAAAAAGTTAGAAATGCCAGAACTTTTTAAATTAAAGGTCTAGAGTGAGGGGTTCAATATACTGCAGGGGGGTCAAAATACCATGGCAAAGTAAAATTTTCAAAATATCTTTTCCATCAAAGTTAATACATACAAACTACTTGTGTGTGTATATTAACTACATATAAGAGCTAAAATTGCCAGATTTTTTTGTATTGTCTATAGTAAGGGGTTCAATATACCGCAGGGGGGTCAAAATACCATGGCAAAGTAAAATTTTCAAAATATCTTTTCCATCAAAGTTGATACATACAAACTACTTATTGGTGTATTCTAACTACATAAAAGAGTTAGAATTGCCAGAATTTTTGAAATTAAGGGCCAAGAGTAGGGGGTTCAATATACCGCAGGGGGGGTCAAAATACCATGGCAAAGTAAAATTTTCAAAATATCTTTTCCATTAAGTTTAATACAAACAAACTACTTGTTGGTGTATATTAACTACATATAAGAGTTAAAATTGCCAGAATTATTTGAATTGTCTAGAGTAAGGGGTTCAATATATCGCAGGGGGTCAAAATACCATGGCAAAGTAAAATTTTCAAAATATCTTTTCTAGCAAGTTAAATACATACAAACTACTTATTTGTGTATTCTAACTACATAAAAGAGTTTGAATTGCCAGAATTTCTGAAATTAAAGGCCTTGAGTAGGGGGTTCAATATACCGCAGAGGGGTCAAAATACCATGGCAAAGTAAAATTTTCAAAATAACTTTTCCAGCAAGTTTAATACATACAAACTGCTTATTTGTGTATTCTAACTACATTAAAAAGTTAGAAATGCCAGAACTTTTTAAATTAAAGGTCTAGAGTGAGGGGTTCAATATACCGCAGGGGGGTCAAAATACCATGGCAAAGTAAAATTTTCAAAATATCTTTTCCATCAAAGTTAATACATACAAACTACTTGTGTGTGTATATTAACTACATATAAGAGCTAAAATTGCCAGATTTTTTTGTATTGTCTATAGTAAGGGGTTCAATATACCGCAGGGGGGTCAAAATACCATGGCAAAGTAAAATTTTCAAAATATCTTTTCCATCAAAGTTAATACATACAAACTACTTGTGTGTGTATATGAAATACATATAAGAGCTAAAATTGACAGATTTTTTTCAATTGTCTATAGTAAGGGGTTCAATATATCGCAGGGGGTCAAAATACTACGGCAAAGTAAAATTTTAAAAATATCTTTTCAAACAGTTTAATACATACAAACTACTTATTGGTGTATTCTAACTACATAAAAGAGTTAGAATTGCCAGAATTTTTTAAATTAAGGGCCTAGAGTAGGGGGTTCAATATACTGCAGGGGGGTCAAAATACCATGGCAAAGTAAAATTTTCAAAATAACTTTTCCAGCCAATTTAATACATACAAACTACTTATTGGTGTATTCTAACTACATAAAAGAGTTAGAATTGCCAGAATTTTTTAAATTAAGGGCCAAGAGTAGGGGGTTCAATATACCGCAGGGGGGGTCAAAATACCATGGCAAAGTAAAATTTTCAAAATATCTTTTCCATCAAGTTTAATACAAACAAACTACTTGTTGGTGTATATTAACTACATATAAGAGTTAAAATTGCCAGAATTATTTGAATTGTCTAGAGTAAGGGGTTCAATATATCGCAGGGGGTCAAAATACCATGGCAAAGTAAAATTTTCAAAATATCTTTTCTAGCAAGTTAAATACATACAAACTACTTATTTGTGTATTCTAACTACATAAAAGAGTTTGAATTGCCAGAATTTCTGAAATTAAAGGCCTTGAGTAGGGGGTTCAATATACCGCAAGGGGGGGAAGGGGGGGTCAAAATACCATCGCAAAGTAAAATATTCAAAATAACTTTTCCAGCAAGTTTAATACATACAAACTGCTTATTTGTGTATTCTAACTACATTAAAAAGTTAGAAATGCCAAAACTTTTGAAATTAAAGGTCTAGAGTGAGGGGTTCAATATACCGCAAGAGGGGTCAAAATACCATGGCAAAGTAAAATTTTCAAAATATCTTTTCCAGCAAGTTTAATACATACAAACTACTTATTGGTGTATTCTAACTACATAAAAAAGTTCAAATTGCCAGATTTTCTGAAACTAAAGGCCTAGAGTAGGGGGTTCAATATATCGCAGGGGGGTCCAAATACCATGGCAAAGTAAAATTTCCCCCTACTATAGACCTTGAATTTCAAAAATTCAAGGTTCTAACTCCTTAACATAGTTATAATACTTCAATAAGTAGTTTGTATGTATTAAATAAACTGGAAAAGATATTTTGAAAATTTTACTTAGCCATGGTATTTTGACCCCCCTGCGGTATATTGAACCCCCTACTTTAGACCTTGAATTTCAAAAATTCAAGCTATTCTAACTCCTTAACATAGTAATAATACTTCAATAAGTAGTTTGTATGTATTAAATAAACTGGAAAAGATATTTTGAAAATTTTACTGAGCCATGGTATTTTGACCCCCCTGCGGTATATTGAACCCCCTACTATAGACCTTGAATTTCAAAAATTCAAGCTATTCTAACTCCTTAACATAGTTATATTACTCCAATAAGTAGTTTGTATGTATTTAATATACTGGAAAAGATATTTGTAAAATTTTACTTAGCCATGGTATTTTGACCCCCCTGCGGTATATTGAACCCCCTACTATAGACCTTGAATTTCAAACATTCAAGCTATTCTAAATCCTTAACATAGTTATATTACTCCAATAAGTAGTTTGTATGTATTAAATAAAGTGGAAAAGATATTTTGAAAATTTTACTTAGCCATGGTATTTTGAACCCCCTGCGGTATATTGAACCCCCTACTATAGACCTAGAATTTCAAAAATTCAAGCTATTTTAAATCCTTAACATAGTTATATTACTCCAATAAGTAGTTTGTATGTATTTAATATACTGGAAAAGATATTTTGAAAATTTTACTTAGCCATGGTATTTTGACCCCCCTGCGGTATATTGAACCCCCTACTATAGACCTTGAATTTCAAAAATGCAAGCTATTCTAACTCCTTAACATAGTTGTATTACTCCAATAAGTAGTTTGTATGTATTTAATATACTGGAAAAAATATTTTGAAAATTTTACTTAGCCATGGTATTTTGACCCCCCTGCGGTATATTGAACCCCCTACTATAGACCTTCAATTTCAAAAATTCATGCTATTCTAACGCCTTAACATAGTTATAATACTTCAATAAGTAGTTTGTAAATATTTAATAAACTGGAAAAGATATTTTGAAAATGTTACTTAGCCATGGTATTTTGACCCCCCTGCGGTATATTGAACCCACTACTATAGACGATGAATTTCAAAAATTGAAGCTATTCTAACTCCTTAACATAGTTATAATACTCCAATAAGTAGTTTGTATGTATTTAATATACTGGAAAAGATATTTTGAAAATTTTACTTAGCCATGGTATTTTGACCCCCCTGCGGTATATTGAACCCCCTACTATAGACCTTCAATTTCAAAAATTCAAGCTATTCTAACTCCTTAACATAGTTATAATACTCCAATAAGTAGTTTGTATGTATTTAATATACTGGAAAAGATATTTGTAAAATTTTTCTTAGCCATGGTATTTTGACCCCCCTGCTGTATATTGAACCCCCTACTATAGACCTTGAATTTCAAAAGTTCAAGCTATTCTAAATCCTTAACAAAGTTATAATACTCCAATAAGTAGTTTGTATGTATTTAATATACTGGAAAAGATATTTTGAAAATTTTACTTAGCCATGGTATTTTGACCCCCCTGCGGTATATTGAACCCCCTACTATAGACCTTGAATTTCAAAAATTCAAGCTATTCTAACTCCTTAACATAGTTGTAATACTCCAATAAGTAGTTTGTATGTATTTAATATACTGGAAAAGATATTTTGAAAATTTTACTTAGCCATGGTATTTTGACCCCCCTGCGGTATATTGAACCCCCTACTATAGACCTTGAATTTCAAAAATTCAAGCTATTCTAACTCCTTAACATAGTTATAATACTCCAATAAGTAGTTTGTATGTATTTAATAAACTGGAAAAGATATTTTGAAAATTTTACTTACTGTAGCCATGGTATTTTGAACCCCCTGCGGTATATTGAACCCCCTACTATAAACTTAGAATTTCAAAAATTCAAGCTATTCTAACTCCTTAACATAGTAATAATACTTCAATAAGTAGTTTGTATGTATTAAATAAACTGGAAAAGATATTTTGAAAATTTTACTTAGCCATGGTATTTTGACCCCCCTGCGGTATATTGAACCCCCTACTATAGACCTTGAATTTCAAAAATTCAAGCTATTCTAACTCCTTAACATAGTTATATTACTCCAATAAGTAGTTTGTATGTATTTAATATACTGGAAAAGATATTTGTAAAATTTTACTTAGCCATGGTATTTTGACCCCCCTGCGGTATATTGAACCCCCTACTATAGACCTTGAATTTTAAAAATTCAAGCTATTCTAAATCCTTAACATAGTTATATTACTCCAATTAGTAGTTTGTATGTATTAAATAAACTGGAAAAGATATTTTGAAAATTTTACTTAGCCATGGTATTTTGAACCCCCTGCGGTATATTGAACCCCCTACTATAGACCTAGAATTTCAAAAATTCAAGCTATTCTAAATCCTTAACATAGTTATATTACTCCAATAAGTAGTTTGTATGTATTTAATATACTGGAAAAGATATTTTGAAAATTTTACTTAGCCATTGTATTTTGACCCACCTGCGGTATATTGAACCCCCTACTATAGACCTTCAATTTCAAAAATTCAAGCTATTCTAACTCCTTAACATAGTTATATTACTCCAATAAGTAGTTTGTATGTATTTAATATACTAGAAAAGATATTTGTAAAATTTTACTTAGCCATGGTATTTTGACCCCCCTGCGGTATATTGAACCCCCTACTATAGACCTTGAATTTTAAAAATTCAAGCTATTCTAAATCCTTAACATAGTTATATTACTCCAATTAGTAGTTTGTATGTATTAAATAAACTGGAAAAGATATTTTGAAAATTTTACTTAGCCATGGTATTTTGAACCCCCTGCGGTATATTGAACCCCCTACTATAGACCTAGAATTTCAAAAATTCAAGCTATTCTAAATCCTTAACATAGTTATATTACTCCAATAAGTAGTTTGTATGTATTTAATATACTGGAAAAGATATTTTGAAAATTTTACTTAGCCATGGTATTTTGACCCACCTGCAGTATATAGAACCCCCTACTATAGACCTTCAATTTCAAAAATTCAAGCTATTCTAACTCCTTAACATAGTTATAATACTCCAATAAGTAGTTTGTATGTATTTAATAAACTGGAAAAGATATTTTGAAAATTTTACTTACTGTAGCCATGGTATTTTGAACCCCCTGCAGTATATTGAACCCCCTACTATAAACTTAGAATTTCAAAAATTCAAGCTATTCTAAATCCTTAACAAAGTTATATTACTCCAATAAGTAGTTTGTATGTATTTGATATACTGGAAAAGATATTTTGAAAATTTTACTTAGCCATGGTATTTTGACCCCCCTGTGGTATATTGAACCCCCTACTATAGACCTTCAATTTCAAAAATTCAAGCTATTCTAACTCCTTAACATAGTTATAATACTCCAATAAGTAGTTTGTATGTATTTAATATACTGGAAAAGATATTTTGAAAATTTTACTTAGCCATGGTATTTTGACCCCCCTGCGGTATATTGAACCCCCTACTATAGACCTTCAATTTCAAAAATTCAAGCTATTCTAACTCCTTAACATAGTTATAATACTCCAATAAGTAGTTTGTATGTATTTAATATACTGGAAAAGATATTTTGAAAATTTTACTTAGCCATGGTATTTTGACCCCCCTGCGGTATATTGAACCCCCTACTATAGACCTTGAATTTAAAAAATTGAAGCTATTCTAACTCCTTAACATAGTTATAATACTCCAATAAGTAGTTTGTATGTATTTAATATACTGGAAAAGATATTTGTAAAATTTTTCTTAGCCATGGTATTTTGACCCCCCTGCTGTATATTGAACCCCCTACTATAGACCTTGAATTTCAAAAGTTCAAGCTATTCTAAATCCTTAACAAAGTTATAATACTCCAATAAGTAGTTTGTATGTATTTAATATACTGGAAAAGATATTTTGAAAATTTTACTTAGCCATGGTATTTTGACCCCCCTGCGGTATATTGAACCCCCTACTATAGACCTTCAATTTCAAAAATTCAAGCTATTCTAACTCCTTAACATAGTTGTAATACTCCAATAAGTAGTTTGTATGTATTTAATATTCTGGAAAAGATATTTTGAAAATTTTACTTAGCCATTGTATTTTGACCCCCCTGCCGTATATTGAACCCCCTACTATAGACCTTCAATTTCAAAAATTCAAGCTATTTTAACTCCTTAACATAGTTATAATACTTCAATAAGTTGTTTGTATGTATTAAATAAACTGGAAAAGATATTTGTAAAATTTTACTTAGCCATGGTATTTTGACCCCCCTGCGGTATATTGAACCCCCTACTATAGACCTTCAATTTCAAAAATTCAAGCTATTCTAACTCCTTAACATAGTTATAATACTCCAATAAGTAGTTTGTATGTATTTAATATACTGGAAAAGATATTTTGAAAATTTTACTTAGCCATGGTATTTTGACCCCCCTGCGGTATATTGAACCCCCTACTATAGACCTTGAATTTAAAAAATTGAAGCTATTCTAACTCCTTAACATAGTTATAATACTCCAATAAGTAGTTTGTATGTATTTAATATACTGGAAAAGATATTTGTAAAATTTTTCTTAGCCATGGTATTTTGACCCCCCTGCTGTATATTGAACCCCCTACTATAGACCTTGAATTTCAAAAGTTCAAGCTATTCTAAATCCTTAACAAAGTTATAATACTCCAATAAGTAGTTTGTATGTATTTAATATACTGGAAAAGATATTTTGAAAATTTTACTTAGCCATGGTATTTTGACCCCCCTGCGGTATATTGAACCCCCTACTATAGACCTTGAATTTCAAAAATTCAAGCTATTCTAACTCCTTAACATAGTTGTAATACTCCAATAAGTAGTTTGTATGTATTTAATATTCTGGAAAAGATATTTTGAAAATTTTACTTAGCCATTGTATTTTGACCCCCCTGCGGTATATTGAACCCCCTACTATAGACCTTCAATTTCAAAAATTCAAGCTATTTTAACTCCTTAACATAGTTATAATACTTCAATAAGTTGTTTGTATGTATTAAATAAACTGGAAAAGATATTTGTAAAATTTTACTTAGCCATGGTATTTTGACCCCCCTGCGGTATATTGAACCCCCTACTATAGACCTTCAATTTCAAAAATTCAAGCTATTCTAACTCCTTAACATAGTTATAATACTCCAATAAGTAGTTTGTATGTATTTAATATACTGGAAAAGATATTTTGAAAATTTTACTTAGCCATGGTATTTTGACCCCCCTGCGGTATATTGAACCCCCTACTATAGACCTTGAATTTAAAAAATTGAAGCTATTCTAACTCCTTAACATAGTTATAATACTCCAATAAGTAGTTTGTATGTATTTAATATACTGGAAAAGATATTTTAAAAATTTTACTTAGCATGGTATTTTGACCCCCCTGCGGTATATTGAACCCCCTACTATAGACCTTCAATTTCAAAAATTCAAGCTATTCTAACTCCTTAACATAGTTATAATACTCCAATAAGTGGTTTGTATGTGTTAAAAATGCTGGAAAAGATATTTGTAAAATTTTACTTAGCCATGGTATTTTGACCCCCCTGCGGTATATTGAACCCCCTACTATAGACCTTCAATTTCAAAAATTCAAGCTATTCTAACTCCTTAACATAGTTATAATACTCCAATAAGTGGTTTGTATGTGTTAAAAATGCTGGAAAAGATATTTTGAAAATTTTGCTTAGCCATGGTATTTTGACCCCCCTGCGGTATATTGAACCCCCTACTTAAAACCACAAATTTAAAAAAATGATAGCCAATAAATTGTAAATTAGATTATCTGCAATACTATTTATCAAAAACAGGGGGGTTCAATATACCGCAGGGGGGTTCAAAATACCATACGTGAAAAATGACCCCGGGGTCAAAATACCATGCGGTATAATGACCCCGGGGTCATTTTACCGCATGGTATTTTGACCCCGGGTTCACTTTTTAGGGGGTTCAAAATACCATATGACACCGTCTTTGACGGACGTATAAGACGGGACGTATAAAAAGCAGTACTTAGCGTGCATGTTACGCTAGAAACATATTCAAAGAATAAAGTTTTATAACTTCTTAATGTCATATCCAATATTTATCAAAACCTAAAGGGGAGTTACATGTATCTTACTTCCTATATTTTTTCATGGATGTCAATACACCTAATCGCTATTTATTCCATACCGGATAAATTCTAAAATTACACAACTTTTTCATCCAGTTGAAGCTATCTGGGGGCCGTTGAAACAATTCACCATGCATAATACTTTTTAATGAGACCCGTTTTAACTTATTGTAAATACTTTAAACAAAATAATTTTTTACTTCAATTTTAATTTCGAAAAAAAGTGGATCATACTCTATTAAAGTTTCTTGATGATCGCTTTCTAAAGTTTTTCCTCCCTCAGCTCTCTACAAAAAAAACTTTATTTTCGGCCGCATGACCCAAACAGGAAGTTGTACATACAATGTATGACTATTTTTCCCAGATTGGACTAAATAGCGATAATTAAATAAGGTGTAATTTCCGGGATTGTTGAAAACTTGCATATTCATCACTATCTGATTTTGTGGTTTTAACGATCCAGACAGACAAATAGCAATAAGATGTTTAGGAAAACATGACCTAAAACCTCCTTCATATAAGACAAAAAACATGGGAACTCATACTGAATGGTCAAATGTGTACAATATGAAAATTTGAGTTAAGATGGTAAAATCACAAATCAGCCGTTAATGTAAATGGACCATAAGTATGACTGTTGAGCAAATTTAAAGGGAAATGACGGGGAAGGGGCAAATTAGCGTTCAAGGGGAGCAAATGCTGTTTAAATTGGTAAGCAGGTTTTAAATATAGAGGGAAAGTGGAGTCATCTTTTTAGACTTTAGTTACATGTAAATATAACTTATGTAGACTTACCTTCTAATTCTATAGACTATTAAAAAAAAACACACACACAACTCGGAACTATTTGTAATTCACTTGCACTACTGATATGCAAACCTAAAAACAAAAAGGAAAATATCTTAAAATAGTGATTGAAAGATTCATAACACTTTGAAAGGATAATTCAGACACGTGTTACACGGGGAGCATGTTTGTTTACAAATAATTATGTCACGTGATCGCGCACTGACCTCGCATGCTGCATCGCCATTACAATTCACTAATACATGTACATAACCATTTTCATGCAAACATGCAACGTGAATGTGATTGGTTATCAAATAATACGAAAATAATGCATGAACCGTTGAAGAAGAAATTATTTCATCAAATAGATTGGATTTTCACTTTCGACACGAATAGGTCGAGTTGACATTCCTGTCATCGGAGATAGTATTGAGATAAATGGGATCAAAACGGACCGCCAAAAAGGTCTAGAGAAGCACATCAGTAGAACCTTAACATAAATAAGTAATACTTACCAAAATTTCTCTAATTGATAACCTATAGAACTGAAATTTCACAAAAATACCGGTAAATAATTTTGCTGATTGATATGATCCTGGTTAAGTTGGCGCAAAATAAATATTCTTACTCCTATTGCTTCATGTAAAAAAATAATTTATAAAATTGAATTCGACTACAGTTCAGCATAAAAAAAACGTGAATATGCAAAAGCCAGGTAATATGTTAATGATAAAGTGTGTATAAGTTTTCTTAAACGAAGTTACCCGTATAATTACCAAGAATTACATTTGAGCGCAAAGTTCTGTATGTGGTTTGGTTGGTTTATGTAACATTTATAATTTAGACTGGGATCCTGGCTAATCTTGACCTTACGACGCGCAGCTAGATTGGACCGGATCCCAGGCTAATGTAACATCGTAAAACTCAGGATAACGGAATTTTTTGCGTTGCTATAAGATCATTGAGGCCATCTATTTTTATTGCGGGTTCCACATATTTAAATCGGAATTATAGAAAAAATGGAATGTTGTGAGCAGAATCAAAACAGAAATGATGAATACTGCAACATTTCCAGCAAAATATAAATAGGATGGAGGATCTGTGTACTCACATTATTTGTAAAACTCTCCTTATTCATGTGAAGCGTGTGCTTTACATCGAGGCTTATTCTTTACATCGAGGCTTATTATGCTAATCATCGACGCCACAGTACTTCAACCAATCAGACAATGTTTATTTGGGGCATTCGATCGATTTGAACTCAGATTTTGGAATATTTCAATCGAAATTATAGAAAAATGGAATGTTGTTAGTACATATAAAATAGAAAATGATGAATACTTTTAGCTAAAGATAATTTGGATGGGGGTTCTGTGTATTCACATTATTTGCACAACTCTCCTTTCTGATGCCATATTTTGGAATTTCCGTGACCTAAATGGTTCGCGAAAATTAATATAGTATAGTAATAACCACAAAAAACCCATTTCTCGTATCAAACATAAACTAAAAGAACTAGCCATGAAATTTGTTTTTGTCCCGGCCGATAAAGCTGCTAATAACATTATTATTGTTTGACGTAAATTTTACATTGAGGTTCTGAAAAAAGAAATCACCAATTCACCAACATTCCAACTGACTCCATTTTCAGAAAACGACATCTGTAACAAACATAAACTTTTAGCTACCGCTTTACAAGCAGAGCCAAACACAAATGCATGCTTATATTGGTGATTTTGAATCTGTTCAAAGTTTTGATTTTTCTACCCTGTATACCACATTGCCTCACATTCTCATTAAGAAAAAATTCACACACCTAATTAAATGGGCATTTAAAAAGTCAGAATGTGAATATATATGTTCAAACTCTTTTAGGTCATTTTTTAGTAGCAATAAACAAAAAAACTATGTCAATTGGACCTGCTATGATACTATATATACCCTTGAATTTTTACTAGATAAAATTTTTGTTCGCTTTGGGAATTCCGTATATCGTCAGATTATCGGAATTCCAATGGGGACTAACTGTGCTCCACTTATTGCGGACCTGTTTTTGTATTGCTATGAGTTACAATTTATGACAAAAATAAGCAAAGACCCATCGAAACAACATCTGATAAACAAATTTAATAATACCTTTAGATATTTGGATGATATTTTGGCTCTTAATAATGACGACTTCAGTATGTATATTAAAGAAATTTATCCTGCTGAACTTACTTTAAATAAAGCTAATACTAACAATGACCACTGTCCTTTCCTCGTTCTTGATATCTATATCACTAACGGAAAGCTGAATACTAAAATTTATGATAAAAGAGATGATTTTTCATTTCCTATCGTTAATTATCCATTTTTAGATGGTGACGTTCCCTTGTCGCCATCTTACGGTGTTTATATATCTCAACTTGTACGATTCGCTCGTGTATGTAACAATGTTTTAGATTTTAACGAGAGAAATTCATGTCTTACTGAAAAATTATTACACCAGGGTTTTCGATATCACAAACTAGTCAAAACATTTACTAAATTTTATCATCGGTATAAGGACATCATTCGTAAATATAGCTCAACATGCAGACTTCTTATGCGTTCAGGTATTTCACATCCAATTTTTTATGGAAATATTCTTTATAAAGCACAAAGGTGCCAGTATTCACCTCAAAAACTAACAAAACCTTTGAATAGACTTATTAAGAAGGATATAGTTACAATACTGTTGTCAGGTCATTAAAGATTGCATATTTTAGCATTAATATTGATTCACTTATAGGGTCTTTGCATCGGAACTAAACACATTTATTAAAAAACCAGTTGTTGGCATGACACGGGTTAAGTTCTTCTCATATATGTTATGATGGTATGATACTTAACCCCTAACGGGAAGGATTGTGCCTGATGTTCATATGATGAAATCATAATCTTTCAGTCAGTTTAATTGAAGTCTGGAGCTGGCATGTCAGTTAACTGCTAGTAGTCTGTTGTTATTTATGCATTATTGTCATTTTGTTTATTTTCTTTGGTTACATCTTCTGACATCAGACTCGGACTTCTCTTGGACTGAATTTTAATGTGCGTATTGTTATGCGTTTACTTTTCTACATTCGCTAGAGTTATAGGGGGAGGGTTGAGATCTCACAAACATGTTTAACCCCGCCGCATTTTTTGGGCCTGTCCCAAGTCAAGAACCTCTGGCCTTTGTTAGTCTTGTATTATTTTAATTTTAGTTTCTTGTGTACAATTTGGAAATTAGTATGGCGTTCATTATCACTGAACTAGTATATATTTGTTTAGGGGCCAGCTGAAGGACGCCTCCGGATGCGGGAATTTCTCGCTACATTGAAGACCTGTTGGTGACCTTCTGTTGTTGTTTTTTTCAATGGTCGGGTTGTTGTCTCTTTGGCACATTCCCCATTTCCATTCTCAATTTAATTCTATTGTTGATATTAATCCCACATTTACCAAGTTTTAGAATAGTATTATTGATATACTAGAAATTTCTTGGTATTTCTAAACGGAAGATTATACAGACCGAAGAAGAAGTATACTCAACAACAAAACTATTTCCATTTACCTATGTATAATATGAAGTATTTTTTTCAAAGATGATGTTTTTCTGAAATTGTCGCATTTCACAGCGGTATAATACTTTGACTTTAATTATTACTCACCTTTTTTTTATTAACTTTGTATTTATATTGTATCGTAGATCAAATTTATTCGTTCAGTGTATTTTGTGTTTTTTGATTGTGTTCAGCCATTCATATTGATATTTGGAGTGTCTTTCTTTGTTGTGATGTTACACTATTATTTTATAGATAAGGGAAAAGGTTTGATACCATTTAAACGTTTTATACAGCTGTAATTGATTGCGTCTGTCCTAACCTAAGTCAGAAATCTGATGTTCATTAGTTGTTGCATGTTGATGTGGTTAATAAGTGTTTCTCGTCTCTCGTTTTGTATATAGATTATACCGTTGGTTTTTCCATTTTACACTAATAATTTGTTGGGGCCCTTTACAGCTTGCTGTTCGATGTGAGCTAAGGCACCGTGTTGAAAACCGTACCTTGACAAATAATGGTTTACTATTATAAATTGTGACTTGGATGGAGAGTTGTCTCATTGGCACCCATACCACATCTTCCTATATATATTAGAATAATACCGAAATAATTGTTCATTAAAATACATATATATTAAAATAATACCGAAATAATTGTTCATTAAAATACATATATATTAAAATAATACCGAAATAATTGGCACACATAACACATCTTCCTATATATATTAAAATAATACCGAAATAATTGTTCATTAAAATACAATTGTATATATTAAAATAATACCGAAATAATTGTTCATTAAAATACAATTGTATTTTAATGAACAATTATTTCGGTATTATTTTAATATATATAGGAAGATGTGTTATGTGTGCCAATTAGACAACTCTCCATCCAAGTCACAATTTATAATAGTAAACCATTAGTTTTCAAGGTACGGTTTTCAACACGGTGCCTTAGCTCACATCGAACAGCAAGCTGTAAAGGGCCCCAACAAATTATGGTGGTAAAATGGAAAAACCAACGGTATAATCTATATACAAAACGAGAGACCAGAAACACTTATTAACCACATCAACATGCAACAACTAATGAACATCAGATTTCTGACTTAGGTTAGGACAGACGCAATCAATTACAGCTGTATAAAACGTTTAAATGGTATCAAACCTTTTCCCTTATCTATAAATAACAGTGTAACATTACAACAAAGAAAGACACTCCAAATATCAATATGAATGGCTGAACACAATCAAAAAACACAAAATACACTGAACGAATAAATTTGATCTATGATACAATATAAATACAAAGTTAATAAAAAAAAGGTGAGTAATAATTAAAGTCAAAGTATTATACCGCTGTGAAATGCGACAATTTCAGAAAAACATCATCTTTGAAAAAAATACTTCATATTATACATAGGTAAATGGAAATAGTTTTGTTGTTGAGTATACTTCTTCTTCTGTCTGTATAATCTTCCGTTTAGAAATACCAAGAAATTTCTAGTATATCAATAATACTATTCTAAAACTTGGTACATGTGGGATTAATATCAACAATAAGATTAAATTGAGAATGGAAATGGGGAATGTGCCAAAGAGACAACAACCCGACCATTGAAAAAACAACAGCAGAAGGTCACCAACAGGTCTTCAATGTAGCGAGAAATTCCCGCATCCGGAGGCGTCCTTCAGCTGGCCCCTAAACAAATATATACTAGTTCAGTGATAATGAACGCCATACTAATGTCCAAATTGTGCACAAGAAACTAAAACTAAAATAATACAAGACTAACAAAGGCCAGAGATTCCTGACTTGGGACAGGCGCAAAAATGCGGCGGGGTTAAACATGTTTGTGAGATCTCAACCCTCCCCATATACCTCTAGCCAATGTAGAAAAGTAAATGCATAACAATACGCACATTAAAATTCAGTCCAAGAGAAGTCCGAGTCTGATGTCAGAAGATGTAACCAAAGAAAATAAACAAAATGACAATAATACATAAATAACAACAGACTACTAGCAGTTAACTGACATGCCAGCTCCAGACTTCAATTAAACTGACTGAAAGATTATGATTTCATCATATGTACATCAGACATAATCCTTCCCGTTAGGGGTTTAGTATCATACCATCATAACATATATGAGAAGAACATAACCCGTGTCATGCCAACAACTGGTTTTTTAATAAATGTGTTTAGTTCCGATGCAAAGACCCTATAGGTGAATCAATATTAATGCCAAAATTTGCAATCTTTAATGACCTGACAACAGTATCGTAACTATATCCCTTCTTAATAAGTCTATTCAAAGGTTTTGCTAGTTTTTGAGGTGAATACTGGCACCTTTGTGCTTTATAAAGAATATTTCCATAAAAAATTGGATGTGAAATACCTGAACGTATAAGAAGTCTGCATGTTGAGCTATATTTACGAATGATGTCCTTATACCGATGATAAAATTTAGTAAATGTTTTGACTAGTTTGTGATATCGAAAACCCTGGTGTAATAATTTTTCAGTAATACATGAATTTCTCTCGTTAAAATCTAAAACATTGTTATATACACGAGCGAATCGTACAAGTTGAGATATATAAACACCGTAAGATGGCGACAAGGGAACGTCACCATCTAAAAATGGATAATTAACGATAGGAAATGAAAAATCATCTCTTTTATCATAAATTTTAGTATTCAGCTTTCCGTTAGTGATAAAGATACCAAGAACGAGGAAAGGACAGTGGTCATTGTTAGTATTAGCTTTATTTAAAGTAAGTTCAGCAGGATAAATTTCTTTAATATACATACTGAAGTCGTCATTATTGAGAGCTAAAATATCATCCAAATATCTAAAGGTATTATTAAATTTGTTTATCAGATGTTGTTTCGATGGGTCTTTGCTTATTTTTGTCATAAATTGTAACTCATAGCAATACAAAAACAGGTCCGCAATAAGTGGTGCACAGTTAGTTCCCATTGGAATTCCGATAATCTGACGATATACGGAATTCCCAAAGCGAACAAAAATTTTATCTAGTAAAAATTCAAGGGTATATATAGTATCATAGCAGGTCCAATTGACATAGTTTTTTTGTTTATTGCTACTAAAAAATGACCTAAAAGAGTTTGAACATATATATTCACATTCTGACTTTTTAAATGCCCATTTAATTAGGTGTGTGAATTTTTTCTTAATGAGAATGTGAGGCAATGTGGTATACAGGGTAGAAAAATCAAAACTTTGAACAGATTCAAAATCACCAATATAAGCATGCATTTGTGTTTGGCTCTGCTTGTAAAGCGGTAGCTAAAAGTTTATGTTTGTACAGATGTCGTTTTCTGAAAATGGAGTCAGTTGGAATGTTGGTGAATTGGTGATTTCTTTTTTCAGAACCTCAATGTAAAATTTACGTCAAACAATAATAATGTTATTAGCAGCTTTATCGGCCGGGACAAAAACAAATTTCATGGCTAGTTCTTTTAGTTTATGTTTGATACGAGAAATGGGTTTTTTGTTGTTATTGTTAATAGTAAAATGTTCTTTAAAATGTTGAATACGTATATCAACTATCTTCATTACTGAATTAAAAAAAAGAGTCCAAAGATTTTTTGTCAGCTTTTTCCCGTTTTAACCATTTCATACAGTAAGTATGGAGTGAGTCGTGGATGATATTACGACACTCATTCCAATTAATAATTGACGGGGGATGATATTTAGGTCCTTTACTGAGGAATGATTTTAACTCTCGGTCTTGAACGAAGTTCTATACAATGAGTGCTCGATAAAACGTTGTGTTCTTCATGTACAGGTGTCGGAAGTGTGATGTGTATACAGTATAAGAGGAGAAAGGAAATAATTTTATTGTTTAGTTTATTTATTAAGTTATGAATAAATAAGTTAATATACCTTTAAATTTCATATTTCTATGTAATTAAATCATCTATATCAATCAATCTGGATGAAAAAATTATTAACTTTATATTTGAGAAATATTTTTTTGAGAGTAATATGAAACGGACACCAATTCGAAAATATCTATAATGACTGCTGGAATGTTGATGTATTGTTTGTCCCGGAGTGTATCACCAACGCAGTAGCCAATACTTCTGTTCTTTTTGTTATTGTATAAGTTCTTTTAAAATCTTTTAATAAGGTTTTTTTTTTTGATTTTACGGTCTATGGCATCACTGAACAGAATTGTTCTAGTCAAAAATTTAACATGTTACCAACACTAGTACCGTTTGTTATGATATCCAAACAAGGCTCAAATGTTTCTTGTAAGTACTTTCTTTTTAACATATGAATAAATAAATTGGCACATTGCATAACTTTGCTACATTGTATATGTATGGAATATACTCCGTAAATATTGAAGTGTAGGATGGCACAGATAAATAATTTCTGTACCACATGCGACACTCGTTGGGATGGTAATGAGTCATAATTGGAGTTAAAACTGTAAACTAAACGATAGTGGAAGAGATCTAAATCCTAGGATATTTTGTTGTTACACCACAACATAAATCTAATATCCGACCAAATTCAAAAACATGATCAACTAACATAGCACAGTTCAGAAAACAATAGCTAAAATGAAAATCGTTGAGGTCTCAGTTTCTATTCATTTATTTGCATCAGTCATATTTCTCGTTAAAACAAATTACCGAGTATCAATTCAGGATAAGGAAATCATGTCACTAGGTATATTTTAAACAGATATTATCAAATGATTCATTCAATTTATGTTTTTAAACTAAGGTATTGTATGTACAAAATGTTGGCATAGGTTGGATAAATACTTCTAAACAAGTGACAGCTATAGGACGGATCTATCCATTGGATCAACTTTGAAGGTGATACACGGCGGCGGAAAATACATATTATTCACACTATTACTATAAATATCAGCACAACAATGTTAAATCTGAAAATTTGCGCCCATATTTATACATGTATATAAATATAAATATACATATGTGTCGTCTAAATACCAGCCTAACAAAGTAAAATTTTTCATACTACTGAGATGTCACGGCACCAACTCACCATGTAGTATGCTCTACGCATTAGACCAATCGACATCTAGGCTCTACAATAATGCAAGTCAAATCATTAAAGTGAAAGAATATTCAATCTACACACTTATTGGTCAAATCTGCTAGACATTGATTCCGAGATGTGAAATACACGTCTATTCCACTGCTGGACCGAACGATTATTGGAACTAATATACATCATCTGTTAGTTTAGGGGTCGTTTGCAGTTTAAAATATAATTATATCTCTTCTTCTTTGTAGAGAATTTTGTTGATGAATCCGAGAAAACAAAATCTCTTCTGCTGAAAAGTGTCTTAGATGCTGCTGGATTTTCACCAACTGAAATAAAGTTTAATAAGAATACCCAGGATTTTCATGATTTTGTTAGCAACCAGCTTTGTAAAGCCGATCGCGATGAAAACATATATGTTGGCAGTAGAGCAGAAGGTATAGCTGGTGGCATATATTACTCCGGGGATCAAAGTGATCTAGATGCAATTTTACCATTTCTAGAAACAAAAGTATATGAGACAAAACAACTTAGAAATTTATCCAACGAAGAGTATCCAGTTTGTTTTGCCGTTCACGATAAGGACTTCCGGGGTTACATGAATATACGATATAAGAGAGGAGCGAAAGATACCAGACAAGTCAAATACCTACTTATTGGAAACGAAGTGATTGCATTAAACTCAGGGTTTCTGCCAAATGGATGTGTGAATAAACTTGTTCGACAAAACTTCGCAGAAGATCTAAATATTACAAGCGACATTTCAAATAAATTTGAACCAAATGGACCTGCTTTAACAGAAATATGTCGGGATAACAAAACTTCCTGCCAAGTTCTCATCAGCGACAATGTGCCATGTCTAGTGTATGATTACTGGCCACCTTGTGCAAACGATTGGATAAATCGTTCCAAAGACACTGGTTGGCCGTCAGAAGAAACCATAAAACAGGTCGTTGCGAAAAAATGCTTGTTAGCCCCAGTTGGCCATTTTGATAGCAATAAAAAGAATATTCAATGGCGTTTATCAAGTAGAGGTGAGACCGATCTGTTTGCAGCTCTCAATGATGTTCAAATATATTGTTACATTATGCTTAAAATAGTCAATAAGGATTACATAAGACCGCGGTGTTCTTGTGATAATGAAAAGGACATTTTGTCTTCATATTGTTTGAAAAACTTAATATTTTGGTGCGCTGAAAAAGAAAAACTAAATTGGATTCCTTCAAACTTGATTGTCTGCTTGCAGGGTTGTATACAGAAGCTTATCAAATATCTACGGGACGGATATCTGCCACATTACTTAATCAAAGAAAGAAATCTGTTTAATTCAAAATTAACGGATAGACTTTCTACATCTTTACAAGATGATTTAAATTATTTCAAAGACAATATTAAGAATATTTTGTATCTGAAAAGCTTTGAAAGATTGAAAGAAGCTTCGTGTAACTTTGGTTCAGACTTATTGGAGAAGATTACTGAAAAATCAGTAATATTTCAATGTTGGGAAGACAAAATCAAAAGATTATATCATGATTTTACAACGTTTCAGTTCTTTTGGTTAAAATACGACCGCTATCCATCACTTGAAAGCATTCAAAGCTATAAAGATATCTTGAGTGAGATAGAACGTTACAAAGGATTGACGGTATTTAAGAATGAACATACAGTAATGATCAACAGTATCATTGGTATTTTATCATATTCTTTGTATAAGCAAAACCCATTTCAAAAAACGTTTTTGGATGAAGCGATCAAATATCTCGATGTCACGAGAACGTCTCAAAGGTCATGTATCCTTTTGCGCTTAGCAACGTTTTTCTTTATGGAACGTAAGTTTGAAAGTGCTATTGAAATATGCATAGAAATACTCAAACAGATAATTGATGTAACTCCAGCAAAAGAAATAGATGAAAAAGTATTTCAAAGTTTAGAAAGTTTGAACACCTTGTTGCTATCACTGAAAACTGATCATTTAAAGAAGCTAAAAGAATCGATTTTAGACGCGTCTTATTCAAAAGAAATACAGAACGAATTGCCATTGGAAATTAACAATATCTTAAATGAATTTAAGAACGGCATGTTAGTGCAACTCCATTTTAAAGTTACATATATGACGGCAGAAATGTGGGCTGTGCCAGATGTTCTACAATATGAACTCTTATCAGTTCCAGAAAAATTGAAGACATTCTACGAGGACAGATCTAGTCCGAAATACGATGATGTTCCATCAATACGCATACATCCTCTTCTGAATTGTTACCTATTACAATATCTCTGTTACGAGGCATTAGGAAAAACAAAATTATGCCATGAGGTTCTGACAAAACTCAATTGTTTAACGGTAAAGGAAGCAACTGTTGACGAAAACTACGTTCTGTTTTACAACGTTGTGGCTTACTGCAACAAAAAATCAGGTCACTATAGAAAAGCAACACAATACATACTGCGATCACTGAAAACAAAACCATCACGCCGCAATGCTGCATTTGGATATTTGAAATCTATAATAATGACCTTGGTGAGGGAATGAAACGTTAGTTTTAACTGATACGAATAAGTGTCATACTTACAAAAATGCACATGGTACCGCATATATAGAGGATGTTGTTGTCCATTAAAAAGCATCATCTGTGCACGAATTAGAGAACTAAAAGACATACTGTTATTCCATGATTTTTTGTCTGTTCTTGTTTCAATATACGCAAAAGCGATATGATTTATCTGTTCACAACAAAACAACATATAGCATATATAACACTTTGAACGTGGGTTTACTACTGAAACATTCTTTACCAAAACAGACATATTTCACCGTAAACAAACTAAGTACTTTTATATTTTACTGCTTTATACACTTTGATTATAACACACTGTTCACTGCTGTGCTCCAACTTTTACTTATAATGTCCGTTTGGTTTTCTAACACATTGTTTTCATTGTAATTGAACTTTATGAAACTGTCATACAAGTGAGAGGTTTAATACATTGTAATGTTCAGTAGTTGCTGTTTGTTGATGTGAATGATTCTCGTTTTTTTTACATAGATTATAGACTGTTGGTTTTTCCGTTTGAATGGTTTTGCACTAGTATTTTTTTTGAGACCTTTATAGCTTGCTGTTCATTGTGATCCAATACTCCTAGTTGAAGACCGTACTTTGACCTACAATGGTTTACTTTTACAAATGATGACTGGGATGGAGAGTTTTCTCATTGACAATCATACCAAATCTTCTCATATCTATATACATATGTTTACATAAGTACTGCTCTGATAGGTAAATTTAAAAAATAAAAAGTACGGTAATAGTCACTGATAAACATTTTATTTTCATCAACGTCAACAAAAGATATTTGATTCATATTTACGTACTATCACTATGTAAATACCACTGTTTAGACCGGCATTGGAGGATAGTTTTGCACTGGTTATGATTCTTAATAAATGCACACTTAAAAAATACATTAGTCCTACCTCGAGTGGAATTGTCTTATAGGAATTTGGATCTTCCTTTCATGTGTTTTTTTGTTTGTTTTTTAAAAAGCTCTATTTTCTACAGAGGGATTCAAAATTTCCATATGAAAGTTAATGTATCAAATCCTTCTAAACTGATTAACATATGATGGTTTTGACTTTTTAATTTAGACTACCATCAGGTAGCTTTCATCTACATATACTTGCACATTATTGGTTGTCACAACTTTTGGTTCTATAAGAATTCATGATGCAGGCAAATCAAGAAATGCGATTTGTGCAAAAATGGTGTATTTTATTTTAATTTACAAAAACAATTCACTAGTCAAACCTGTACATACAAGTCAACCCTTGTGACCAGAGAAAACTGACATGATAGGAGGTGTGCCCTTCGAATTGAGGTTTAAAATGCAAAGGTACAACTGCAGTTTGAACAAAAAGATAATTCAGATTTCCTTACAAACTGTTCTTAATGGCAAATTTGATAATTTGTTGTACTTCAAAAAGTACAATAGTGTTGCAACATGTTAAACACTGACAAAAACATTCAAACACAATGTTTTACAGCTTTTCTTTATTAGAATTCAAAAATAAAACTTTGGTTGACTTGCTTGCTATGTTTGATTGAATGTTTGCTAACAATAGGTAGGCAGCTTTTCAGTCTATTTAATATATACTGGGATTTGATTGGACAATAAAAATTGACAAACAATGTGGAACTTACCCTTGAAATGATTTTAATGTCCTATCAAATTCCAGTATAAAGTGAACAGACTGAACCAGACTGCCTGTTTGATGTTTGCAAACATAGTAAACATGTTTATCAAAGGTTTGCTTTGCATGCTTTTATAGAAAAGCATGCAAAGGTTAAAGTACTGTACAGCACAAATGTGTATTCATAAATAAGATGTGACATGATGACCAAATGGGACAATTCTTTGACCATGTATGGCCTTTAACAATGAGCAAAGCCTGAACTGCATAGTCAGCTTGTTGGTCAGTCACTCACCACACACAATGAGAAAAAGATGGCTGTTATTTGCTTTATTTAAGTCGAGGTATCACAAAATGTCAAATGTGCAGCAATAAATGCCATAAGAATGAGTATAACTGGTATCACCTTTTAAAGGAACTAACTGATAGTCAAAACTGGAATAAACTAATCCAATTTAGGGCATATTTCACTTAATGAGTTATACATGGAAATGAGAGAGAAAAAAATTAAAAGCACCACCTATAAATTTATGGTTGCTTCAAGAAAAAAAAAATCAGGTGTACAAAGACAAGCAGTAACAAACAACACATTGTCCTGTATAAAGCCTGATTTGGTACTGTGACTAAATATCAAAGGGATTGGAGTAGAGATACAGCACTTATTTATGAGTGTTACTTTTTAGCTGATCAAAAAGTTACATTTATGTAAAATTCAAAATGAGGATTGAAAAGAAAAAAAACAGAAAAATTATTTTTCAGAAAAATACTTTTATTTGATTAAATAAATTACAAAATAGCACATTATATATATCAAGGTCACTTTGGTCATTCATGGCCCAATAAATGAAAGTTTATCTTTAACTGATTAGAGCTAATTTCCTACTGCATGTAAAGCAAGACTTTGGTTAGCTTGCTTGCTTCGTTTGTATATTGTACATTTGTAGTTGGGATAGCATCCAATCAAATCTAAATATAATATACACAGGTTTAAATATGCCTTTGTATATTAGTTGAATATGTCAATCTTAATTACAAAGCTTGTGGTAATGTTTATACCAACAAAGCAAGCAAGCCAACCAAATTGTTACTCTACAAACATAAGGAAATTAGCTCTGAAACTAGCAGATCTGTTTGAGAACTAAAGCTATGATAAAGCATAAGTAATTCTATATTGATGTTTTATAAGTTCTATAACTATATTTGCAAGTCTCAAGTCTGTTAAGAATACACTTTCTCTTTGATCATACTGTGGACCTTATATTTCAAACATGAAAGGGAAAAATATAACAGATAAAACATAGAACATAAAGTAGGAAAAGTGTAATAAATAATCAACAACCAAAATAATTGCACATATCTGCACCATAGAAAAACACTAATATCCAGTTGATTTTGCTCAACTGAATGCCTAAATCTTCTTATTACTTAAAAAACCTAATTAAATATTATAACTACAAAATAGTGTATCAATGCCATTCAATCTATGTCCACAAATAGTTCTGTAAATTCATTCCCAACAAACCTTTTTCTTCTCGCTGAGAGTACTAATATTTGTAGCTGCACCATGAAAAGAATGGTTCAAAAATTAATTTTGTCAGATCATATGGTTTTATAAAAGTGAAGGCATAGAATCAATATTAAGACTAAATCTCTAAGTCTGTACAAATATACTGAATGAATTATTCTAAAAACTAGCTGTGTTAGAATGACATCAATTCCTCCAACAATGATGGTACAAAATCAGGTATTAATATAGCAGAGCTTTAATTGAATAACTCATGTATAAAAAAAATATCTTTTACCCTAAGGTGTCCTCTATACCCTAACAAATACAATGGATGGTCAAGTCCCGCTAGGATGATGGATAAATAATCGGGACTGATTGTTGTGAAAATATTTCAAACAGCTGTTGTATAATAAAGTAGATATAATGTGTACAGTATATAATATACATGTGCAACCAGTTAATCCCAAAGTGTACCTAATAAATATGTGTACAAATATCTATACTAAGTTAATATATTCCACTTTATAGTCTAATGATTAAAATTTAACCAAAAATGATGTGTATGTATGTTGGACTATATGCCATATAGCGTAAATAAACAGGTGAAGGTTACAGTATGACATTAATTTCATTACAAGAAAATAACTTCACATCAAACAAAGATCTGTACATTGAATTCTAGAAGATTCCATTTAGCAGTTTGATGAACATAAGGCTATACACTATTTCTACGAAATGTTTCAAAAAATTCTATCCTTTTTCTTCTTTATATCAAAAAAAATATTTTAATAAAATAAAATGTTTCAGCCTGGTATTTGAAAAGTATATGAATACAAAAAAAATGAATTTTGCCATGAACAGAAATTTAGCTCTTTTGAAATACATGTATAAACAATTTCCAACAATAATAAATAGACATGCTGAATATTACACAATTACATTACACAAGACATAAATTTTGAATGAGAAATGTATTTTACACATATTACATTAAATAGATAGACTAGAACACAACAGTATGTACATAAAGATATAGCGTACAACCTTGTAAAAAACATACATTATGCACCATCATAGTAAACTATGATATTTTTTCAAAGCACTATTAACATTTGAAGATGTAGAATATTCTTCTAAACAAACTGTTTTTTCTGTTATACTACCACTGTATTTAAATATTATAAAACAGGTAAAAAAAAACATTTTGAAAGTGCTTTTCCATCTGTGTTGAAATATTTAAACAATTCAAATTTTGAAAATTACCCGTTTTTCTAAGTGGAGAAAGAAAAAAAAAAAGAAAAAAAACATTCATAATTGACAAGAATAGACAATCACATCTTCAAATAAAAAGTTCTACTATACAGGTTTATACATCTAACTACTGAACATCTTATAAACTAACATATACATAGAAAACAAATGATAACAAAATATTTCATTTCTAAGGAACTAGTGTCAAATGGTTTATTTTTCAAATGTTATTTTCATGATCTCTAATCCAAAAGCTGTAGCAAGGTTTCATTTCATGAAAATATCATAGTCATGAAATTAATGACAAATAAATCCTTTGCCAAATTCCCCTGTCTTTTCCAGTATAATACTATAAACAAATGAAGAATGGAAGTAATATGAGATATTGAGCTTTATAGAAAAAGATGGCACAAAATGGTAAATGAATATATGAAGAAACAAATTCCTGTATCAATCAATACTAACTGGTTGATAATGTCAACTTTTCATTTTTACGTAATACATTTTCTTCTTGAAAAGTAAGTTCTAAATTTATGTTTCTCTTCCTGGATTTTTTAACATAAAATAAATAATTAAGTAATATGATTCCAATACACGGAAAAACACATGATTCATCATTGAGAAAATATGTTTCTCTCTCAAAATAGGGAAAAAAATCAGCACTATGTTCTCTCGCTGATTGACCATTACTTTACAATGTCATAAAAAAAATATCAATATTTTTTGGTTTTTTTTCCTTGTACAATATATAAAATACAAAAGAATGTGTATGTAATTAAATTATAAATCTAATGGGGACTATATTCTGACCCTGTTTATTTTCTGGTGTAGTATTTCTCTATGATCATTATAAGAAATGATAATTTAGCATTAATTATTAATCATGTTTTAACTACTAAAATACAATCCTTTTAATGCACCATTTTTAAATGTTTCATTGATTGAAGTTTTTTTAAATGAAAAATGTCCAGTGGCAAATATTTCAATGCTCAAAGTATTTTATCTACAGCAGCTTGTCAATGTAAAACAACTTATATCAAGATATCAAGATTTCAAGACAATTGCAAAATAAAGTCAGCTCTTAATGTAGAGGTAAGCGTATTATATAATATTACTAATAGAAAATTATACATTTGTATACATTATAAAAAATCAATTTTGGTTTGTTTCAATCATTTTAGGAAGACACTAAATTACAAAAGATCTCAAATGAATATAAAATCACTATGGTTTTTGTATGCTGAAAGAAATACTATATAATTCAGATAACTGATGTGAATTGACAGAATTCATTAGAAAATAGTTCTATCTGTAACATTTGTATCGTTATCAGACCCTCCTCCACCTCTCACTGGGCTAAACTTGATTGACTCAGCACGGTACAGAGCTTCTTTGGACAGGAAGTTCTCTCTCAACATCTGCATTTTAACCTTGTATGGTATATCTGGTACAAGGTACATCACCAGCCAGGTCAAAAACACCACCAAATTCTGAAAGAAAAAAATAACATCATCAGAAAAATAACATATATGGTACTAATTTTGCTGAACCAGATGCATATTACAACTATAAATGTCTCTTCTTTTATGCTTAAGGCCAATAAAATTAACGGTACCAATTTTCTTGCACCAGATGCGCATTTCGACAATCCATGTCTCTTCAGTGATGCTTGTAGCCAAAATATTTGAAATCCAAAGCTTATATAAAAGATGAAGAGCTATAATCCAAAAGGTCCAAAAAGTATAGCCAAATCCGTGAAAGGAATCAGAGCTTTGCATGAGGGAGATACATTCCTTAATTTATAATAATTTCTATCATTTTGTAACAGCAAATTTTAATAACACAAACAATCCGTATTTTCATGCCAGTACCGAAGTACTGGCTACTGGGCTGGTGACACCCTCGGGGACTTATAGTCCACCAGCAGAGGCATCGACCCAGTGGTAGTAATAAAATTAACAGTACCAATTTTCTTGCACCAGATGCAAAATATTTGACAATCTAAAATGTATTCATCAATTAAACAGCTAATAAAACCAAAAAGGTCTAAAAGTATAGCTAAAGCCAGGTAAGAAGTCAGAGCTTTATATAACGGAGATAAATTCCTTAACTTCAAACAATTTCCTGAATTTTCACAACAGCAATCAGAAGATCCCCTAGTCTGAGATGCAATAACTTTGATTGCTAGAAATGCTTGGTATCCCTTTCTCTTTCATATTTGAAACAACTTCACTAGGTTAAGTTGTTTACATACCTCAAACAGGACAATAAAAGCCAGTCTAGCTGCGTAAACTTTACTTGGATAAAATATCAACATACCTCAAACACAACAATAAAAGCCAGTCTAGCTGCTTAAACTTTACTTGGTTAAAATAATAAACATACCTCAAATAGGACAATAAAAGCCAGTCTAGCTGCTTAAACTTTACTTGGTTAAAATATTAACATACCTCAAACACAACAATAAAAGCCAGTCTAGCTGCTTAAACTTTACTTGGTTAAAATATTAACATACCTCAAACACAACAATAAAAGCCAGTCTAGCTGCTTAAACTTTACTTGGTTAAATATTAACATACCTCAAACAGGACAATAAAAGCCAGTCTAGCTGCTTAAACTTTACTTGGTTAAAATATTAACATACCTCAAACACGATAATAAAAGCCAGTCTAGCTGCTTAAACTTTACTTGGTTAAATATTAACAGACCTCAAACAGGACAATTAAAGCCAGTCTAGCTGCTTAAACTTTACTTGGTTAAAATATTAACATACCTCAAACACTACAATAAAAGCCAGTCTAGCTGCTAAAACTTCCCAGTAAGCCATGGTAAACTGGTATTCATGTGGTCCAGCAGGTTCATAAAATCCACGGAACCTAAAAATACAATTATTGTTTAATTGATATGGTTTTTGGTGCAATGTAAGATTAAGATCTTACATACATGTTTTACCTTACCACATTCTTTATGTGCATGTCCCTAGTCAGGAGCTTGTAGTTCAGTGGTTATCATTGGTTCACGTCTGTCATCTTCATCTTATCGTAAAAAAAATTGTTATAAAGTAGGCTTTTAGTTTTCTAACTGAATTGTTTTGTATTTTTCATGTTGGGCCTTTTATAGCTAATTTTGGTGGATAGTAGTCTCTACTAAGACCACTTGGCCACTAAGGGTCCCATATGTATGTAGTGTATAGTTCATGACATTCAAACTCTATGTATACTAGCCTATTGTTGTTTCTTTTTGTTATTATCTTATTTATGTCTTTTATACTGCAATCAGCTATTTTACTATACAGATAAAGCTATACGTATAAACGTAAGCTTTATACGCCAATGACCTAAACTAACCTTTAAGCCCTGCCTTCTTACCGTACCTACTGTATTTCATCAACAACGTCACGTCACAACCATGACAACGTGTAGTAACAATGGTCAAACTTTTATGAATTTAAACTTGTTACCGTATGTCTTCAAATTGGTAATTTATATACCATGTTTACTAAATGTTATTAATTAAGTTCATTTTCCCTGTTTAATTAATTAAAATGTCAATGTCTTACAGCCTGGACTACGGTCATAGGGAAATATCCCAAAATGGTACCCCAAGAGGGAAATTCCAAACACTTTTTTTTAACAATATTTGTTATTAAAAAATACATATTTTTTTTAAATTTTTTTATCGATTTCAGTATAAAAACAATTTACGTATAGTGTTTTGAAATATGAAATTGATTTGTATGAGGCTTAGAAACGGGGGAAATGCAAGGTTCTACCTATGCTCCTTGTGAGGCCATTTAATGGAAATAAACATCTTCTTCTATGCAGAGATTAAAAGAATCTTTCAATATGTAAAGAAATGCTATTTGATCATAAGTTCCATGTTATTTGCAGAAAAGTAGCAATTTACAATTTTAAAGACTTTGGATTGACAGCTTTTGGGCTCCAAACTAAGACCCTCTATGTAAAAGACAAGAGTTCATAGAATTCTATACCTGCATTGTGTCACGTTTCCCAACTCTGGAGGAATTTCACTTGGTATACTCTTTTTCTGGAAATCAGCAACGTTGAACACAGACAAAGAATAGTTCATATACCCCTCTAATGATTCATTTTCACTGTGTGCGTAACGGTAGACCATCTTTGGAATAAATTCTGCAGTGAAAGCTATGATGGCTGCCTGTAAAATTACAAATCATTTCCTTTATTACTTTAATCTTTCAACTCTTTTGAAAGTTACTTACAAAGTTCTTTTATTCTTTTTCAATTTTATGCATCCAATATTTTATGATTATTTGGTTTAACATAGAAATAATAAACTAGCTGTAATTTGTGAACATATAACTTGAGGAAAATATAAGATGATGATGGGTTGCTGTTTGATGTCCAGTCACAAATTAAATGCATGAGAACACATTATGTAATATGAATATCAACCCTGCCCTGCACTAGACTGAAACGCTGTGCTTTTTTTTTTTTTTAACTTTGAATTGATCAGTCTTTGCTTTATTTTCTTATTGCTGTAAGCTTAGCAAAGAAACAGTAAATACCAATTTTAAAATCTTTGGTTTGGCTCAGCTTGAATAGGAACTCATGGCATACAAGCTACCACAAGACCACTGAGACAGTTGTGTACAATAAAAAATTAATTGGCTACTTACATTTGTGATTACTGCAACTGCAGAAATACCTCTCAAGATACCAAACCAAATACCTACAGGTGAAAAGAAAATTTGATTACATTTGTGTTACAGATATGGATACATGAATAATATAATAATGGAAGAAACATCAAAAAGATGTGGTATTATTGCTTGCCTATGAGACAACAATCCACCATTGAATAAAGGAAGAAGAGAGCAACAGGTTACTGTACAGTGATAAATGTTAACCAATTTTGCTTTAATTCATACTGGGGTTGGTTGGGCCTTGTTATTATATGTGGCTCTTATACAATATGATATAACTCACCAATATCCTGAGCTCTGGCTGCCATTGGTCTCTTCCACTGAGTAACAAATTTGTAGGCATCCAACCTGATTTCTATTATATTATTAAGTAAGGCAAATAATGGAGCCAATGGGAAGGCTGCTACAAATATGGTCACAAATCCATACTGGATCACTGAAAATAAATAAATTACTGTTTTTAAAATGAAATTAAAAGAACTAACAATAACTAAAACAAAAGTGCATATATAAGTGATGAATTGATTTTTGAAGTGGCATAAAAAAATTAACAGAAAAAATTATGATGCAATTTTCAAGATCTAAGCAATTATTTAAATGATAATTTGTGCACTCAGACATAAGAACATCTTCTGTATCTCTTTTGAAAAAAATGTATAAATACAAAAATTTTGTTTGTAAGTGAAATGGAGCATCATGAATTCTACTGAAAAGACATTAATGATGCAGACAATTTGCTTAACTTCACATTCACCTTACTCATTCAAATACATTTCTGAAACCTGCAACTGTAATACAAATTTAATTCAATAAATCTGTGAAAAAATATGTACAATAGAAAACACCAAACAGCTGCAACAATAGGATTTTTGAAATTTTAAAATAGAATTAATTTTCATAAAATTTAGAAGCAATTACCCATTTCTAAATATTCATCAAATAATCCCATCTTTGGTTGATCAGCTAAGTTATAATCCTGCTCCCATCGGGAATAAACAATGTCTTCTTTCTTCTCCTCATTCTTGGCTTTTCTCGATTTAAACCAGACCATTATCTTTCTGAAATAGTTGAAAGACTCTTGGTTAAAGAATTGTTAGATCCCTTTCCAGAAAAGGTTTATTGTTTTCATACATGAAATTTTATAAAAAAAAGAAATGTGTTCATTGGTAAATATGTTGTCAAATGATTGATAACAATAATGTTTACTGCATATATTCCAAATCACAATCAAGGGTGGAGAAAATTAGTAATTCTATTCTATTGTCTATTTTTTTCCTAAGAAATACCAGAAATCAAAAATTTTCATCTAATATTTTTAGCTCAACTATTATGAGTTTCATGATATTTCCAAATGAATGAAATTCATTAACAAAAGTTTCTTTAAGAATTCTGGGCATGAAATGCAATGTTAACAAATACATTCCTATGACTTGTTCCATGGAATAATAAATTATAACAGATTACACTTACGGTAAAAGAATTTCTTTGAAGTTATTGAGAGCTTGTTTTCCCACCATGATAATACCAAGCTGTATACAGACTTCTATCAGACAACCAGCAGGATCACACTACAAATATATACATGTAAATGATTGTTAACAGCGGCACATTGTATATACAACTTATTAATCTATGAAGTACTTTGTAAGTTTAAGCTAAAATCAATAGAAACATTTCATACTACAACAAATTGTTGTTTTTATCACTTTTTGAGAATATGAAAATATTTTTTAAAAAGAAAATGTAGACAACCTTGTTTTTTAAGCTATATGTGATTTTTAAGTGTAAAGTTGCATGGAATATCATTTTCCCACAAAGAGGTCAAGGTTAGATGATTTCTATCAGGTTGACATATGAACCTTAAAATCATACCATAGAACAAACAACAGAAGATAAATTTCTTATAGTAAATAAGAACCTAACATGTGTATAAATGCTAAAAATTATTTAAGAGGTCAAGGTTGAGTGACTCCCATCAGACATATACATTATTATTAGGTATTTATATATTACAGAACTTTCTTGGTATTCCTTATTGGAAGATTTTATATACACATAAGTAGTATAACTAAAACGACAAGGTTATTTTTCATTTACCTGTATATATTATGAGAAACCATTTTTTTTTTCAAAAGTGATTATTTTCTAAAGGTTGTTAAATATTTCATGGTGGTGTCTTGCCATGGATTTGTTTGGACTTGTTTGCTTGCTTTTTGGCCTTGAATGTTTGTCCCTAATATTTTATTAACTATGTATTTGCATTCAGGTATCACAAATTAAATTTATTCATTCATAGTGTGTTAATTTACATTTTTTGATTGAGTTAAGCCTTTCAATTGATATTTTATTGTGTGTTTTTCTATGTTGTGATGTTACACTATTGTTTCAGAAAAAGGGAGAAGGTTTGGTACCATTAAAACGTATAATCCCGCTGCAAATGTTTGCACCTGTCCTATGTCAGAAATCTGATGTACAGGAGTTGTTGTTTGTTTATGTAATTTATAAGTGTTTCTCGTTTCTCGTTTTTTTTTATATATAGATTAGACCCTTGGTTTTCCTATTTGAATGGTAATTTTGGGGTCCTTAATAGCTTGTTGTTCGGTGTGAGCCAAGGCTCCATGTTGAAGGCCGTACATTGACCTATAATGGTTTACTTTTATAAATTATTATTTGGATGGAGAGTTGTCTCATTGGCACTCATACCACATCTTCCTATATCTATTATGATGTTTTATACATACCTCCTCTTGTCTTTTGTCCAACAAACTGTAGTTATAATCTCCAGGTCGTCCAACAAACCTGTAATAATAAGGACAAAGTTACATACAAAACAAGAAAATAGATCATTAACCATAAGGAAGGCAAGTCAACTGATGATACTAAATATGTACTGCTTTAAATTGACATTGTTATGTTTGAATTACTATGAAAAGAAATAGAACACCTATGATGGTTGAAATGAAATGAGTAGAAATAAAACTACTGTGGATTTATTAACATTTGTTGGATACCAATTTTTGGTGGATTTCGTGGGTTTAGGGCAACATGAATTTAAAACTTCAACCAAATTCTGTCTAAAGGAATGCGTGTTAACTTTGTCAAAACCATGAATTAAAATATCCACATAGTATGCAAGTTTTCCTCTATCCACGAAAATTAGTACCCACGAAAATAAATGAATCCACAGTATATCAATTACATAAAAAGACATTTTACACAGGTCATATTTTTATAGCCTCCTCATTAAGATATCTTGATAACTTTGTTTACCCTAAAAAAGTAAACTTTGCCCATTGTTCACCAAGGAGTCCCTACTAAGTAAGATCTGAGCTAAATAAAAGTAAATTTAAGAGAAAAATAATGTACTCCCAATAAACAATGATATTAATAGATAACAAGTACAATATTTCATACTTACTTCCCCTTAAAGAAGGCAATATATACAACAGTTGAGTAGTAATTGACAAACTGGAAGAGAAACATTTTAAATGTAAAGGCATCTTCCCATTCTGTCTGTGTACGATGTTGTTCTGAAAATAAAATAATTAGTAGTAAGAATATATATTAATAAGATAGCATCAAGATCATAACAAAACAATTTTAACAAAAATAGCTCTCTAGAAACATTATTCTTTGTAAATGTATGTGCAAACTTAGGCAATCTCAAAATGTCATTAATTATTGCTATCGAAAACAAGAATGTGTACCAAGTACACGGATGCCCCACTCGCACTATCATTTTCTATGTTCAGTGGACCGTGAAATTAGGGTCAAAACTTTAATTTAAAATTAAAATTAGAAAGATCATATCATAGGGAACACGTGTACTAAGTTTCAAGTTGATTAGACTTCAACTTCTTCAAAAACTACCTTGACCAAAAACTTAAACCTGAAGCGGACAGATGAACGGACGCATGGACAAACGGAGGCACAGACCAGAAAACATAATGCCCCTCTACTATCGTAGGTGGGGCATAAAAATGTCTAGCTGTATTTTTAGCATTGAGGACAGGTATAATCCCTTTCCATAACCCTAAATCTTTCACTGCAAAATAAACAAATTTACTTACCTAAATCAGTAAGGAATAAAGCTATTCTTCCATATACCTGGAAATAAAATAACATTGTAAATAACATCAGAACAACTAAGTAAAACACTATTCTATGTTGTCAATGGTCCATTAATATTATATAATAATAATAATAATAATAATAATTCTTTATTTAAAGAGGGTAAAACAAGTGAAACTGCGAGCTACTGCTCACTGATGATACCCCCGCCGCAAGTGGATAATATTAATTGTGTAAAAACATGCAAGTGTTCGGTAAACAGGAAGTTGTCGAGTGATGAATCTGAAAACGCATCACACGCTATAGCTGACTTATATTAACCCTTTAACCAAATTTCAGAAATCCTTGTATTGTAGTTCCTGAGAAAAATGTGACGAAAAATTTTCAACTTGGCTATCATGTGTTAAATCAAACAAGTGTTCGGTTAACAGGAAGTTGTTGAGTGATTAATCTGAAAACGCATCACACTGTATAGCTGACTTATATCAAGCCTGAAACCAAATTTCAGAAATCCTGGTAGTGTAGTTCCTGAGAAAAATGTGACGAAAAATATTCATGGGACGGACGGACTGACTGACAGACTGACAGACTGACGGAAGGACAGACAGAGGTAAAACAGTATACCCCCCTTTTTTTCAAAGCGGGGATATAATATGACATGCCAACTAATACCAATATATTTCTACAAGAAAATTTACTTTCCATTTAATATTATGTACCAGTTTCAACAAAACAATACCAGTGAGATACTGCAGACTGGATTTGCATAAAATTTGGTGCAGGAGTAAATTTTCTATCAGCAATAAGTTTTCCCTTCACCTCAATGTTGCTGATTTGTTAAAATATTTCTCATCCAGTTATAGCTTTCCATATTGTATGTGAATGCTATATACAATCAAATTACACCTGTTCAGTAGTTTGAATAGCATCAATGTATGAGTCTTAATAACTAATTTTCTTAAGACAGCGAATTAGAAATTTTGAAATTGCTTGTATAAAGTATTTACTATCTACTTATTTTGTTTGTGAGTATACGTTTTCTATCTAAATTAGTGTACAAATATATCTTTTCATACTTACAAAATTAAGAATTAAGATGATGACAAAATTAATACATGCTGCTGTTACTGATGCTATAATTGTTGCCCTCGATTTGATAACGCCATCTGTACTGGCGTAAAGAACTCCTGAGATCACTACACGGTAGAGAATAACACCAAAAACTGCTGCCAAAACAACACATAACTGCAATCAAAAAAATATATGATACAAAATATTTCCTGTCAGCTTATGACAAAGAATGAATGACATAACTCTTAACATATAGTAAACAAGAATGTGTCCTAAGTACATCATTTTCTATGTTCAGTGGACTGTGAAAATTGGATAAAATATCTAATTTGGCATTAAAATTAGAAAGATCTTATCATAGGGAACATGTTTACTAAGTTTCAAGTTGATTGGACTTCAACTTCATCAAAAACTACCCGACCAAAAACTTAACCTGAAGCGGGACAGATGGACGGACAAACAGACGAACGAACAGACGGACGCACAGACCAGAAAACATAATGCCCATAAATTGGGCATAAAAATATAATACTATCTAATATAATGCTTAAACAACACAAAGTTGTACTTGGTAATTTTTCTTTGCCCAACATCATTACCAGCATCAGTTGCATTTCAAACAAGTATATGTTGCATAAAACATGAATATTTTCAAGAAATTATGCACCAAAAAACATTTTGAATTATACTTTTTCTTCTTGCTCTCTTGAAGGTGTATGGATAAATCTGTATTCATGGCTTCATCATGAATACTTAAATAAACTGATAATAACTGCTTCCAAATATATAAAGTAAGCAACTATTACATGCTTTTATCTATAAGTGTTGATCTCCAACTAAGACACCTAATTTATTCAAAATTCTGACCAAAGTTCAATTTGTTAATGGACCCAAACTGTTCACTGATCAGAAATTTTTAACAAACCATTGAGTCAAAATGTGAAAGTGCAAGGTAATAAAATAAAGCATATTTACAATCCTATTAGACATTAAAAGAGAAACAATACATTTATAGTTAGTTTGCTAAATTACTTACAAAGAACACTATAATACCAAGAGTGGTCCCATATCTGATACATTTACTGTACGAAGGAACAAAAGGCTCTTCTCTCTGAAAAAAATAAATCATCCTTTAAAAAAACTGACTTTGGCAAAAAGCTTTAGCACTTTTCTTACACTAATAACAAGAATGTGTCCTCAGTACACGAATGCCCCACTCGCATTATCATTTTCCATGTTCAGTGGACCGTGAAATTGGGGTAAAAACTCTAATTTGGCATTAAAATTAGAAAGATCATATCATAGGGGACATGTGTACTAAGTTTGAAGTCGATTGGACTTAAACTCCATCAAAAACTACCTTGACCAAAAACTTTAACCTGAAGCGGGACAGACGGACGGACGAACGAACGGACAGACAGACGGACGGACGAACGAACGGACGGACGAACGGACGGACGGACGGACGCACAGACCAGAAAACATAATGCCCCTCTACTATCGTAGGTGGGGCATAAAAATATGGATCATGGAATTTGTTTTGAATATTTTGGTATCCTAAATATTTACTGTTATAACAAAAGCAAAGAGTTGCACCCATTGTTGTACTAAACATACACCTACATCAACAAACAGGCAGTAGATTTTTGACAGATCTCACATGTTTAAGGAAGCTGGCTTGTCCTGTTTTGGATTTTTTGTCAGATTTTCGGAATCCTCTAGTTTTATCCATTTGAATGCCTTGAAAAAATTTGCCCGGTAACCCCCATTTTTCTTTTTGTAAATCTTTTACATGTATAATGATAAGCCATCTGTAAAAGTCTTATAAAATTTTGATTACTTTTTAACAATTTTTGAGAACTTCAACTTGTAAATGATAAATCTATGAAAAGTCAAGAGAGAATATTTTCCCACCAAAATTTCAATGGCTAATATCTCGAAAACAAGCACGGTGACCTATATTTTTTTTTTGCTCTTCCTTTATTAATCCCCTATCAATATAAACTAGTGTTTTGAAAAGTTAATTACTTTGAAACTGAGAAGCGAACTCCCTTAACATCATCATTGTAAATCTAAGGTGACAACCAAATATGAAGTCATTCTGTTCAGTAGTTATAAGAAAAGTGTGAAGAAAATATTTGCTGGACAAATGGATAGACGAAACAGTTGAACAGAGGGACTGCAATATAGAGGGGCTTAATAAAAATAAACAGTAAATAATTTATTTGATATCTGATATTACCAGAAAATGCAACTTCACATTCTTTTTTTTTTGTGAAGATAAAAATAATTTGCAATAATAAGCATGCTATTTGTAAAACATCTTGAACAAAGGGACTGCAATATAGAGGGGCTTAATAAAAATAAACAGTAAATAATTTATTTGATATCTGATATTACCAGAAAATGCAACTTCACATTCTTTTTTTTTTGTGAAGATAAAAATAATTTGCAATAATAAGCATGCTATCTGTAAAACATCTTGAACAAACATTTGATATAATCTTGTCATAAAGTTTCCGGATAAAGTTGACCTGAACACCTACACATTAGAACATTAGACAGATTTTAATACCTTTGTGACGGGATGAGTTCTTCTGTTGCTTATAGCAGCTTCAAACTCTGGTCGTAGTGTTTCCTGTAATTAAATATGTAACAAATAAAATTCAGCACTAGAGAGTATTTATTCAAACTATGACATTTTCTTAAAATAATTCTGGTAGGGTTATGCATTCTTAATGTCAAAAAACTTATTTTCAATATATTATCAGATGTCTCATAAACATATCATGCTGTACAAATCTAGCCTTCTAAAATCTCAAGATGTTTACTATAATATAATACAATGTTCCTACAATAGGAGCCTACAACATTAACTAAAAAGAAAGGAAATTTGTGCAACAATATTTTTCTTTGTGATAGTAAATTTTGAATATTCAATGCAAAGATGAGAACTAATGAACAAGTTTAACTTGTACTACAGGTTCTAATATCAATGACTGTCACAGAATTTTACTGTTCTTCAAAAATCTATTTTTTAATCAGATATGTGCATTTAATCCTTTTCAATAAACAAACAGATAAAATGCTTTGCTGAGCGCAGCCTGATATGACAGCAGAGGTTGAACCCTGAACAGTTGGGGCAAATTTGGACACAATATTCAAGATTGATACTGTCTGAATTTGAAATGTGATCAACTGTTTGACATACAACAGATTTTTTACACAAAACAAATGTCAAGATCTTACAAATCTATTGCGCAATACTGTGCTGAAACTTTTCAAAAATTTGAAATTTGAAGAAAAAAAAATTGAAAAAAAAATTGAACCCCTAAAAAATTTGGACAAACCTCCCCATCACTCCAAACTTTTTGAATCCCCCTTTAGAGCAATTACCCCCACACTAAATTCCAGCCTTCCTTTTGTGATATGGAACCTTGTGATACACTGTCAGAGAGATCCATACACTTACACACAAGTTATTGTCCAGAAACTACAAAAATGCTTGTTTTGGCCCCTTTTTGGCCCTTTATTCTAAAATGTTGGCACCATAACCCCTAAAATGAATCCAAACCTTTTACTTGTGGTAGTAAACAGTGTGGTAAAATTTCAGAGCAATTGAAATACTAGTACACAAGTTATTATCCTGAAAGTAGAGAAATGCTTGTTTTGGGCCCCTTTTGGGCCCCTAATTCCAAAACGGTTGGGACCATCATCCCTGTAATCAATCCCAACCTTCCTTTTGTGGTATTGAACCTTCTTATTAAATTTCAAAGAGATCCATTAACTTTAACTAAAGCTTTTGTCTGGAAATCAAATGTGTCTTTGGACGCCATTCAGACGACGATGCGGACGACATCATACTATTATACAATCCAAATTTTTTTTTGCAGTTATATAAAAAAGTAAACAGGAATGACTTTGTTACCGGTATAGTCAATCCTACAAAAGCTCATGACAATTGACACCTCACATATCACACCAAATGTGATTTTACTGTAAGAATATGCCATTTTATCAGATCACTAACCTCTTCTGACTCAAAGTCTGCAATATCCCAGTCATACTCTAACTCATGCTGCTTCCTCTTCCAGAACTCTTGGAAGAATGATGCTGTAATCATATACAATAATACATCATACACACAAAATGTACATGAAAAATTATAATACTATGTGAATATTTAGAGGGACACACATTTATAATCTTCATCTTACAGTAGGAATTGATTTTGTAAATGAAAATATCAACAAACACACCAATGACCAAAATATTAATAGTTTCTTTAAATTTGAAGTCAGTTATAAATTTTTGTTGGATATGCAAGCTACATTCAAATTTTATATGATGCAGTGAAAAATTCCTCCCTAAACAGGTATATAACTATGATCTTTTCTGTATGAAGTCATTAGAACATATAAACAAAGCCAATAAACCTTTTAAACAAAAGGTATTTAGCTACAGACTTACCCCACAAAGCCATAACTACAGCAAATATCATAGTGCCATAGTTATCAAACAAGTATGTAGCTCTGGAGTATCTACAACTACTCTCAAGTTTCCAGTATGTACACCGACCATCACACAGTGGACACATTGTAAAGTTTCCTGCACCATTGGGATCACAGATGTCATTACTAAATAGAACAAATGCATTTATATTTCCATTAATTGGCATTATTTTAAGATGTTAACATACAAAAGGAAAATGAACTGTGATAATTGCATAAAGAACACAGTATTTTTTTTGGGCAACCAGTTAAATTCAAATGATCATATGCTATCCTTAAAACAAATTTGACCATAGATGGTGAAGTCATTTCTGTACATGTATCTATAAAACAATATTTCCATTTTCTCCCATTTTTTAAATCTTTTAAATGACACTTAGGCAGGTGCTTTAAAACAATCTAAACCCCTTGTGTGTTTAATTGTCACAAGCAATAAACAGATATTTTTTTTTGTGCTGTGATTAGAAGGCATTCCTTATAATATCACTTTACTCAGAGCCTTCCCAATACAGATTTGCTTACATCTATATAATATTTCTTTGTGTGATTTTTGTTGTTGTTGCTTTAAATTGACAAAAAGCTTATATTTTTCTATTTGATTATACCTTGGTTTGTCATCCATAAATGTAGCAAGGCCAAAAATAAACACAGCTAATCCTAAAGCTGCTGCCGGAAACAAGGCTGATGTGTAATATCCCAACCAGGCAAAATATATAGCTATCTTCTCTCCAAAATAGGTCCTGAAATATATATACAGATACTTATTACACAAAATAAATGAAGAATAAGTCCATGGGACACAGATGATGCCTCCACTTGCATATATTTAGATTCGATCACTGTGAGTGTGATATGAAATTTATCCAATTGAGACAGTTAAATTTTAAAATTTCAAACATAAGGCTCACCCATGCAGCGTTTTAATTTATTTAAAATTTAACTGTCAAGAGTTGATAAATATCCTATTACACAAGATTTGGTGATAATCTAATCTTGACCAATGAATAACTGAGATCAAACCAACTACATGTTGATTAAATAAAATAATCAACATGTCAGGAAAAGGATAAATAGTGTAAGAGTTAGAGAAAACGTTATAAAGGGACATAACTCAAGAACTGTAAAAGTGATGCAACACAAATTTGTACTTGTTCCGAGTTTTGTGGTAATGCATATATGTTTTATAACATCTAGTTGAGGCAAAATAAAGTTTGAGAAAGGAAACAAAAAATTCTGCAATTTTCCACTTGTAAAGGGGCATAACTCTAGAACAGTTAAAATGATGCACAAAAATTCACTTGATCAGTGTTTTGTGTTTTAAAGCATATTGAGTAAAAGTTTCCTAACATTTGGTTTAGGCAAACTAAAGTTAAAGAACTGACACCAATTTTGTTTTTCCATATATATGGGAAAGGGTAAAACTAAATGCCGCCTACCCTACAACAAGGGCATAAAAGTTATGTGTTCAACATGTCTTGTATAACTATGCTGTTCTCAGTGTAAATGTGAAATGATAATTGCCAAGAAACTAAGTTGATTTTTCAGTAAGATAAAAAACAAAATCATTTTTTTTCATTACCAGGAAACCTCTGTACAAAATTAGTAAAATTCATTCAAAGGTTGAAAAAAAATTTCCTGCTTTAAAATCTTTAAATAATAGGCTGCTCTAGGGTCATTAATTAAAGAACAATGTTATGGTACAAGGACACAGTTATCGTCCTATGGTTTTCATTGTCTACGAATATAGTCCCTAATGTAAACAGTGTATAACTTGGATTTTTAATTTGATACACTTTCCCAATTTATTTCTTGATATTTAATGCATGAAATATTAAGTAGGGGGATGAAATTACATGTTAAAATAATTTGGGTGCTGAATCTTTATGTTAAGTAGTGATTTGGTCTAGTTCAAAAAGGTCAAATTTTATTACGTCTGAAGCTGTCAAACTGAATTTTAGACCCCCTTAACACAGAACTGTCTATATTAAGAGCTGGTAGAAGTTTCTATAATTTTGATATTATTTGTCCAACTAGTACTTCACTACACTGTAAAAATCTTTTTGAGATAGAGCAGGTGCAATTTTTTAATTTGAATTTATTGTCTAAAAGAAATGCACTACGAAATAACTGTGTTCTCAGGCTTATAAGGTATTCATTACAGAATACTTATTTACTAACAGGTTTTACGTACATATTCTTGACTGTGATTTTAATCCTTTTAACATCTTACCTTATCAAACTAATCAATATAATCCTTTTACTTCATAATAATTACCTGACATGATCTAGAGGCTGATATTTGTACCATACTCCTGGCTTGGCCCACGTTTCATACAGCAGCTGCAATGATAATTTATTTTGTACATATATGATAACAGAATCATACAACCATACATAATATTTGTTTTTCATTCATTTTTATGCCCCACCTACGATAGTAGAGGGGCATTATGTTTTCTGGTCTGTGGGTCCCTTTGTCCGTCTGTTCGTTTGTTCGTCCGTCTGTTCGTTGGTTCGTCCGTCTGTTCGTTCGTCAGTCCGTCTGTCCCGCTTCAGATTAAAGTTTTTGGTCAAGGTAGTTTTTGATGAAGCTGAAGACCAATCAACTTGAAACTTAGTACACATGTTCCTTATGATATGATCTTTCTAATTTTAATGCCAAATTAGACTTTTCACCCCAATTACACGGTCCACTGAACATAGAAAATGAAAGTGCAAGTTTCTGGTTAAAAGTTTTTGGTCAAAGTAGTTTTTGATGAAGTTGAAGTACAATCAACTTGAAACTTAGTACACATGTTCCCTATGGTATGATCTTTCTAATTTTAATGCCAAATTAGAAATTTTACCCAATTTCACAGTCTATTGAACATGGAAAATGATAGTGCGAGTGGGGCATCTGTGTACTTTGGACACATTCTTGTTTGTACATAAATTAGGCTTTTTTTCCTTGTTTGAATTGTTTTACATTTGACATTTCAGGCTTTTTATAGCAGACTATTTGGTATGGGCTTTGCACATTGTTGAAGGCTGGACAGTGACCTATAGTGGTTAATTTCTGTATCATTTGGTCCCTTGTAGAGAGTTGTCTCATTGGCAATCATACCACATTGTTTTTTTTAAGATACAGGCGTATTCCATAAATGAAACAAGAATAAAAACAAAACTGATTTTAACTGCTGTTTTGTAAAACTGAATAATACAAACTTCTCTGTAAACTTCTTACAACTCAACTAATAATTGCACTTTAGTTTTTTTTTAAACTCATCGAAATTTATAATCATGTGACATATATATGGCAAAACATTTACATTTATAGCATACAACATGTAGTTCATGAAATTAGAGAAGCTGTAACTAAAGTAAAGAGACTAGAAAATATACGTACATGTCTATCATTATCTTTACCACTGGCCAGGATAGAATGTTCACTGAGGTATCTACCCTGAAAACAAATATACAATGGTTAGTTGGTACAGGAATCTCACAAGTGTATTCTGTGGGAAGTATAATTTTGATACGCCTCCAATACTTTTCAGACAGTTTGGTGAAAATGCAATGTGATAATTATGCCAAGTGTCTAGCGTTGACAAAAGTAGACCGGTGGTCTCCTTTTTGTCAAGCCCTCAACTTTTGTTGAAAAAGCAAGACTTAGCGACCCTACATTACGTCGGTGGCATCCACACAGATACACTCTAGTTTTTGAAATTTTAAAAACTTTCTTAAAACTATCCTGGATTTCTACCAAACTTGGACAGAAGCTTGTTTAAGATCATAAGATAGTATCCAGAAATAAATTTTGTAAAAATATATTTCCTATTTTTCTGTATATTACTTATAAATGGACTTCTACAATCTGCAGTTAAAGTTCCTAAAACATTTATTAGCTTCATTAAGTAGGCGAGACACTGGGTTCTTATGATATGAGTGTTGACCTAAGCAGCTTTATCGTGTAATACATTATAACATATGTCAAGAATACTTTTATAGAAGGTCCTACAATATTTTATTTTCACAAGCATAGTTACAGTAAATGGTAGAATTGATGGATGGAGAGGCTAAAAGTCTGTCAAAGATAATTATTGTAATTTTAAAAGGATATTTGAAAAAGGGATGGTTAACACATGACAGTATTTTTACATCTATTTTCTTCAGGTACATTTTAATTCAAATAATTAACTCTTAAAGTCTCATAACTACATCTTATTTTCCCATTTGTTATCAGTACAAGACAGATAATATTATAATGGAAAAAACAGGATCTAAGACATACAATTTAATCAAATTTCTACCCATATGGACTTCTAAATAAATTAACCACTTCTTTAGGGAGAAATATTAACACTGATGAACAAGTCTCAAGATTTCTAAAGTTTGTATGTATGTAGGAAATCAGGAGACTGAACACCTGCCTTGATTCAGTACAAATGTATACTGTAAATTCAGAAAAATATTGCATGTATTTATTATTGCGATTTTGACATTTTAGATTAAAATGCGATTTTAATTTTTGCGATACTGAGAAAAATCTAGTTTAATTCATATAAAAAATTTCAAAATGCAAGTTTAAATTATTGCGATTATAACTCTGTCGCATTTTTTCGCAATAATAAAAACACCGCAATAATTTCTGAATTTACAGTACTATTATCAAAATAATTTAATTTTTGAATATTTGTGTCCCCTTTCTCTTACTTGTACAGACATTTCATCTCACTTCAAATTATTGGACAAACAATACTATAACCAGATGTGATTGAGTATAGAAACAATATTATCAGAAATCGTTTAAAATATATCTGTACAAGGAGATATATTTATATCATTAACTAATTCCAGAAACACCATTTACTATTTCTTTAAATTATAGGAGTTTGGTAATTTTGACAAAATAGAATCAAATTAAAGAGCTGTAATAAGTGACAACAGTCATTTCATAAAGAAGCTGGTTTTATTGAGTTAGTCCCAAATTTCTGTCTACATTTTTTTACCAACTTATATAATGTATTGATATGATCTACTTACATCATGGAGAGGGAAGGCTGCTGTGTACGATCCATTATTCACCATATTTGACACTCCTAAAAGTATAATAATAAATGTTATAAAAGCTGTAGCTTTCTTAGATCCTGCTTATAAAAGATATGATAAGGATATTCAAACCAACAAAAGTTCTGCAAAGCTAAATGCAGACTTTGGAGATCATATATTAGAACCAGCTAATTGAAATATATTCTATTATAGTTCCTGCCTGTTGTCTTTCTTTTGAAATTGAAATATGAAATCTGCTTTCATTACCAGACACAATAACAGCTACTGGTGCTTTAAAATAACAATCATAAACACTAATAATAACAATCCTCAATATTTTTTTCAGAGTCATTTTTCAGATCTTTTTGAGAATTAAATGCAATTGTGTATGAAGGCACTCTTTATTCATGTCAAAAATGCCTTTTTCTAAGACCAATTTGTTGCATGAAAACAACTCCCAACTATGATTAAATCATTATTCACTTAAAGTGCCTTCTGAGCTCTCCTTATAATTTAAAAATACATATAATTTTTCTGAGAGTTCTAGTGTATCAAAGAGAAAATGATACACAAAGTTTGAAAGTATGCAATACAAACAGATTAGAAATGCACAATGCATCGAAATAAACAAAGGGGAAAATAGTGAAGATATCTTCGATTCTGTATTAAATTATAAAATAGAGAAGGAGAAATTTGAAGTAATATGGTACATATGTGTTTCTTTCTTATAACAGTATAACTATATAAGATGCAAGTACTCTGAGTGATGTATATTTAGGATCATCACTACACATTTTAATATAATAATGGCATTATCCCATCATTTAATATGTGAAAAGATGCATCGTACAAATTTTCTATACAATTAAAAATGACATATAGGTCAAATAGAATAAAACGAATACATCATCTCTTTCAATAATTTTTTTTTCATTTGTCAACTTGTGTCACAAACCAGTGTTTTATTCAAATAAAATGTTGGCACAGGAAATCTCATGTTTTGCAATTTTCATTGTATAATGCAAATGTTGAAAATGAATATTATGCAAGAAAGGGGCTGGAAATAAGATGTGTCAAAGCTAATACATTTGCATATCAAATATTGCGTCAAGTAAATAGACCTGTGGAGGTGGGGCCAAGTAATCGCCAAGGAAAAGACTAATGCTTATACAACTGCATACCAAATACCATTCCATACTGCTACTCATTAGAGTGGTAGAGACCCCCGCTTTAATTTATTTGGCCAAAAAGTTGTCCTTTATAATGACATGCTGAGAATGGAAAAACAAAAAAAAATAATATTTCAACTGTATTTACCTAAACAATCTATACCTAAATATTTTTCACAATAAAGTTACAAGTGACGATAAACAAACATAAATTCAAAGTAGCCTAAATTTATCATTTTATAATATACAATGTGCCCTTCAAATTCCTCTTCTACATATAATTGCATAAGGCCAACTAAAATTAATTAGTAGATTTTCATCCAAATTTTTGAAAAAATGGGGCGGGTGGGAGGATTTTATTTTTTAAATTTTATTTCATATGAAACCTTGTCACGTGTTATTCATATATGCAAGTGTAATAATAAGCTTATATCATGTAAATACATCCATAAGGTATTGTGTATAAGACAATAACAATCAAAACCAAGGAGTAACCAAAGACTCATAAAACAAAAAGACATTTACATCAACAGTTACAAATAATAAGTAAGAAACAACACGAACTCCACTAAAAACCAAGAGTGAAATCAAGTGCTCCCGAAGGGTAAGCATTTCCTGCATCGTATACGGCACCCGTCATGTTATTTCTTTGTTCAGTTCGGAAATGATGGAAGGTTGTTATGACTGGGGAAGAATATCACTAAGATATGATTTCTGACACACTTTTGTCATAATGGCCAACCAGCTCATGATGGCGACCATAAAATTGCTTGAGTGATGACCTAAATTTGATTGATTCGTAGTCCTGTCTTAGCATCTTTTGAGAAAGCAGTAGTCCTCGTGTACTTTGAGCTATCCCTAGAGTAACGTATCAATTGAGACACATATACTCCATATACAGGTGCCGCTTTTTTAAATTCGTTAATATATATCTCTGATTGTCAACCACTGTTCTACATGTAATTGCCGCTTTTGAAACCTATTTTATAGTTAACAGCAGAAATGTGGAGAAATGCTCTCTTCAGTTGGACTATACCTACATCAAATGTATTTTGCTTTCTAATTGTTGTCCTAATAAAATGAAGCAAATGCTTTGGTATGCAACAGGAGTACGATAAGTACAGAATAAAATGAAAACTCAAACAGTGTTGAAATAATAGGGTTGGTCCTTAATATGCAAGATGCAAATATAATTACAATATAGAACATAAAGTTGTTTAATGACTCTATCAAGGGTATTGGGACAGAGGATGTTTGCTGTTTTTCTACAAAACACGAAAGGCATGGCTAAATCTAAATCTAAGAGCTTGCTATAAATTAATAAATTAAAAATGCGTATGTTTGTCGATTTTCTGAACTCAATATACCATGTATACGGTCAGCAATCTAAAAAGTCCCCTTTGTGTCAATTTCTTTATTCCAGTCAAATGTGTTCCACGATTCTTACGCTTTGGGGTTCCATTCACAGTCCAAATTTCTTGACACAAAGTCATTGTATAAATAAAATAAATCCAAGGTGTTCTACTCGTTTACTCACAAACATTTGTGTCATTTGTGACATACGGCGATTTACATTCTTGGACACAGCGTAATACTCGTAACCCAAATATTTCACGCCCTTCTCGTAATCAATCTATATTCTCGGTAAATGATGTTGTCATCATAGATCAGCAGAATATATCGACTTAATTATTCAGTAAGAATACTCTAAGAAATACGAAAACCGAAATTTACCTGCATTTGAAACAGAAAGTTTTACATGAAACGAAATTATCGACGGTAACCGGTAACGGAAATGAACAAAATCCGGAAATCGTAATTTTTTCAAAAATAAAAAAAATCGGGGCGGGCGGGGATGAAAATCTATCAATTAATTTTAATTGGCCTAATTATAAAATAATACACAAAACAATAAATAACTAGATGTGTCAAAGCGACACGAATTGCCCCGTCTCAAAAAGTTGAAAAATCTGCAATTTCAATGACACATGTGGACACAAACATGACGTTAGTCTAACATATCAAAAATGAGCTCAATTTTTAAACTTGATCTGTAACTCATCTTGGTTAACTAACATGCCAAAAATCAGCCCAATATCTGAAAGCGTTTATAAAAAAAATTCAACAATTTATCAAAGTCCAAAGCCCATAATTTCGGTAAAAATTAGCAGAGCGGAACAAAAGTTAAACTTGATCTGTAAGTAGATAAACTTTGGATATATTTTTCATTGATCTTGCAACTATAAGAAAACCTACCAATTCTCTTTTTGCCTTTCTTGTCATGTTCAAACCATGTTCTGGCTAAAATCTCATAAACAATTCTACTTCTCTGGGCATTGGTAAAGAATGTATCCTTGTCCTTTATTATAAATCTGCAAAAGTTAAGAAATCTTATATTATAATTCTGAGTATTCAGCAAAAGAAGTCACATGAATAATTTCAATTCTCAGCAAAGATGCTTCTATTGTTTTGATCATATGGAATAATAAATTCTATCAATATAAGCTTTAAGATATGTATAGCAATTTGTACTCTCTTACTGTTAAACAGCGTGAACAAATTAAATCATAAAAAATTTGAAGCTACAAATAGATTAATTTATATATATAGATAAAAAGAAGATGTGGTATGAGTGCCCATGAAACAACTCTCCATTTTATACATTTAAATGAATTTGACGAATGATTGAATGACCATGAAAAATGATTTTCAGGATTTTTACAAAAGCAATTTATTGATTTCTAAGTATTTAAATCTCTTGATCAGATACATGAAGGATCAAACAATGAATTGAAAATATAAGAATAACATGAATGATAATGAATCAACAATGGTATTTACCATGCATTTATAACAAAACAAAAAGAAATTGTAAAATTATTATGGCCATTTTAATTTTGATGCTGACTTTATCAGAAATTAAAAAAATATCAATCAAGCCTGCTAAGGTAGACTCATATCCAAGCTGATGAAGTAGGTATGAAAATATGAAACATCATTATTCTTTTTATCAGCAATTTGTCTTTAAAATATGTTTCTTGCGTGACCCTTGGTACAGAACATGAAATTAAATAAAGTTGTTAACAATAACACATGCAAAATATAGTGATAGCTGTTCCTTTAGATGAATGATGCATTGTTAAACGATGCCACTGCCTAATATTTTAGAGTATCATGTCCTGTCCCTATTCTAAATAAAAATCAAAGGTAAAATGTACAAATTGCTGATAACCTGCAATACCAGTTCTAGCATTTTAACTGACGTTCAGCTAACACATCTTTTTCTATTGAATCACAACATTAGCAATAAATTCCAGATTTCAAACATTCTGACAGCCTACCATTCAAATCTACTCATTCACATCACAGAAACATGTAGCATTTAGCTGACATCAATAAATGTGCATAATTCTAATATCTGGTGAACTGAATATTTTTAAAAATAACTTGACATTCATGCAACTCTGTTATAACAATCAACTGTAAATCAGACTCCCTGTATAATTTTTTTTTAACTAGTTTTTGTTTTTGATATATCTTTGAATGACTCTTGAGTTTAATTCGATGTTCATCACTTTCCTTTAAAACAAAGGATTATATAACTTCTTCCACAAAAGTTCTTAGAAGTAAAATAATTTCAAGTTGTGGAAATTTCATTATAACTTACAATCATTTAAAACATAGGATTTTTTTCATTAAAGAGAGCTTCAGGTTAATGGTAGTACTGAGAGGTAAAGAACAGTAAGTTTTATACACATGCAGTTATCAATAATTTATTCCTATATGAGATAATAATTTTGTAAGAGTCCAAATGACTGTGTGTATATATAAGCCAAATTTGGTATGCAAATCACAACGAAAAGGACTAAATGAATAGCTAACCTGAAAAATCCCAACACATACATATTATTTACTGGAAGGAATGCTTATCAATATAGTTTTAGAGTAAACTCAGGAATCAGGCAATGACTCATTAAAAAGATCAGTAAACATCTACAGAGATATAAGAAGATGTGGTATGAGTGCCTTTCTTGCTAATGAATTTACAGCTGATTGCATTGAGTGTGTAGGTAAAGGTAATATCTTTAGTTAGCTTGCTTGCTAGCTGAACTGTGAAGTCATACACCTTATCGCTAATCCCGTCTGAACCGGCCGCTTGAACTTTTGACACATACAACAATCACTTTTCCATTGTGGCGTCAGATATTTTGTTTTGTGACGTCAAAAATTTACGGGAACCTGTGTGATATCCAGTAATGACGGACAAATAGCGATAAGGTGTATTGTAAGGTTAGGTAAACTACCCTCCTTTAAGAGTAGACAAGTCAGACAGATAACCAATCTATCTGTCTGAAGGACTACGCTACTTCAAAAGGAGGGTAGTATACCTTACCTAATAAATACCTAGCAAGCAAGATTACCACACATATTACCTTTACCTACACACTCAATGAAATCAGCTGTAAAACATGTCAGGTAGTTTGGGTGGTTCACATTGTATCAAACAAGTATTTTGTAAATAATTTGACCCTAAAAAATCTTAAAAGAGATTGGTCTTCCCAGGACGACTTCCAGATCTGAACAAAATTAATATATGCCTTATTGATAACTTTTGTGTCTGCAGAAAGCTCTTATCATTGAATACATAGTAAAAACTTAGTATTCAATAGAGCATGACAAATGGACAAGCCTGTCAAATTTCCAGATAAAAAGAAATTCAGATACTAAGATAGAAAAGAAAACCAAGTATGTTAATAATATACCAAAGTATTACTTCTGCCATGAAAACAATGTTATGAGCAATGTACAGGACACTGAAAACTAACCATAAAAAAAGAACAATATAAAAACTATAGGCTTTAAAGAGCCTCTGACACTCACTTGTATTTATGTGCATATTTTCCAACACCGTTTCTGGAACATTGTAGACAAGATTTTACTTATAACCGATGTTTTTTTTAAATGATCTTGTAGGTCTGAAAACTTTTTCTGTATATCAACTGTTTATACCTATCTAACTTGTTTTGCGGACAACCACTGAAGACAAGTGATTACAAAAGTTCACACTGGACACTGGGCCAGGTCAGTTTTAAATTAGTCACAAACTGATACATGCTGTTATTGGAGTGCAATAAGATAATATTCTGCTTATAACTTAAATATGAGGATGTTAATTTATATAATGAAACAGAAGTGTACAGGACAAGGTCTTTCATCAGCACTCATTCTCATAATTTATCAGGTATAAACAAGTGCATATATCTAGGTTTATATATCCTATTTTAATTGGGCTGGGTTAGAGGGATCCATTCTTATAAAGTTTACTCTATAGGTGCAATGGTTTTTAATCAAACGTTATTATTTGTTTGAATATGTCTAAGTTTTAATTATCCTTTCGTCTTGCAATACATAACATATACTGCAAATTCTGAAATTATTGCATGCATTTATTACTACAAAATTTGAAGAATGAACAATAATCTGAGATTAATTATTGCAATTTCAAGAAAATCTGCAAACAGGGATTTGTATTAGAAATAACAATGCACGTTCTGACTATTGCAATACCCTCTCAGTCACATTATTTGCATTAATAAAAACCTCTAAATAATTTCTGAATTTACAGAATACTAATCCATTAAATATTCTATTGAATGCATAGCATGCTAATTTTACATATAAAAAGCAAAAAAAGCTTACAGCCCTCTGTCCAATCAGGATGAACAATACAGTAAATAATAGGAAAAATACAAACAGTAAAGTGTTAGATGATTGTATGAAAACATCATTGCTAAAACAAATATTTATAAACATGAGTGGTGTTCAAGTGTGATCATAGAGCACAGAAAAATCAACATGTGTAAGAGAATTTAAAAGTGTCTACAATAACTAAAATAGTAATATCATAGAAGTATAATTCAGTCGTCTTAAATCTAAAGTTTCAATAGACTATTTTCATATTGCTGACTTTTGACTTTGAATTTTATATTTTTTTGACAGGTTACTTACTCTGTCATGGGACATCCTGGTTCCAAGTCAATTGAGAGCAACGTAAAGAAGTAAAATCAAGCTTTCAATCAGTACATTGGGGGAAAATTACCTGCTTTCTAACTTATTTATACTCTACATAAATTTTTGCCTAAAGGTCCCATAAATGAATTTGAAAGCAAATAGCTTGATCAAATTAATACTAATTGAAAGTCTTAGTTTTTTTATTTCTTGTTTGAGTATGATATGTGTCTAAAGATAAGCTTGGAAAAATTAAATATGAGAAATGTAAATGTAGTGCTAAGAACAAATATGTGACAAGGTTGTGAAAAAAATGTTCATATATTGAAGAAACAAATAAAAGCACAGAGTACTTACTGGTCAACTCGGTCTCTGTTGAAAGGAGCTGTGAAGTAGTTAGGTTCATCCTGTATAATGTCTTTACTCAGCTCAAATGGAGATGGTAAATAGGAGAAACAATGCTCCACAAATCCTGTTAATTCTTCATCCATATCATTCTCCTGTAAAAGAGGAACATTTTCCAGTCATTCAAATATAAAAAAAGAAGATGTGGTATTAGACAACCCTCCACAGAGACCAAATGACACAGAAATCAACAACTATAGGTCACTGCAAGACCTTCAAAGCATATGTAAATTCATTTCTTTAATGTGCTGTAAAAGAGAGTGGAAAAATATAAATTATTTTCGTTTAAAAATGCATAGCCTTTTGTTATTTTTCTCCATCATTTGAGTTGCCTGTGATATGGAATAGCATTTTTTTTCCATAGTAAGTACATGATAAATAATTGTGGGTCAGGTTTTCACACATATTAAAATCTCTACCTCCCCTATCAATTCAAACTCAAATTTCAAACTCTATGGTACCACAAAGCTACAGCACAAATCGTTTCTTTTTGTTGTAGCCCAGAAGATAAATTTCTTTGATAAATCTGTTATAGACCATTTAATAATATGTATGTGAATTCATTTAAATTAGAATAAACTAGATGTGTCAAAGCGACACAAATGGCACCTTCTCAAAAAGTTGAAAAATCTGCAATTTCAATAACACATGTGGACACAAACATGATGGTAGTCTCACATATCAAAAATCAGCTCAAAATCTGGATGTGTATAGTAAAAAAAGTCTGTATAACTGTGATTTTTAACAATTTTCAAAGTTGTAAAGCCTTAATTTTGGCAAAATTAGTGGCCCCAATATCTGACGGCGTTTAGAAAAAAAGTCTGTATAACTGTGATTTTCAACAATTTATCAAAGTCCAAAGCCCGTAATTTCGGCAAAAATTAGCAGAGCAGAAGGAAACTAAAACTTGATCTGTAACTTATCATGAGTAACTCACATTCCAAAAATCAGCCCAATATCTGAAAGCGTTTAGAAAAAAAGTCTGCATAACTGTGATTTTCAACAATTTATCAAAGTCCATAGCCCGTAATTTTGGCAATCATCCCAATATCTAAGAGCGTTTAGAAAAAAACTCTGTATAACTGTGTTTTTCAACAATTTATCAGTTTCCAAAGCCCGTAATTTCGGCAAAAATTAACGGAGCGGAAAAAACTTAAACTTGATCTGTACTCATCATGGTTAACTCACATACCAAAAATCAGCCCAATATCTGAAGGCGTTTAGAAAAAAACTCAGTATAATGGTTTGTTGTTGAATGACAGAATTTGGAAATTATGGAATTTTAGATTTACAGAATTACGGAATGACCGAATGACGGACTTTCAGAATTACAGAAATACCGAATTACGGACAAGGGTAAAACTATATGGCATCGACAACTTTGTTGCTGGGTCATAAAAATTCAAAACATGACTTCTGTGTTAGTTTGTTGTTGTTTTACTTTCAATGACTTTGCCTGTAACAAGGCCGCCATTTCTTAAGCATGAAATTTTCCTGTGAAAACTGCCTTTTAGCAGTTAAACTGGTAAGCCTCTCAGTTATGATCTGAGTCAAACACACATTTGCCACATCCTGGGTTTGAACACAGAACCATATGGCCAATATATCTAAGTAAGTGGTGTGTACCTAAGAGTAGTATGAAATGTAGATTGAGAAGTGACTCATGATGAGTTTTGAGCTGTGGAACCAGAACTCTTATGATTCTTATGATAATTTCTGACAGGTCAAAAGAGTTGCATAGCTAGATGAGTACCATGCAAGATGAAAACAGTACAAAAAAGGTAACAGAAATGGATGTGTAGATTATGTGTAATGAAATAGAAAAGAAAGGAGTTGGGTTTCAGTCATGACGTCTTTCAGACTGTGTTATTGTGTATGTGATTTAAGACTACTGGGTACCATTCAAAGTTTAGTTTGACTACCAAAGCTCTTACAATTCCTGGTAACTGTAAAATAATGAGAAATTAAAGAATATGACCAATATTACTAAGCTTAATAAATTACTAATAATACATGTATGTCAACCCACACATACAATGGTAAATGGAAACACAAATACAATGTAGATTGAATGTTCTGAAAGACATGTTATGTTTAAAGTCAATGTATCTAATTTATCAACTGTAGATATAATAGTTAAGATGTCCGCCATAATTGCCAAGTGACATAATATTTGTGTGTAAAACACACTTTTTTGAATGGTTACAAGCAGGAATTTGTCACATGGCATGCACACGCTTTTCACCAATTTTAATCGCAATTACACGCTTTTTTGTTTTTTGGATTTTTTGGTCATTAGTGATATCGCTATTCTAAGGTATCTTCATTGTAAGACGGTTAACACTGAAAATTTGAAGTAATTGTTTGGTGGCCATTTTTTATTTTGCTATATGGATGCACAGTAAAAAGCCCTTTAGGTAAGTCGTTTGTGATTAGTTTTTACAATTTTGTGACTATTTTTCTGTCAAAGTCACTTAGGGGAAATGTCCACATAAAGAGGTCGTGTTCAGGACATGTACCTTCATCTAAAGAGTTGATTGCTATGCGAAAACAATATGTACGTACCAAGATTCAAGATTAATGAATTATACTTGGGAGTTTGAGTTTAAAGATCGAGGGACAAGTAACACATTGTGACCCATGTTTAATCATAAAAATACACGTAAGAGAAAAACTTCAATGTAGCTATTTGATGAAGTATTTAACATGTTCAATGATAACCAAATTTTAAAATATTTTTCTTTTTCAGTTTCAAATCTAGCCAACAGACTTCGACAGCCCAGAGGGGATGGAAATATCACGGAACTGTTGGATCAGTTCTCATACTACTAGCTGTCTTCTGATGAACTACCCAGTTTTGACAAGGCAATCGCAACATGTATAGTTTGTTAGTAGCAATAGCAGGGATGATAGATGACATTTTCGATGGCAAAAAAACATTATTATAGCTAAATAAAGCTATTTTAGTTCAGCAAAATATCAATTCAGACTGTGAGAGAGCATTTTCAATTATAAAGAAATTTACTTATCCTCATACACCGTAATTAAACTTATGAAAAAGACCTACCATACTGTATGGATCCTATTCATAAGGAAAAACAAACTAGAATGATTCTCATTATTGGAACAAAAATCTTATAACACATCAGACTTAAATTGTTTCATGAGATTTTGTTTATTTAAAAATTGTCAAACCTGTCAAAATCAAAACTTATGTAACTGTTAAAACTACAGGCATGGAACATTCAAATCACAACAAGAATTAACTTTATGATACAACATTCATGTGTTAGTCTTTTTGTTTGTTTTTTCTGAATGAAAACATTAACCAAAAAAATCAGTAACTATAAGGGAATAATTTTGGAAAGATATATAAAATTTCACATATAAGATAATTTTTAGAAAGATATATAATATTTTACATATATGATTATATTTTGGAAAGATATATTATAATATTTTACATGGAAGATAATATTTTGGAAAGATATATAATATTTTACATATATGATTATATTTTGGAAAGATATATTATAATATTTTACATGGAAGATAATATTTTGGAAAGATATATAATATTTTACATATAAGATTATATTTTGGAAAGATATAAAATATTTTATATATAAGATTATATTTTGGAAAGATATATAATATTTTACATATAAGATTATATTTTGAAAAGATATATAATATTTTACATATAAGATTATATAAGATATATTACCAATAAAGGCATCTTCATGTTGGTTATTTCAGCATACTTAGCCAAAAGCTCCCATGGACAATGGACCTTCACAAAACTTGTCTTCTTGTTTATGGAATTCTGTAAATATAAGTAGAACTATTACTGCTAAAACATCCCAAGACGTTACACATTAGTTATATGAAAATTAGGACATGTGCTATACTTACAAACAAGACAACAAGCCACTGTATATATATTCAAGGATTCACAGAAAACTTTGATCATCCACAACCATTCAAATCTTTAATTCATCACCAATGAGTAAAACCATCTATTTATATTTTTAAAGGAATCTTTTTCAATTATTGAAAATCTTACACCAACACTGCCCTGTGTAAAATTCAAACTCACAACCTCTGTGCTGACAGGCTAGTGATACTGTAGTTTGACTAATTAGACCACTCAGTCACCAAGGCCCCTAAGAATTTTATAACATGTGAGTGTGTGTGTGTGTAAATGTGTACATATGTAAATGTGAAAAGTCACCTCTTTTTCTTCAAATTCAAGAATAAGTCCTTCATCTGTAAGGTTGTCTTGGAATGTTTGCCGTCTTTCCTTCTTTTTTTCATCTTGTTCATCTTCATAAGCAAGGACATAATCTATTTTACTCTTCTTGTCCCGAAAGTATAGTGTAGCTATCTCATTTATAACCTGCAAACAAAATTGTCTCATAAGAATAAAGTTTTTCATATCACTTTCAACTTTTATTTCAATTTTTCCATGCTGTGTTAAAGGAATAAAACCTTAATTTCTGTAATTTCTATTATCTATTTGACGCTTTATGCTCAAAAATATGAATAAATATGTCTTAAAAAACAAACATTACAGAGAAATTACTACAGTAATTTAAACATTGCATCAGATAGATAGAAAATGTATTGTTTCTCTGTAAACTTCTGACATAGATATATATTTCACCCTTTGAGGATATCACAATGACATAGTTATACTATTATGGTGGATTCAATTATTTTCATGGATTGAAGAAAAACAAAATTTACATGGATGTCAGATTTCGTAAGCTAACATAAAACCATATGAAAACTTCATCATAACTTTATTATTGAGCATTTAAAATTATGGTACTTCAATTCCAATGAAATCTATGAAAATTGGTACCAACGAGTACGGATGAATTCACATTATATTGAATTATATATCACAATAGATAACTAAGTTAGGCTGACACAAACAAATACATGTAGATGAAATAATGCAAACTTGAATATTGATACATTTACAGAGCAACAACATAAGACAATTATTTGGGGGTATAAATACATTGGAGGAGGAAAACAAAGCAACATAAGGCGCATGTGCATCAATTGCCTGCAAAAATTTGAAATGAACTTGATTTGATGATCTAAAATCTTGTTATAGCTATTGAAATTTTTCTAATGAGTAAAGCTTATATTGTAACATGCTGACTAATTTTGTGTGTGAAGCTGTTGCTCCATTAGTATAGTCATATAATTATCAATCATAGGTTACTTATTATCATTATACTCAATCATTACACAGAACTTAAAATCATTGTTGATGAAATGTGAAGCACTCTGGGTGTCAATGTTTTAGTGGACTAACTACAAACTTCTTTTGGTGGGAAAGTGTCAAGTACCCCTTATATTCATACATTAGAGCTTGACATATTTTAGACAATTATCTATTGTTGAAGACTATATGTTACCCTCAAGAGGTTTTTTTGGGGGTTATTTTTGTCACTAGTTTGCGGTCTCATTGATGTAAAATATGAAACACATAAAAAAAAAATCACTGCAGGTAAGACAAGCCTCTCTGCCTGCTTCAATGAACTTAGAATTTTATGATTGTAGGTCCATCAAATAGGTAGGTACATGTATGTATGAAGTAAAATGAATGTCACAGATAGTCCATTAATCCATCTCAGTTTGTATTCAATATATTCAATGTTTTGGTAAAATGACTATACAAAATGTTCTACTACATTGCTTGCCATATATAATAATAGAATGTTATTCATAACAATTTACTGGTACCTACTTAATGTAATTTAACAATATTTTTTTTATCAAGACTGTAATTAAATGGGTGTACAGAGTGGAAACAGGAAATAGAACAGAAAGAAAGTATAAGTCCTTTTAAAACAGGTGCCCTTTCTACAAAGATTCTAATGAGAAATGTCTATCTTGACCTAAAGATAACATAGTATTATTACATATATCGTGCTCTTATTTAGATATTACAGAACTCATTTATTTACATATATACAGAGGCCATAACACGAATGGATCTCATAAAACATATAAATCAGGTCACACATTACTGAAAAATGTGACAATGAAAGAGTACAAGATGACTTTAACTTTGTGTGACCTAAGTAATGAACTGAGATCTGAGCAAACTTTTGCATTTTAACTATCTTGTAATACAATAATGTTATGCATGTTGGATGTAAGTGCAGAAATATGTAAAAAGAACAACCTATTGCAATGTAACTTAAATGAAACACAGTAAATACATTTTACATCTAAAAGCAACTAATGGGAATACAGTATAGACCTCTTATTAAGTTGGTAAATGGGTGTGTTTTAAACACAAATATCATGAATATAGACAGTATTTTAGTTCTATCTTTTTTTAAAGCAAATCTAAGTTATTTATAATATAAACTTGTTTTTCAAATTTTGCTTCAAATGCACAAAAGTATTAGCTCGTCATAAACAGAATTCAATTAAAAGTAGTATTCAGAATGATGATTCTTGTCGGAGTAGCATTATTATCAAGTTATCAACCATATCACATATATATTTAGTTACCAAGCTAATAGTTAAGGGAAGTATAAAACTTAAAAGCTGTAGTAATACTTCCTGAAAAAATGATAGTTCAGAAAAACTATTTCCTGTCAAATAAAAATTAATCATAACATCATTGAAATTGTGATTAATTTTTATAGATCTTAAAGATTGGTGTGGTAATCAAACTTTAAAAAATGACCAAAATTTTCAAATGAACGCATTTCATAAGTCTTTAACCTACCTTTAGTTCCAATTTTTCAAGAAAATAAGAATCATTTTGAACTTTCATTCTTTTCTGTAAGAACCAGAATTATTTAATTTAAACTCAAAAGCACATGCATATGCATCAGATGTATTCCAAAACAGAAATTGTGCAATCCTATTTCAAAATCACTTTCAAATATCATATTCCATAAATAAATGAATTCTTTATTCATGTATTTCCTTATTTTTGATCAAATCTTCAATCATTAAATTTTCAACACAGTCCATATTTCTAATGAAACTACAAGTACTTTGTCATTCAGTGACATTTACTAATGAAATTAGAAATGAAAACTAGATGATATTTTGTGACTAGTTTCAGAAGTTAAGTAGATTAAAAGGGTGTACTCCATGTTAGGACATAATTACTTTGTATTGACTTAAGAGCATAACTTATAACTTACTTTGAATTATTTCCTCAGTACCTGACTTTTGTTTGAAAGGGACATCACACTTTGAAATTCTTTTAAAAAGTTTCTACCATTTGAAGTAGTTTTTATTTTTTTTTACAATTTCATGGTGGGACCACTTGGTATGTAAACACAGATGTTGACACCATTTTATCTATATGTTCAATTTATCAAATTTTTTCAATTGTATTATTGAAACTAATTTTGGATATTCTGTTGCAATGTGCTCTCTTGGGGCTTTTCAAATATTGATTATTCTAATACAGATGAATAATTTTAAATTACTCTTTTTACATTTTTTTTTTTTTTTTTTTATCATTTCTCATTTTCCTCCTTTGCAGGTAAAGGGGGAGGGTGGTTGGTCGATTGGTGCCTCAGAAGGGCCTTAACTCCAGTCATTCTTCAGTGATTCCCTAATTAATCAACAAATTTTTCCAATAAAAAGGTCTAAGGGCCCAGTGCAGGGTTTGTTTCTTTTCAAGCTTCTGTCCAGTTGAGAAATTCACTAAAAGTTTAGCTATGATAATTACAATCACTGATCCCAATTTTACATGGGATCTTTCCAGACATCTTATACATTAATTTGATCCATTTTTTTTAAATACACTATATAAAAGTACCTAGGAAACATAATAACTATATTACCATTTACAAAGAATCATAAAGCTTTATTTCTATTTTGTTTTTTAACACTCAATTTTTATTCATTAAAATTCACCAACCTTTTCATTGTGACAGTCATTTTTTTCGTAAAATTGTAAAAATTCATCCATTTTGGGAAAAGGATGTTGAACAAATGATACATAACAGAGGATATGATTTAAGGGTTATTTATATACATGTTATACATGTACTGTGGTAAGAAACAATAGTAAACTAATTACTTATTGACTAAAGATAAAAAAAAATATATCTAAAGTATTTTTAGGTGAAACTCCCCCCCCACCCCCCCCCCTCCCCTCCCCCTATTTCTCTCCTTAGATCAGCATTTATTAACAAAAGTTAACTGGGTTTCTAGTAGCATGACTGATTTATGGTCTTTTTTATTCATTTTATTAAAGAAAGCCATTTGGTGGTTTTTCCTCAGTTTTTTATATCTTAGTTTGCATATTCAAAATTAATTTTACAAGATTTGAACATCATAAAACAACTATTGCAAATTCAGCCATCTGTACCAGAGCTTAAAAATTAATGCTGTTTAAGTACAGAGGTTTGGTGGTAGGATAGAACAAAAATATAGAACTGGATTTTACAGTGTGGATAATTAAAGTGCATTTGAAGACCTCTGAGCTTATTTGAAATGATTCTTCAGGATTTAAAATTTGTGAAAAATTTAAAGTAATCTGATATGGTAACCTGAAAACTAAAGCCCAAGTAAAAATGGTGGCCTTGGGCTGTTTTTTGCACTATGTTGGGTTGTTGTCTCTTTGACACATTGCTTTAAACAGTTTCTTATTCTCTATTCAATCATTTCAAAACCCCCATTATAATTGTATGTAAGTTTACAAAGGAAAATAATAAAATATTACTATCATAAATGGTAAATAATCCTATTAGCCTCTACTTTTGGCCAACACTAATACTTTCTTTTTCACAAACCAATTTGTTTTGATAAAATTGCATAGGATGGCAATGAATGCCATCTTAACCCTGAATCAAAAGTAGCAGTAAACAAATTTTGTTATCCTTCATTCCTCCTTAATCAAAGTAACCTTCTTTAATTTTGACTCCTTTTAAATCTTCATTTTCAAATACATAGAAGAAAGACACCTGTTAAAATAATAAATTTGAAGATTTCTTATTCTCAGTGAACAACAATTTCTAGAAAGATTACTAACAGTCCTACCTTGGTAAATGGTATATATGTGCTCATTATTAAACTGTGTATATATAAGTACAGTTGTTTGTATGTATACAGGAAATTACTGTTTCCTTGCACATTTCTTTAAGTAAATAATCACTATTTAGTTATATAAAGTAACAAACATCCATCTTTAAAATTTGCTTTTTAGCATATTTTGTTTGCATCATATAACATGTGGACAGGTATTTGATGAAATGTCAATAAGACAGCTTACCAACAACACATTTAACTGTAACCCCTAGATGTTTATTTTATTCCTGTGTTGCTCAATGGGTGTCTTTTGGGTAGAAAACAATAATTTCTTCTATAAAACTTAACCAAATGTCCCTACATAAATGTATAAACTTGCTCCAGACTATTACTAAATTACTGATTATTGCTAAAATACTCTTCACAACCAAAAAGGGGAAAACTGCAATCTCAAACAATGTACCATTCTCTGAAAATTAAAGTTTCTCAAATTTCTTCTAAATCACTGAAAATGTTTGGGTTTTTTCTTTCAAATAAAAAATGTTTCATCTACAAACAGAAATGAATTGTAAAATAAACTAAATGTCATTGAAATAGATAAATAGCATGTTGATGTGAGTTAGTTTGATGTAGATTACAAAAGGTATAATGGCATATACAGCAACCCTTAGGCAAAGCAAAAGGCCCATTTCACAGCAACCTTTATGATAAGCAACGGCAATTCTCATGACAAATTCAAACCAGATGCATACCATTTATTTACTCCACTTAACAAAGTGCATTCAATAAGATAACATGTGTCATTTCAAAAACATCAATAGTATAACTTCAATGGATCTTAAATGCACATATTAAATAAGATACCTAAATCTTTATATGATGGGATAGTAGTTCTGTTTACATATGCTTATTTGAGAAAATGTGAGGGTTTAAATTATATTGTTAATGGAGGTGATGATGGCAGATGCTTTTTAGGATAAAGCATAAAAAGCTGTTTAATGAAAAGTTTGTCATATGGACATAAAATATACATGTATAAAAAAATAAGTAGACGTTGTATAATTGCCAATGAGACAACACTCAACCAGCTCCCAAATGATAAAGAAATTAACATCTAAAGTTCACCATATCATAGACTTGATTCTTCTATGAATTTATTTTTGACATCATCATCACCATCATAAATGTTAACAGATAACAACTGTACTTGAGTATGAAGAAGGACTTTGAAGACATGTGGTTTACAGGAAAACAGAAATCAAGGTATGGGGGGGGGGGGGGGGGGATCATATAAAGAAGCAAGGAACCCTATTATTTTTCTAAATACACATAGAATACTTTCTACAAGCAGGAAAGTATAAATAGTTTGGCAAAAAAAAATTACTCAGTAGATGAAACAAAACTTTTAAATCTATCTAAAGGTTGCTCTGTCATTTTTACAAAGAAATGTCTTGAAAATATTACTTATCAAATAAAATATAATAGATTAAAAGAAGAAAAATAAAAAAGAGAAACTATCAAAAGCATGAGCTGAAACTGATGGCCAAGTACTCTTTTTTATCTTAATTTTTAACACAATTTTGAGTAAATATGTTAGTATGATTATATATACGACCAACCAGAACATACAACATTTAATGGCAAGCTTTCTACTTTCACTTTGTGCATGCTACTTTCAATTTCACCTTCTTTGGACTTTTTGATTGTATAAGTGAGGAATCTTCATTATCATCTTCAGTTACATTCAATTTCTGTCAACATAGTAAAGAAGAAGTTTTAATCAAATGAAAAAATATTAACCAATTCAACTGAAAAGAAAAATAGCCTTTCAATAGACATGCTTGTCAACATTTAAACCTGAAAAACTAATCAAATTTAAATTATTAACCCTTTCCTCCATAATGACGCCTTCTGACGCCACCCCCTTTACCCCATAATGACGCGTTTCGACACCTGTGTAGTGCCTCAGTTGAAAGGTATAACCTAGGAACAAACTTTTTCAGACTTTAAAAAAATTGTATCTAATATAAAAAGGATATTCATGTGAATATCTGACTGGAATTTCATTGATGAAATATTTGTTTCCGCAATGCATTAATACTTTTAACCTGATGGTATTTTTTTATTGAAAAAATTCTATGCGAATCAAGTAAGTAAAAGAAAAAAATCCATGTTTATTAAATGGAGTCCAACCTTATATAAATAGGTGACAGAAATCAATTCTATCTAACCATGGAAGTAACCAAGCAATGATTGTAAAAAAAGAATCAGTATTTAGAAATTAGAAGGGAAAAGGTTGCAAAATTCAATTTCCAGGTCCTTCACAATTAGAATGTGATTTTTATTGGCATATAGGTTAGCTCCCCTGAATGCATTTGTTTTGATAGATATATTCCATAAATTTGTAAAACAATGATATGAAATTTTCTTACCATACCATCCATCATATTGTGAAATTTAGTACCCAAATGAAAAACATTTGATCATAACATTTGAATTATTTTTGTCGAATCTTATATTTTTTGTAAGATCTTTTTTATTTATCAAGAATTTCAAAAATAGGTCACAAGTCAATTCAACTCAATTGTGTGTCCAATCAGAACCTGCAATGATTACAAACACTCCCCTTAAAAAGATCTTGCTGAACACTGAATCACCACTTCCAATCTGAACAATTACTCAACACTCAAAAGTTTCAACTCAGGACAATAAATCAAAACTTAGGTTTCTGACACAACAATGAATCAACAATCGAAAGTTTCCCCCCAGAACAATGAACCAGCACCCAAACCTTCAAGTGATGATAAATGGTTATCAGTGGAAACAATACCACTCAGAAAAATAAACAATCACATGGATCTATTTTCAACACATTAAAACTACCACTTGAAAGCTGCTGTTATGAGCTTTGGAGGCTGCCTCTAAGAGCACTTCTAGAGAGTATTGTTGGAGTTAAATGGGGATAAAGGGGTCACATCAGTTGGGAATCAGATATAGATTTAATCTAGGTGAAATCCTAACTTTTATTGTAGCTAATTCCATGCAGATTCCTTGAAGTATGTGTAGTGCTGGCTGCTGCTGTATGCTGCATGACCAAACTAAACCTGAACAGCATAAAAAGCAAAGTGGTAAAGGCACAAGCAATGTATTTATAATGTACTGAAGCCTTCGAATTCACAACAAAATGTCTGCTTTATAAAATACATCTTCTGATGAATGCAGCTTGTCATTTCATACAGAAATACATGTATTTATAAATATTATGCTAAATTAATATATAACTATATAAGATTCAGAGACTTTTATACCAGATAATATATTCATATATCATACATATTACATGTATTAATATGCACTCAAATGTATTATCTATACAAGATAAGCGAATTCCCCATGCAATATACATGTACATTACAAAAACCTGAATTTGTACCTTTAAGCAATACTCAAGAGTAGCATACTTGTATAAAGCACCCATTAATCCAGTTAATTTAAAGTCATAGGAAAAATTCCGATAAGGATGATGTTTTACCTGTAAATAATTTGATCAACTACAGAGTCACCAACGATATAAAACGTGAGTAAAACAGAAAAAAAAGTGTTTTCTGATAAAGACACGTGAAACAAGTACTGGAAAACTTTTTGTGAGACTGAAAAAGTTTAGTGGTATTTCAAATCGATCTATTAGGTATATCTAAAGAAAAATTTGAAAAGAAAATAAACTAGTCCCCAATTAAATAAAAAGAAGATATTTGTAGAGATGAAAAGTAAGTGACATTAGTCTAAATGATGTAGAAAAGCTGGGTTGTGTTTTACATGCAAATTATACCGTTGAGTCTTCTGTTAACAGTACAACTTTGTCATCAACTGCTCCATAATGAGTTGGTTCATTTGTTGTCAAATTCTGCTGACAGTAAAGCAAAGCAAAATTAGTGTGGACACAAATAGATGTCTAGCATATTGCAACATTCTTTTACAAATTTGTTGCTTGTAGTTTTTTTTCTTTCTATTTTTATTAATGCATAAGATGGGATACTTAAAATTCATTTAATGGGAAACAATGAAACTTTTCCACAGATTCATCTCCTATTGGTCAATATATTAAAACTTTTGTCAGTTCTATTATCCCATTAAATAAATAGCTATAGTTCTCTGTGTAGTTTATTCATTGGGAACTTAAAATTTCTTCTAATAGAAAATAGGGGTGAACATTTGATTGATTAACTTCCAGACTTCATTTTAAAAGACCAGAAAGAATGAAAATTCAAAAGAATATTTGAGAATTCAGTTATTCTGTCAAGATAAATCTTTTCTGCTGCTATTTATAAATGAAGTCTGATTAATTTTTAACTGATGCCTACATTTTTTAAGATAGGATTTTTTTTATCAATAAAAGTTCATTCCAGTGCTCTTATCTTATGATTGAATACATAACTTTATCTTTATATATACAGTGACATCCTTGTTGCTTATGTCCTTGACTTTTGGTAGATTGTTTTCTCATTGTCAATCTAATCACATATCCTTGTTTTATCTTTAATGAATGCTGCATGCATTTTGCAGATGCATTCTATTGCTTGTTCATTATTTCAATAAAATATCAAATAGACTATTTTCCGAGTCCATAGCAATGTTTCCTCTTTTAAAATCTGGTATAATTGAACCCTCTTGAGTGTACATAATTAAGACAATAATCAAGTGTTTTCTTTTAAATCAAAATATGAAGAAAAAGAAATTGAACCCATATAAAAAAAAAGGGTGAAACAAAGCAACCAAATACCTTAAAGTACATTAAAAAATAAATCTGATGGCCTACCTTTGGTTTAAAATATTTCACAGCAGACATTTTTTTATTGGAGATGTTCACATAAAAAATGCATTGTTTGTTAAAATTTTAAGGCTATTATGGAAACATAATTAGCATTATTAAGGTCAATATTTTATGCAATCAAAATAACCATAGGGTTAAATGAGATCAAAAGTCTAAATCGGCAAAGTAAACATGAAATATATATATGTCTCTGAAATGAATGATTTAAACCTACCACCTACACGTACATATATGTACATTATTCAATTCCATTAGAAAAGGGTGTATATCTTAATATTTGTGGTTTTGAATACTTTTATCTTGTCTTTCTGGTTTATTTTAAATTACAATGAAAAACTTCTAGTTAAAAGATTGAACTTCAAAAAATGAAGAAGAAAAAAAAATTTGATTAAAAAATATACATTTACCTGCATCATTCAGGTAAAATTCTTGTCAAAAATATGTATCATAAAGGTCAACTTTCAGTTCATTTCACATGTCAAAGTAGAAGGTGTTTATGTCACACACAAGATGTGAAAAATCAAAATTGATTTCCTATTTATCAAAACAGATTACCTCTAATATATACATATAAATGTAAATCTTTTCCTGAGCATAGCTATAGGATACATTCAATTTATAAATCTTTAAAAATCTTTAAATAAATGAATATTGATGAAGAATATAAGATGCAAGGCACATCTTTAAAAACCTTTAAAAAAATGAATAATGTGGAAGAATATTAGATGCACTGTAAATTTTTAAATATGAATTATGATGATGAATATTAGATGCATGGTACGTTAGGTAATAATGTTAGTAAAGGTTTGTGATATTTTACAAGTAACAGTGAGATGATTTGACAGTAAATGTGTATTATTCATAGTAAATATACAATCAATGTTGACAGATATACAGTAATGTATGGGTAGTAATAAAACTCACTGTCAATTACAACATGTTTTTTTTTCTCTATAGGATACAGCATTTGTACAGAAAAATCTATCACAGTCTTAATAATGGACTTGAAGGAAAGGAAACAAAATCTCAGAAATTGATCACAATTGCAATGACATTGTTATTAATAAGTATGGAATGAATGGATAAGCTGACAAAGGAAATGATCCATGACTATGTATTTGTTTTAAAGAATAATGAACAACAATTCATTCTTTTTTAATACCATATTTACTTTCAAATAAAATTAAATACCAAAAAAACAACAGGCCTAAAAAAACAATTATCACTATTAATTCAATTGATACCATGTAGAAAGGAGTGAACACATTACTATGATGATTACCCTTGAAATTTTGAGTACTAATCTTAGTGACATCACATCATTTATTTAATAAAAAATTAAAAAGAGAGGTATGAATACCATTTGACGCAGATGCATGCAATCCTCAAACTCATAATTTTTGTGTCCGATGATGATTTTACTACTCCCATATTTTCACATTTCTTACTTTCGCTCCATTTCTTTAAATTTTTAAAACATTTCCTCTTCTAGCAAATACTACATTTGTAATCTATTGTAGTTCCTTTATCGTTTGAACTAATTTTCAAAGTTCCTAAAATTTTCTATTGTTCTTCTCTTATTTGTGCTTTAAATCATTTTGACCATTATTTTGTATATTATTTCTCTCTCTTCCCTTCTTGTCTGCCATCCAACTTTAAAAGCACTGTTTTGTTGTTTCAATAACATAATTTAAGCAATCTTTTTTTGCTGTAAAATGCAAACAAACCTGATAAAATTTATCAGTTATGCATCCAGATTTTAAGAACAATTGCTCTGACATGCAAAAGTAATAATGAGTGTATGAAAAAGAATTGACAGTGTAAACATTGCAATAAAATGACTGTATGCAGTTCAATCAAACGACCTTGAATAACAAAGAAGATACCCTACTTTTAAACCATAACAAATGCACAAAAGAAAGATATTTATCTCTCACTAACATCGTTTTATTTGGTGTTGAATGAACCAAGAATACTGAATTAAAACTCATATATATAAATTTTAGTGTAAATTTACATGTGTGAGCAATCAAGTGATTCCAAATGGGCACATGTAAACAACCCTGTGCTTTATTCTGGATACAGTCGATAAAGCATTTACATACATATAACCCAGCCATTACAATAAAAATCCCAGTACACATATTAGTAAAGCTTTATTTTAATATGGATATTGGAAGCCAATAATTTCTACCATTTAAAGCATTTTAGTGTTCCTGATATTACATTATTGTGTTTATTGATTTTTTTTCTGTCAGAGTATCCAGAAAAAATTTCCATAAAGATAAACATATTGTAACAGAAACTCTGTATATTCATACAAGCCAGTAAGACAAGAAAGAAATATCAGAATTTTCTTTTGAAATTCTTTCCTTCATTCACTGAAAAACAGAGGAGAGAATTTCCATGCAAAGAGGAACAGAGTATCAATTTAATCGAATAATACCTCCTTTTTTTTTCTGTCACTTAAAATTCTTGTCACATATTATCTATGAAGGAAAAATAAAACTCAAGTCTACTGTACTATAACTACAAAAGTGTGATCTTCTAGGGTGGAGTAGTTAGTTTTTTCAAGATTAGGATTATTTTCGATAAGCAACACTGCTATCCCAGATTAGGGGAGGGTTGAGCGCTCACAAATATGTTCAGCCCCACCACATCATTCATGTGCCTGTCCGAAGACAAGAGCCTGTAGTTCAACTTCAGTGGTTGCTATTGTTTCACATATGTCATATTTGTTTTTGAAAATTGTTTTGATATCGTAGGTCATTAGTTTTCTCATTAAAACATATTTTCTATGATAAATGTAACAAATAATTTGGCTTCACAGTTAAAATTGTTGAACTGCATTTAGTTCCATTGACTCATTAGATTATTATTTCACAAAAGATCCATTCCTTCAAAACTGAAGATTTTAAACATCTTCATTCTACTGAACGCAGTAAACTCACAATTTTCAGAGATATAATTGGATATTGATTTGTATAAGAACCCATCAATCTCTTTCTTCAGTATCTATAGGACAGTCTCGTATTGAAATCAGTAAATTTATAAAATAAGCTGTAAATACACTTTAGTAGAAAAGAAATTTACAACATTTTACAATATTTTTTTTTATCAATGATCAGGCATGAATACACAAATAACCCAGGTATATCTGGTATCACAATCATGCAATTGCATTAACGCAAAGCATAATATAAGACAATATAAATACAGAAAGCACTTGTAAGGATTTTATACAATTATTATATATTAACTCATTTCACCCTCTTCATATTATATTACATTTTGTGATCAACATATTCAAATGAAGTGATATTATTTGATGAAGCTATGCAGTATAACAATATTTAATGCAGCGGGCCTACTGACCTCTTCCTCATTTACTGGTCCTAGATCTAGTGGTATTTTCTGAATAGCATGTTTTAAAATAAATGTCATAAAAAAAGTTTCTGTTTATACATACTTCTTAATATATAGTGCTTGATATAATTTTTATTGTGTAATTTTTTTATACGTTTTAAAAAAAAAAAAGCAAAGAAAAGTGCAATATAGGTGTTATAAAATGGGGGCTCCTGAACTTAATTGAATGTTTATACTTTCACTTTTATGTGGTGGCTAAATAATTCCTCTAAAGACACATATATATTGGTGGAGGACATTTCTGGTAATTTTTTTTTATCTGTAAGTGGACCTTTAGTGCTAACATCATAGTCCATTATTTTAGCAATTTATCTATTCTTTCACGAGCACTGGTATTTTCAATTTTCCTTTTTAGTGAAAATTATATGTGTTGGTTTGGTTATACATTAATCATATTTCAATTAATGTTGTTCAAATAAATAAAATAAAGAAAGAAAGGTGTAAATATGTCACATAAAGTAATATATCGTTTAAATGTTTTGTTGTTTTGTTATATATTTTTTATGGTTTTACTATGGTATATATTGTAAACTTTGATCTTCTTTCAATTACACAAATGTAGTTAGCAAAAGAACATCATTTGGACTGTCGGATAGTTGTTTCATTGGCAATCATACCACATCATTGAAAATAACATTACAAATGCATCTGCTTAATTGATTATCATTGCAGAAAATGATATAAATCCATACACATATGTATGCTAATAAAAGCAGAAAAAAAATCATGTTCAGATCATGTCAAGTGATAATAACATATGATAGATATCTAGTATATATTACAAGCAAGTATATCTTCTAAGAAAAATAAGAAGCCAAAAAACTCTGGTCACAAATACAGTAAATTCAGATATTTTTGCATTTATTTATTATTACGATTGTTAAATAATTGACAAAAATTTGGGCTAATTATTGTAATTTTTCAGGAAAAGCTGCATATAAATTATGCTATCAAATTTAAAAGGATTTTTTTTTTTTTACCCACATATACAGTCGAAAATTTCGCAATAATATATACATTGCAAAATTGTGAATTTACAGTACTTCTAGCTTGTTTATCATTCATTATTTATTGATAGTTTACCTGTTGATTGCCTTTGTAATCGTCAGCCTCAGCCTTATTATTACCATTACGTCCATTAGAATCTGTCACTGGAAAAGAAACAGAATGCCCATAACATCATTTTAACTAACATAACTTTAAATAGAAACAAAATAAATTCAACTTCTCTTTTCATGAAAAAATCTTCAAGAGTAAAAGTCATTTCAGTATAACTTATCTTAAGATTTTTTGAGAAAAGAGAAGCAGGTCTTTAGGGCAGTAAATTTCTTACATTCAACTTTTATCAGTTTTTCAAGGGGAATATGCCAATAATGATCAAAATTAAGATACAGGCATTGCTCATTGTTGAAGGCAGTACAGTGACCTATATTTGTTATTTTTTTTCATTTTTGTGTCATTTTGGTCTCTTGTGGAGAGATGTTTCGTTGGCAATCATACCACATCTTCTTTTTTATATAGGTTAAATTGACTTAAATGGGATCAGCCAAAAATTCCTCAGCTTCAATATTTCAGAATTTGTCCTATATAAATAGAAATAATTCTTAAGCGTTATGCTCTATACTACTCTAAATATATTTTTAAATATCTTCATAACATATTGAGTGTTTGTTTATAATTTACAGATTTTTTATATTTAAATTAAACATCAAAATTTTAACATTCATATGCTTTTAGTCTAAAGAAAAGAAATAAAGCAGAACTTTTTGCTTTTAAAAGTAAATAAATAATTAAGACTTTGCCTTTGGCTTATGTAACGAGAGTCAGTCAAATAATCAACAACTTTCAAAATACTGACCAACATTTATTCTGTACTTAATAATTTTCAAACTTATAAAATTAAATTGTGATTATAAGAATATTTAATCTAGGTACTTACCAAGTGTATAACCTCCTGACATATTATATACATGTATATGTTTTAATTAGATATTTACATACAGACATTATGATAGTATTTTAAATCAATCATTTTTTATGTCAAACATTTTAAGATAAAGAAATAAAACACTGGAATGTTGTCAAATAGTTTATTTTAGCGTGGGCATCACTTATATATTGTTATCTATCCACCTTCTTTAAATATTTACATATATGTAGCCGTAAGAAATTTTCATGTTTTGTTTTCATTGCAATTAACCCTGTATGAGTACAGTTGATGCAAAAAAAATACTTTACAGAATCAAAATATAAAAGATTCAACTGCATATCAATTAAATGTACCTAATATTACAGTTCCTTAGTCAATAGACCCAAATAGTTAAAAATAGAACATTTAAGTTTAAAGTCATCAAAGGAAAAAAATGCCTGAGGAATTTTGTACTTATTCACTTTGTTGATGAACAAGATTGTTACTGTTAGGAATAGTACCGTTCATTGAGGATTTACACGATTGATTGTTGTATGTTTAATGTCGAATTGCAAACATTTCATGGCTTCACATGACAAGCTGCTGACATTATTGTACAGCTGCTGATATTAGAGTGTAGACAGCAAGACTTTAAATTTGAGAATGGAAATGGGGAATGTGTCAAAGAGACAACATCTCAACCAAAAGCCAGGAAACTGCATTTATTTTTTAAATTGTGTATGCTTCAAAATTGTATTTTAAGTGTAACAGGACTTTATTCTGTGTGTTTTGGGACTGCACATTATTAATATTTAGGTATGTGTCAAAGCTTAACCCCAAAATACATATTTCTTCTAGACAACTTATACAGAGAGGTTAATGTGGACAAAAACATGTCGGGGAAAGGCCTTGGTTCAAAACTAATCCACCAAAAACAATAGCTTTTATGATAAATTCATGTGTTTCTGACCTCATTGATACATTTCTTTTGTAATTTCAAGTATCCAAAGCATTCACCGTATTCAATTATCAGAAGAAATTAGAATTCAAATTAGTTAAAAAAGGAAGGAATTTACTAGTTTGCAATTTCAGGGGTAAACAAAATGACTCATATAGACTTTATTCATTCAAATGTTTGAGTAGAAAGATCTACTAGACCTTCTTGTATTTTACAATCCTGGCTGCTGATGGTGACAGACATCTTTCTGGTATGAATGTCAGAGAAGATGTAAGTACAATATACTTACTTTGACCTTCAAATCCAATGGGTGGTGGTGGTGGCATGGGTACTTCTGTCTGGTCATGAGGATTTGGATAAAGTGGTTGAGTGGATGGAGTCACCTCTAGAATAAAAAATAATAAGGTACATGTAGATATTGTAACTAACTGAATTTTGCTCTCAGTTTCCCCAAATTGAAGTTTTTCTGAATTTTTTATTTTAACTTTTAAAGTATATCTTGGGGTTTAGACATCTCAAGGCAACAATGCTGACTAAAATTATACAGAGGACAAATTATTATAAATTGCAATATATAGTGATCATAAGGACAAAAGGGAGTTTTTGAAACAATGCATATCAAGGCAACATAACATCAATTTACCACAAAAGTTCCAAAATTAGTACACATATATGATATGATGTATATAAATGAAATGGGTGGTGACATATTACATAAATGCACTATGCTTGTACTTTGAAGTTCCTATCATTTATACTGTAAAAAACACTGTACAATATTGTACTCATACCCGACATATTTTTGTTTCATTCACAAAAATCTTCCATCAGACTAGCTATCAAATCAGTAATTTTTCTGACACTGGAATTACATGTATTATATAATTGATTTTAGATCTGTTATTAGAGATCCATTTGTTTAGGTGTTTGCCGTTAGGAGGGACATACAAATTCATTGACAATGAAGAGCTAACAGAATTGCATGTGCATGAGCAGTTGATTTTTCAGTTGAAGAACCAGTCTACAATAGATGTGTAAAAACAGAATAAAATCGTCAATTGGCAGATACTACTGGAGTACATTTTTTTTTGTATTAGTTATCAAATAAAATTGAGAACAAAAATGGGGAATGTATCAAAAATCAAAATCGGACCAAAGAACAGAAAACAGCTGAAAGGCACAAACGGGTCTTCAATACAGCGAGAAAATCCTGTACTGTGAGGAGGCGTGCTTCAGCTGGCCCCTTAACAAAAATGTGTACTAATTCAGTGAAAATAGTACAATTATGTGGTTTTCATCCAGTATATTTATTTGAAGAAAAGTTGTACAAGCTTTTATCCATTCCATCCAATATCTAGTTCCTTTCATTTTTGCATGTAATACAATCGATTGTTCAAATACACAAATCTGAGACCTAAAAACCAGACTGACATTACTGATAACCAATTCATTTTGTTGTAGACCATGAATTGTCACTGTGTTATTGAATCTGATTGACACTCAGCATACAAAATAATTTATCTGTTACAACTTCAAATAAAATGTAAATCTGTGTTAGCAGGTGATTTCAGTATATTGATATGTGTGATATGTTTTATCAAATTTCCATGTAATCACTTGATACATATCTAAATTAAGTTGTGTTCAGAGATAAAAATGTGAATGTTTTGGCAACGAATAAACTGTTTATAACAATATTGGAATTTCAGGAAGTATGAATCTTAATATAGTTTTATCTTAATCCAGGTTTCATGATGTGGTTCTTTTACAGTTTACAATTATTAGATATTGTTTGTTTATGATAAATATGTCTTTCATTTTTGTTAAACAAAGAATCTATTTTGTATTAGAGACAGGACATAAAACTTTCACCTAAATTATAAAAGACAGCAATTCTATTAAATAAAAGAATGTGCCCCCAAGACACAAATGTCCCCCCCCTCAAAAGAAATGGAGGGACGAAATGATAAGACAGACAATCAAGGGCAACACTTATTGCCCTGTCGGCCTGTCCCCTATTCCTCTAAAATCTATGCAAATTACATGAATTAGCTATATTGGTATACATTTTTTAATCTAGCTCAAAACTCTTACACAGATGCACACATAAATTAAAGTGCTTACATTAGCTGCATCTCAATGATGTTAACAAATTCAGGGATAAACTTGAACACATTTTTTTAAGCAAAAATTGAGACAATTTCAATTTACAGCAAATTACTACAAAAATGCACCTTATTAGAGCTAGGGCATTTAGTGACAACAACAAAAATTTTTAGTTAATACTTTTTACTGTAAGCAGCATAGACAAGAGTTCATAAAACTAGGCATGAAAGCACACTTTAAACTTGTTTTTGCCTTCTTTAATAATACAGGTATTGAATCTTTATTAAACTAATTATAAGGTATGCTGGACAAATAACCTGAAAGCTTATCAATAAGAAATGTGTGTCCATCTTTGAGTTATGTTTTTTATCATTAAATCAATAAAAATATCCATGCTTAGATTAGATTAGAATAAACATGATGAACAGAATCACTTGAAAAAAACCAAAGCAACAACTTAGACAAATACAATTGAATATAATAGTAAAATATAAAACTTACTTGACATTCTCACATGTTATTCCCATTTACATTGAGTATAACCTTTAATTATCATTACGTTAAATATGTCATAAAGTGTGTGAAGCTGTTGTCCACATCTCTATACAGCACCTACTTAGCACATTTAGCACCTGTATATATACACAGACAAGCTGAAGTTTGTTTATAAAATTACAAAGTGAAACTCACTTTCAATTAGACATTCCAACTGATATGGGCACAGTTTGACCGTGTTATCTCCATATATTGGTAACCAGGTATTCAATCATTTCTTTATAAACATGGATATATTTCACAATCAAGATTGGTTGACTGCATTATAAGTATTTTACACATGATAATCTTCATTCAACACTTGGATTCTCTTCTCACCTGTGAAATTCTTCTGATGCAGTTATAACTTTCAACTTTCATCAATTGGGATCAATGACAAGGAGGTTTTAATTTAGTTTAAATAAATTTATTTATAGTGGATTGGGAAACTAGTTATTACAACTTATATTAATCCCTTTCCACTTTGTGAGTACGAGTGCTGCCTTGTAGTGGCATTAGCCTGCTCTTATTCAAAGTTTTCTATGTGCAAGAGATATTGCTCTATTTTAACAGATCTTAACCAGGGTCAGCCATTTATCAGCCCCTTCTGATGGACTTTCATTGTTTCTCAAGACCATGCTCACAAATGGTGTCATAAGGGAGAGCCTAAAATTAAGTCCCTGAAATTTTATACAAGGAACGGATTGATCATATTACAATATACATGTATATGGCAAACATAAAATCAAGGAGACCGGTGCATCATATAGGAAATACTGTCGTATAGAATTATCTAATGACTCCTATCAATTTCAACCTGATACTCATAGCTCCTCCACCCAATTTGAGTTTTTTTTTACAATAGTAATTATGATAATCTGATTTTTTTAAGAACTATTTCCTCCAAAAAGCAATTATTTGTTAATTGATCCAATTTGAATTTTTTTAACAATGGTAATTATGGTAATCTGAATTTTTTTGAGAATTGTTTCCCCCCAAAAAAGCAAATATTTTTTAATTGATCATTTTTTACAGGGAAGTCTATCTTAGAATAACCTATAAAATGTTTCTGTAGTGAGGTACTAACAAGACTAATAGAAGATATCATATGAGCTATAATATCAATTAATGAAGACTTAGGTAAATGGTACAAAGATGTTGGCTTTTTTTTGCTAAAATTGCCTCTATTATTAATTTATCTAGCAATTCATCTTGTAGTTGCAGAATTTTTTCTTCAGAAAATAATTAAATCTGAATAAAATTTCTCCAAAAATAAACATTGAATGAAAGTATGTGTATGAAATTAAAACAAAAACAAATACTAACCTCTTACCACTATCTGATAAACTCCTAAACAATGATGATATACAAGTCAGTAAATTTATAGTGAATTATTGAGATTAACTTTATTTAATTTTCTTCAGTGTTATTTTCAATCTTATTCTTACATGTCTTAGTAGTAAAAGAAATTAATCAGAAGACAACTGTCACTGCATTAAGATTAACCTCCTACTTTATTTTTTTTTAAATTTTTTTAATACAGAAAAAAATCTTTTCAGAGGCACAGAGGCATAACATAAGTACAAAGACAACCAAAAATTAACATTTAGAGAAATTCATTTCAAACTGAAACAAGGTGAACAAATGTAACTTCAAGTTATCTTGGTATTTAAATACAGTCAACACCCTTTTTGCATTGTGGTCATATAATATGAATAGAGTATGGTTTAAAATCAGTTATCTCAGTAGAACATGAAACACTTAAAACTATTTTAAGGCAAACACACCTTGTCATATCTGACACTGTCACCTAATAAGTTTTAACTATTGACCATTTGTGATGGTGGACATACATAATTATAAAACTTATGTACATGTATTGATGTTTAGCCTGCAGTAATAGTCTCAACAAGCAGTTAAACCATTGTTATACTGATTAGATTGAGCTTTCTATAGGAAGTCATTTAATAGTGGACACATGTTATTGAGAAGCAGACTTGCATGTAATAAATATATACACCAAATGCGGAAAATAATGGTACAATGTATATATCATATCATTTTATGTTGCCATTCTCTACAAGAAAATTTCTGATTAGGAGGCTTAAATCATCATGTTTGTCATGAAACCTCACCTTCTTTCCTATTATATATTCTTTGCTTTAAGGACAATATTTTAGAATTGGTTTGGATTTCTCACTGGATAATAAATAATGAGCAACATTATAGTCAAACATTATTGTCTTCCAAACCTTATAAAATCATAAAAACTCAAGCAATGTTCCAGTGGAATTAATTTTAATGAAAATAGTTCATGGAGTTTTTCATTGTTTTTTCTAGTAAAAAACCCTTCTAATGCACGTCTACTAAATGAGTAGGGGGAATATCCCCTTAACTTTCCTACTGTCAAGATTATCTTAAAGCCGTTATACATACATGTACAAAATCATTCTTAGGATTTTTGTTGTTTTTACATCCAGTGACCAACATTACATGACTATGAATGGTCCTAAATTCAAAGTTGAATAAATGTGAAATAACTTACTGTATGTATGTGAGCTTTTCAAATTCATCTTTAAGGGTGTGTCAAAATCAATGAATGATCATTGCAATGAAGAAACATTGTCAGCTGATTAATGGAAACATCTGATACAGGAATATGTTATATCAGGTAAAAAGCTATACATTTTTTTTAATCCAAGTGGAGAATAGCTTTCCATTCAGATCAATACAATGGTAACACTTTTGAAAATTCTACTACAAGATCTGGGCTGTAGGCAGCTACTGAATGGGGTTTAATACTTTATTTCTGAAAAAGGGGCCAGCTACATGTAGGTCAATAACAGATAATAGGGCTCAATAACAGATTTTGTCAATCCACAATGCTATTGAAATCCATTTTAAGGTTTGTTAAAATGTGTCTTAATCTTATATTATACATGTATGGAGAATATAAAATATTTCCCTGAAGAAAAAAAATCTGGCTCAAAATTTATAACAAAATGTACATGTATATAAAATACCTTTAAAAAAAAAACTTATTGTGTTCAGAAGAAAAATTACATGTTGTAAATTTAGAAATTATTGCATGCATTTATTATTGCGATTTTAAAGAACAGATGAAAATGTGAGATTTATTATTGTGAAATCCTGATCAGGTACATCTGATCTGCATACAAATACATATCAGATATCAGAATGCTAGATTTAATATGATACGTTAATACTCACCTTGTTGCATTATTCGCAATAATTAAGAAATAATTCATGGAAGCCATAGATTTGTTGGAAATTTACACATGGCCTGGGCCGTGATATTCGAATTTCATCCTGAGCGTTAGCAAGGGATAAAATTAACGAATATGACGGCCCAGGCCATGTGTAAATTTACAACAAATCTATGGCTTCCATGAATTATTTTGATTCTAATAGGACAAATACGATCATTAAAACACTGAAGCAATGATATGTATACTGTGTGTGTGGCTGTTCTATTTTACCCACTGTTTGATAAATGTAAAACAAATCTAATAAACCTGTATGAATGATTTCTTAACTTACCGCTAGAAAAAAAATGTGATTATTTTTTTTACTTCTCAGTAAACTCAACATTTGCAATTCTAAATTTACATTTTTTATTGTAAGCTACCGTCAAATTCACTGTTGACATGTTGTAACCAAGGAGCCCCCATGTTGACTTGCTGAAATCAGTAAATGTGCGAATAATGCGATAGAACGGAAAACAAGGAACACCTACCTCAATACTTTATTTTAATGCAATTGTATCCGAGTTTAGAAGGTAAACGCAATAGAAAAACCTTCAGCTTTGATGTTTTATTTCATATGACGTCATGTTTTGAAATGACGTTAATGCGCCAAAATCATTACTGGAATTTCGCGGAATTTTAATTTATTTTGTTTTTGTCCATTTTTCCGTTGTCTAATGTGTAGATTCTTTTTGTTATGCGTCAGGATCAGAATAAATGTTCTGTAGGGTTTTATTCAATTGTAATTGTTAACACAGCGAAATCCACAACCGTTTACACATAGGTTACGATACATGTGGATTTACGTGGGAGGCATATTTAAACAGCCATTTGTGTACATCTTGGAGTCTGCGCTAAGTATAGATATATTGAGAACTTTATCACGGTGTTGTTTACAAAGCGAAAGAAGCACGTCATATTAGAATCAAAGGTTTTAAACCTTGAAATAATTTCTGAATATATACAGTATGTAGATAATTCTTTTCAACCAAAAAGTTGGGGGTCTATTGCAAAAGGGTTATCTTATTAAAGATCAATAACATAATATTTATTCCCTGATCATTATCGAACTACCCACATGACAATGGTATTAACTAGGAAAGTTATAATGACTGAGCCATTTTAGAGGAGTTGTGCTCACAACAATGTAAATTTAGCACATAAAAGACAGACCAGAATGACTTGTTTACTTTGGCTGAAATGGACTTACAAAAATTGTGGTACTAGAGCAACATGAATGCAGCAATCAATGTCAGAGCATTAAACATCTGATAAAAAAAAACACAAGTGTCAACTGTCAAGAGCTACATGTACATGTAGACCATCAGTATCATCCATTCCAATAGACAATCATATAAAAAAAGATAAGGTATAATTTGTGAGACAACTCTCCACAAGAGACCAAATTAAATGACACAGAAATAAACATTATAAACAGCTAAAGGCCTAGGCCACCTTATGGCCTTTAACAATGAGCAAGCCCCAACAGTATATTCATGTTTAATCATGTTAATTTGCTTACCTTGTGGTGGAGGCTGATTAAACCCTACATCAATCTGTGCTGAAATTACAGAAAAATAAATTTGATAAAAATATACATTTAATTATAGTAATTAATAATATATATCATAATAACATGAATAATAAAAACTTTATTTGAAGTGACTTTCAATATTAAAACAATTTAACAATACATACATGTATAATAGGGGATAGAGGATACAGGATACAGGGTACATGTACAATTTATAAATATCAATATGGGCCAATACTCTCTTGCAGGGGAACTTTTGCTGATTACATGCACATGTGGGTGGACAGTCAGGGGTTAGAACCCCCTTTTTTACCAACTTTTCCCTGGAACCCTTTAACTATCACTGGACTGGTACACAACTAATACACTGCTGCCACAAGACCTGGATACCTACTTAAAACATATTGTAATTCTAAAAGTAACAAACTAACCAAAAAAAACTAGAATTTTAGTAGAAAGTAGAATGACCATGACAACTATAAAAAAAAATAGCATTACTAGTGAGTAGTGAATTCATAAACCATAAAAATTGTAAATTCAGACAACTATAACATCTATAATTAGATAAAATGATATATGAAAATCTTTGCAAGTTATTTTCTAACTTACTGTTTGTTTATAATTATAGATATATAATTGTTTGAGTGTTGTACACAATTGATTCATACCTTGATCTGCACCCTGAAGCTCAAACCCAATCGGCGGTGGTCTAGGGTGGTCCATAATTACTAATATGTAATTTCAATAATCCGTTTGCAATTATTTGTTTATAAATAGTAGCGTTTACATGTGGACAACACCCAAATTATTGACACTGACTAACACAAATGTTAACAATGTAAACATCACAAATCATGCACAACAATGCCACAGCTCCTAACAAAACGGAATGGCCAAGCGTTTTAACTTTATGGATTCAATTATACTGCAAATTTTAATTTGTTCCGTCACGGACAAAAAAGTTGCCACACAAAAAATGCCAACTGTAAAGCGGTAACAGCAAACGCATAAACCTGTTTCCCATCTATTCCAAAAAAATATCCCCAAATGGGTCGTCTGCAGGTGGCGTTATTTTCTTAAGGTTTCACTAAGGACCAACGTCAGAAAACACACATATCACTTAATACTAGCATTAATATATTGTCTTTTTACTGTTATAAAATGCGTAATAAATTTCATATTTTACTATTTACAATGTGTTCGAGTTTTCAGTAAAAACAGACATTTGCAGAACTGAAAACACTTCACTTTTAGGTTTTTAGTCTTTTATCCAATGTGTACGTATGGTTTCTTCCTCCTTTCTTAGGAGCACCACCCTAAGTTTTGGAATCCATGGCAGTAATCTCGCAGTAATATATGTCATTTACTTCCATTGGTGAACCAAGTAGGGCATTTTGATGAAATTTTATTCAAAAAGTCCTTGGCAGCTATGTTCTCTCAACTTTCAGCATACAAGAGCACAAATATTTGTTTACAAGCAAGTTATATATGATCATATATAACCAAAGATGGGACTTAAAATCCAGAAAATTAATTTAAGCCGATTTTACCACGAAAAGAAAACTGATTTTCCCCTAATCAAAATCATAAGGAATAGGGGGAATTTGCATTCAAAAAGTGACTGTTATGTTAGGACACATTTAGACTGTGACATAATATGACATAAAAGATAATGCTATGTCCTCCTTTGTGAGGCAATATAATTACATCAATCAAACCAAATCATTCAACTGATCACACCTAAAATCCGAAGTAAATTCCACATCACAGATTGGAATAGGTGGTTGAATCTGTGAATTGATCTATTGAAAGCGATATTTTGGAATGTCTGATCTTCATGCAGGTTGCATGTCTAGCCCTGACAACAGTCCTGGCAATAGAAGCTGCCAATGTATAATATTTTGTACGTGGTCAGTCTATATGAGGGTGGTAATGCCTTTTACCTTCAGGCGTCAAACGGTCATTTTCGGCTACCGTTAGCGTCAAATTGGTTAAAAATTTACCGTGATTTGTCATAATATCCTTATCGTGATATCGTTACCGTTGGGAAAAAAATAGCGTATTCGTCAAATTCAGTTGATTTTTTTATCGTCTAAAAGAAAGTGTACAATTTTTCGTCATGCGCTAAAAATTACCGTTAACCGTCGCGTCATTTGGCAAGAATTTTTGACGTTATCGTCATGAAGATACCCCCATTACCAGCCTCCTTTACAGCTAACTTCACTCTATCTTACATACTAATTGCGTTTGTATGAGTCTGTCTTAAAACTTAATAGTTATCAAAGGTACCAGGATTATAATTTAATATAATATATAATTACACTTTCTTTTACACGAAGATGCTGCTGCATTGAAACTGTGAATAAAACTGAAATGCAAAGCTCATATTGGGAAAACTGAAGCCATGACAAATCGTAAAAAAAGAAGACATATATCGTTATCTGTTTTTTACAGTTTTTTTCTCTCTCTCAATTGGTGATGCGATTTAAATAATCATTAGCAGAAATTTAATTCGAATCAATTTTATGTTTACATGTCCAGGATCTACAACGTACGTCACGAGTCACGTGATATTTGTAACTTTTCCAGCCGCCATTTTTGGAATTTCGAAGCAAACAAAGGTAAGAAATCTATGATTAATTTGCCATGAAAGCATGTATAGGTAAAAATATATAGACAGGCACATAACAAGGGTCAATACTGACATGGTTTAGCATTACTGTTTCATGCAAAACGTCCTAACTTTACAAACACTCTCAAAAACCGTGAGCGGATCATGTACCGTCTGCAAAGTGTAAACACAACATTGACCTTTGTAGAACGTTCTTTCTTTTCTTGCGTTATAGAAAGATAAATGATAACATAGAGTAACACGAGGCGAGAAAATATACACCAACTTCCAGAATAATCGTTTACGGTAATATTTCATGGCATTTATTAACTTTTGAAAAGCAAACGTGAAAAATCGCCGGCCTCCGGTTCCTCTGTATCTGTATCTGTATTTGTATGTGTAGAATCAGTTTTGACATTCAACCGATTTAAACAAATATAATAGTTTGCAAAAGAAGAGGTTTCAATCATAAATACTGCAAGTAAACACATCGAAATAATTGGGTATCTGAACAACTATGCATCTGATATTTTGATTTTTTTAAAGATATAAATGTGCAAAAGGCTAGCATAGAATCTCATATATATGAAAACATTTTGATTTAGACATGTAACCAATTGCACATTTAACTGAAATGGCGATTAGACAACTATTTTTTTTTAAATGAAATATGCTAACGGTCACACTTTGAACGAAATATGCTAACGGGCACACCCTTGAAAAAATATGCTAACGGTCACATTGGATTTACATCATCTATCTTTCAGATGTGGAAAAGCACGATTGGAGAAACAAAGGTCAAGAAGACGACGACAAAAATTGACAGACAAAAAGAAAGGCCTCGAAAAAAAAACCATACAATTGCGAAAAGCACCCATACAGTGGAAAAAGACAGAGAAATCGGGTCTACGCCAAAAATCAAAACGTTCAATCCATCATCGCGATCAACTCCAACCAGGTCACCATTTTGTAAAAAGATAAAAAAAAAATTCTACACCATCTCCAAATAATCCATTAGATGATGAATTCCTGGCAAATGATTGTGATACATCCCATAATACATAAGGGAGCTATCTTACAGAAGACTTAGATGTAAACGAAATTACCGAAAATGATACTGGAAACTAACAGTTTACATAAAAAGCAATGACATCTTACTTTAAAAGTTGTTGAAGAACTTCGTAAAGGAGGACTTGAAGATACTTTGCTGCAGTTCTTTCAATTAATCAGCAATAAAAAAATCCACCTGACAACATTGCGTTTTTGCTGTGGACTGAAGTTATAAGATGGTTCGATTTAGAAATAAAATTGAGAATGGAAATGGGGAATGTGTCAAAGAGACAACAACCCAACCATAGAAAAAACAACAGCAGAAGGTCACCAACAGGTCTTCAATGTAGCGAGAAATTCCCGCACCCGGAGGTGTCCTTCAGCCGGCCCCTAAACAAATATATACTAGTTCAGTGATAATGAACGCCATACTAATTTCCAAATTGTACACAAGAAACTAAAATAAAAAAAAAAAAACACATCTGGGATGAGATACCAAAAGCAGACAAAACAGTTCTGGAAGCTTGGCATGCGCTTATTTGGAGGGAAATTTATTCTCTTTATGAGTGGGTACAATAACACTACAGACGTGTTATACGGTGAATCACCACCAGGATATTTTGATCCATTCAACTGTGACATCAATTTTGCCATTCCATCCATTGATGTTCTACGTGAATAATATACACATTACAATGATTGCTTTTGGAAAAGACTTTATCGACGTAAGGCAGAAAGTATTCCTATTAATGAAAGACCAGAGTTTGTGCATTTCGTTTGACGGGAAAAATCAAACAAGGCTTGACCACTGATTCAGGAGATGTTGACTTACTCGGTTTTGAAGATGGATTAACATTGCAACAGCGAAAAGACGACTTGTGCCTGAAACCAACAACAACATCCTTAAGAGATTTGAAGATGAAGCATCGATTTAATGCATATTAGCGGATATAAAGAGTGATGTTATTAAGGAACTTCGAGTTTTTTTAGAAGTTTTATCTACAACTGCTGATATAATCAGGAAAATCAAAGTAAAAAAAGAGTTTGCAAAGTCAAAATTCATTGATCGTGGTGGATCGGAATGGCGCAGCGGTAAATTCGTTTACGTAATAAGCACCATTAATTCTTATTTATATGACATAAATCGTTATTTGTATGTACATTTTGAGTTGTTGAACGAAATCTGCTGTCATTTAGCGCATCTCAATACCACTGAGAATCTTTTTATTTTCGGAATAAGTATTGAATGCGTCTTCGTGTAATTTCATAAGGTTGTAAAAGTATTGACCGTGCCCTTCATATAAAATGTACTGCGGTCAACGCTTTAACACCTCAATGAATTTACAAAAAGAAGCATATGATTTTTAATTAAAGTAATCGCATTATATAAAAAATAGATTACTAAAAGAGGGACGAAAGATACCAAAGGAACAGTCAAACTCATAAATCTAAAACAAACTGACAACGCCATGGCTAAAAATGAAAAAGACAAACAAACAACAGCACACACGACACAGCATAGAAAACTAAAGAATAAACAACACGAACCCCACCAAAAAACTAGGGGTGATCTCAGGTGCTCCGGAAGGGTAAGCAGATCCTGCTCCACATGCGGCACCCGTCGTGTTGCTTATGCGATAACAAATCCGGTAAATAGTCTAATTCGGTAGGTCACATTCAGGAAAGGGAAGGGGATTGTAGTTACGATGTAAGGAACATATCCGATATCATTTGTGATACGGTTATTCCATAACGGTCAAAATTGCAACCAACTCGTGATGGCGTCCGTAAAATTTACGAAGGGATGATTTCAACTTCACCATTTGGAACTCTTGGTTTAATAGCTTCCTTGTGAGCAGCAACCCTCTATCAAGAAAATCATGATAGGAAATGCAAGCACGGGAATATCGTATCAATTGGGAGATATATACCCCGTATACAGGTGCTGCTGGAATGTTGCTACTTAGAAATGGAAAGTTCACAATTGGAAAGCTGAAATCATCTCTTTTGTCGTAAAGTTTTGTTTTCAACCGACCCTCATTGTCAATTTCTAGATGTAAGTCAAGATATGAGGCCGACTTAACTGTATCTGTAGTATCCTTTATCTCTAGCTCGATTGGAAACTACATGCAATGGGTGTGTCCGTTAGCATAGTTTTATTTTAATGTGGCCGTTAGCATATTTATTTATTCTATGTGACCGTTAGCATAATTTTGGTAAATAAAAAAAAAATAACATGAAAAGGCCGTGGACAGAGATAAAGGGGGCATGGAAAGATATGAGGGAATGCTTGTTGCTTGGTCTATAGTTTCATATGCTGTGTTTTGTGTACTGGACTATTATTTGCCAATTTGTCTTCTTCGTTTTAGCCATGTCGTTGTCAGATTTTTTTCGAACAATGAATTGATATCCCTCTTCCTCTGGTATTTTTCGCCCCTGGTTTTTGAGTTTTTTGCACCTTTGTTTCACAGAAATATGAGTTTGAACCAATCTCCAAACAATCAGTTATTCTCTTATGAGGAGTACCCAAAATTGAATCGATGCTCTGTTTGGTTCTGTACTGGTACATGTGGTAGTGGTATTTGACTTTATACCGATTTCAATCAAACCGCAGGCACCACTTTGACCAGAAGCCGATTAGACTAAAATTCAAGAGAAGAAACGCGTGAAAGGGAAAAGGTGCTGGAAAAATGACAGGACAAAGGAGAAAGGTAACCACTGTACCCCCACATAACATGCACGAAACAGGTAAACTATCACTATTTTTCGTTTACTTTCATGTTATATTTATTTATTTGTCGACCAAGATTGGATGTGAATGATACAACGTTATCAGTGCAGGGGCGAATCCAGCCATTTTAAAAAGGGGGGTTCCTAACCCCGGACAAAAAGGAGAGGGTTCCAACTATATGTCCCCATTCAAATGCATTTATCGTCCAAAACGGGGTGTTCCAACGCCCTGGTTCCGCCATTGTAGTGGCGGATCCAGAACTTTTCATAAAGGGAGCTGACTGACCTAAGGGAGGGGGCTCCAGTCATGCCTTAGTGATTCCCTATATTATATAATCAATCACTGAATGTTTCCCACGAAAAGGGAGCCCTCCTATGGTTAGAGCATATTACCGGAATTGATAATATTGCTATTGATAATGATATCAAATTTACACAATCAAAGCTGTATCGGAAACAGAACCCCGATTTTTCCTGTTTTCATTGCTTCTTTGAACCTGTATCAATAAAAGTCGTGAAACAATTTTACAGGAAAGTAGGTGTACTTGCCTTTGCCTAATGTTCCTGTTGGTCTATATGGTATATACTATCATTTATCATTCTGTTACGGTGGAAATGGAAGAATGTTCTACACTGTGTTTACACTGTGCAGACTGAGATACATGATCCGCTCACGGTTTTTGAAAGTGTTTGTAAAGTTAGGACGTTTTACATGATACAGTAATGCTAAACCATGTCATTATTGACACCTGTTATGTGCTTGTCTATATATTTTTACCTATACATGCTTTCATGGCAAATTAATCATAGATTTCTTACCTTTGTTCGCTTCGAAATTCCAAAAATGGCGGCTGGAAAAGTTACAAATATCACGTGACTCGTGACGTACGTTGTAGATCCTGATGTCTTCTTCATTTTGTAGCAAGAACAATATTCTTGGAAAATATTTTCCAAAGATTTCCAAATTTGTTCAACTAAACCTCTGTTATAGTTAAATTGCTCTATTGATTTGGATGATGGCAGTTTGTTAAAAATCTTTGAAATCAGGAGAGATTGTCATTAGATATAGATATTACCGGTCACTGTATATGTATGACTGATTATTACATGCAGAGATGGAGAGTATAGTCTCTTCGGCTCTCATATACATGTACCACATCTTCTTATTTGTAAGAAAACATGTTTTTTTTTATTGTGTTTTGTTCAATTGAAAAAGTGTGATTCTTGATGTCTGATGAGCGTATTTTTATAATGACTTGTGTATAACCTATTCTACAGAGTACATACATGCGCAGATGCAATGTACAATCAGATATTCTATTGTGTTGAATGGTATAGGCGAATATGGACACTGTTTTCACATTGAAATAGCAAACCGGATACTTAAGGAAATATTAAAACATTAACAATAAGGAACAGCTAACACAAGAAACATGTGAAAATGACCATAATTGATATTGTTCTGCAATTCTGTTTTATATTTTATTATTCAGATGCATCAAATTAGAGTTATTCGTGTACTGACTCCTCTGAAAAGCCAAAAATTTCAACCTTTTTTTTCTTAACCTAATTTTTGGGTTTATACGACTATAAAAAAATAATTGATGAAGAAAAAATCATATGGTGGTGCAATTCTTTTTTTGCTACGACACTTTGAAAATACACAATGTTGATGATTTTCCCATTTTTCATCAATATTTACCTTTTTTTGGCTGTTATCGTGTGAAAAAAAATCACAGTTCCACAATTAAACTTTTTTTCATACTTTCAGTAAAGATGAAGCTGACCAATCTGAATAAATTTAACTTAAAAAAAAAAAATATAGGTAGGTGTTAATATAAGAAAGTTTAATAATATTTTGATGCTTTTTTTAATCAAATTTACCATGCTGTTAATTTTATAAATTTGTGAGTTTTCTCAGTTTTAAGAACAGTATGCATATTATTTCGATTTTTTTTTTGTAATAAATAATTTAAAAAATACATATCTAAGAAATTTGAAAAGACAAGAATGATGTGGGATGTACATGATTATTGTAAAATCATTTTTTGTATCCCTCAGCCATTTTCTCAAAATTTTGGCTAAAAAGACTGACTTGATTGGTCGTAAAATTTGAAAACTGGATTACTCAAAAACTATTCATTGTAAATACACAATTTTTTCATGGAGTTATGTTTGATTATGATATTTTTGAAATTCATTGATATTTTCCACTTGTATCACATGTTTTGTTTCTAGGTAAGTTGCATTTTGTAAATATTATGTTACATATATGTTTTGAGGTTTTACTTCCATGTGACCTGGCACTAACATTTTTTTGTATGATATGGGAAACTAAGAAACATAATTTTCTAGTAACAGATGCATTTGCATTTCCATTGACTTTCATCCAATACCTTAAATTTAAGTTTTTTAGTTTTAGTTTTTTTTTCACGTTGAAAATTCTAACAATTAAGATTACATTAGTAAATGTTTGCAATCTTTGTTCTTAAATGACAGCAATTGTTATACCTTTAAAAATTTAAGGTTTCATCGATGCTTCCCCTTAAACTTTTAACCAAGGGATCAGTAAAATCGCCTTCTAAATTTCCTGGAACTTTCCATCTCACTTTTTGTTATGGAGCAAATGAGGGGGGGGGGGGTATCTATGCTTTGAATGAACGTTTAAAGATTCTACTCAAAAGGTGTCTTTTTATCCTTACCTTTAAAAATAATGACACTTTCAATCAGTTTGTGCAACCATAAATTAATATGTGGAAAGAGGTTTTTGGAGAGTGTCAATCTTGTGGTGACGTAATACTGTAAATGCTATGCATATAAATCATGTTATCCTATATTCCGTGAACAGTAAAACCAACAACAATAAAATTGCAGAATTACAAATATACAAAGACAACTGATCTAAGAGAATTCACAGCTACCGAAAGCTAAAGTTCAAAACAGAATACAACCAATAGATAAAATAACAAACAGACCGAGAAAAGCATGACCATGTGCTATGTCATACATAAAATGTCATATCGGCATACTGTTGCCGTATAAGTAACTGTAAGCAATACATGTATAGCTATGTTTTATTTAATAGATAACAAAATAAATTTGATTACCGATAAAGACAATATTTTAAGATATTTATGGGTCATTATAAAAAAAAAGTTCAAATTTCGACGAGGTAACATTTTGAAAAATGATGTCATTGTTTAAAACATTTTTAAAATGGGTCCCGCTATTCTATAGTATGGTAGCAACGATATTCAGAAATATGCAATGGGAAAAATGAAGAGTCCCGTCAATTTTAACAATTTTAGGTCATGCTTTGATAGAATCGTGTCAATGGTGTTACCAATTTATAGCATACATTTAGCTACTAAATATTATTGTTTAACATCAAACAACTGTTCCAATTTGTTTTTTAGGTTAAAATTACGACCTCTTGACATAATTCATATAGCTGTGCATTCTATTCAAAAATAATTTTAGAATACATTGCCGTAAAAAAGTTGGCTGTCCTAATCATGGCCGTTGTAAATACTAAAAAATGCACTTAAACTGAATATATGTGAGTTGTGTAAGATGAAATGATAATAATATACCTAATCCTTCGTACACGACCTAAACCACTTATATTTATGAATGAAAATAAAAAAATGTCGCATTTTTATATAGTAACACCACTGACCCTTTAGTAACTCCATTGACACAAAAGTATCACCATTGACATCACATTTCAAATTTTACCTTTAAAAAGTACTGAACACAGAACCAAGAACACCGAGCAAAAGAAAAAGATGAAAAAATAATTCGTAGGCTAAAATATCTTAAAAGAGGGACGAAAGATACCAAAGGGACAGTCAAACTCATAAATCTAAAACAAACTGACAACGCCATGGCTAAAAATGAAAAAGACAAACAGAAAAACAATAGTACACATGACACAACATAGAAAACTAAAGAATAAACAACACGAACCCCACCAAAAACTAGGGGTGATCTCAGCTGCTCCGGAAGGGTAAGCAGATCCTGCTCCACATGTGGCACCCGTCGTGTTGCTTATGTGATTACAAATCCGGTAAATAGTCTAATTCGGTAGGTCACATTCATGAAAGGGAAGGGGATTGTAGTTACGACGTAAAGAACATATCCGATATCATTTGTGAAACGGTTATTCCATAACGGTCAACCAACTCGTGATGGCGTCCGTAAAATTTACGAAGGGATGATTTCAACTTCACCATTTGGAACTCTTGGTTTAATAGCTTCCTTCTGAGCAGTAACCCTCTATCAAGAAAATCATGATAGGAAATGCAAGCACGGGAATATCGTATCAATTGGGAGATATATACCCCGTATGCAGGTGCTGCTGGAATGTTGCTACTTAGAAATGGAAAGTTCACAATTGGAAAGCTGAAATCATCTCTTTTGTCGTAAAGTTTTGTTTTCAACCGACCCTCATTGTCAATTTCTAGATGTAAGTGAAGATATGAAGCCGACTTAACTGTATCTGTAGTATCCTTTATCTCCAATTCGATGGGATAGATGCGTTCCACATAGTCACCAAATTTTGAATTGTTTAGTGAAAGAACGTCATCTATATAGCGGAAAGTAGAGTTAAAGGATATTGCTAACTTCTTATCTTTCTTCCTAAGAAGTTCCTGCATGAAGTCAGCCTCATAATAATAAAGAAACAAGTAGGCAAGTAGAGGGGCACAGTTTGTTCCCATTGGGATGCCTACAGTCTGTTGAAAAACACGTCCTCCGAACGTTACAAATATGTTGTCAATCAAGAAATCAAGCATCTTGATAATATCGGTTTCAGAGAATTTTTTGTTTGAATCAGAGTGATTCTTTACAAAGTATGATTTATCCCTCCCTAAGACAAGATACTTGTATCTACGTTGGCCATTCTTTTTTATGAAGCAAAGTAATACCAACTCTTTCAATTTGTCTTTTAGTTTGGAATGTGGAATACTTGTGTAAAGAGTAGAAAAGTCAAATGTTTTATTACTGTTACAAGATGAAAGAGAGTTAGATTGTATGTACTCTAAAAGATCTTTGGAATTTTTAAGTATCCACATCCGATTCACGCCACCTCTAGAATAGGCAGTTTCACAATAACTTTGAAGCCCGTCTTTGATTGCTGATAAAATAGATGTTAATAATTTAGAAAGAGGTTTCGTGGAGCACTTGGAAGACCCAGCAATATACCGTTGTTTGTAAGGACACTTATTTAGTTTAGGTATCCAATACAGTGATGGAAGATCCAGTTCTTCATCTTTGGTTGAAATACCAAAGGAACAAAGAACAAACCTATGATTATCCAGGATTTCCTCTTTGGTAAGTGTCGTGAGGGTATATGTCGAGTTTCCAAGTGAATTGTCGATACCTAATTCGTTTATCAAGCAATTAATGTAGTGACTTTTACTTTTGGGGCTTTGTCTGCGGGGACAACAACATATTTATCATGGAGGTCGGATAAGTGTTTAGCAACATTTGGGTCTTTAAAGATTGACGTAGCATGGGCATTGATGGACCCATTCAGTTTCTTGATTCTGATTTGTGTTAACGACCTCACTGCCTTAATCCATTCGGATAGAGTGTCTACGTCTTCCTTTTCACGTTTAGCCCATTGCCTGGCATAATCCTCGACTTAGTCCATCAAAATTTTAAAGTTGTATTTCCAATTGATGGATTTAGGCTCACGATATTTCGGACCTTTCGATAACACATTTCGTAGAGAAGTGTTATTAACAATGTTAAGGTCACCGGTAATAACGTGGCCAGCAGGATTATATATGAATTGGGAACTAGCACAAGTGCAATCAGTAGGTTTAGACTTGAAGTCGTCAATATCGAGATTCTGCAAAACGCGTTTGTAATTGAAAATTTTAGTTGCAATAGGTTTGGGATAGGTATAAGAAATTATTGGTACAGACTGGTCTTTGAAATAAGGAGGTATTTTCGATTGAACTAATTTATGATGAAGGATATTGCCTAGGTTGACGCCATCGAGACCTTTGTTGGCAAAGGAAAGATTTAGAAAAGATCTTTTCTCTTTTTCATCTTTTCCAATGCGAACTGGCTTGAAAAGTCTGTGACTTGCAATATCCGAAATTATAGCTTGAAGTTTGTATTGGTTTGAATGAGGGTTTGTAACAGTGGATTCCAAACATAAATTGAACAGAGAATGAAGTTTTGAAAGGGGTAATGAATAAAGTTTCGTGCGAATGTGATGAATTCCTAACGGCTTTTGTATGAATGACAGCAAGTCATTAATAGAGACATCATGCAGAGAAGGTGATGTATAATGACGATGACCATGACTGCGTCTACGTCGAGGAGTCGAGTTGAAAATATTCATCAGATTCACCAAGTTACACGAAGGACTAGATAGAATACCTATACCATCAATTTTGTCATTGCAACCATACGGTGTTGCAGTTCCCAATTGTCTAATCCAGTAGTCTTATTTTTGTCTACGGAGAGTCGTTGAAAGATTAGGATTGTTAGAGCTATGGTATATCTTTTCGATAATGCGAACTGTCATAGAAACGATGGAATGATCGGGCTGATTGAAATGCTGGTATAGAATGTCGTTAGCATTGAGGTTAATGTCTGATCTATGACCGCACATACGTTTGTTTAGCCTTCCTTTCGTTTCACCGACGTATACCAATCCGCAAAGGTTGCACTCTAATCCGTAGACGACATTTATCGATTTACAATTCAGATCATCGTAACTTCTGGTAAAATATGACTTCTTGGTCAAATTGCTAGTGAATTCAGCATCTGTAATTAAAATAGCACATGTTTTGCAGCCTTTGGTCTCACATTTTGAAATGCGACAGTGTTGTACTGTGTCATCCAAAACCAAAATGTCTTTAAGGAGAACTGAACATGGCTGTATATGTGTAATATTGCTATTGTCACTAGGACGATGATCTGAATGAGTCGTGTTTGAGATATTTGTCATGTCTGGTGATGAGGGGACACCTGCCATATCAGACGACACCGTGTCCATGGTGACGTCTGTTTCGGACCTTTTTATACTGGGCGACGTCCGAGCCAGTTTCCTGTTTGATCTTCGTAAGTTCATGCAATTGTAGTTTTGCTACTTGGCGGATGATGTCCTCGGGGACAAAATGTCCACCAGCAGAGACATCAACCCAGTGGTAATAAAAGAGGGACGAAAGATACCAAAGGGACAGTCAAACTCATAAATCTAAAACAAACTGACAACGCCATGGCTAAAAATGAAAAAGACAAACAGAAAAACAATAGTACACATGACACAACACAGAAAACTAAAGAATAAACAACACGAACCCCACCAAAAACTAGGGGTGATCTCAGGTGCTCCGGAAGGGTAAGCAGATCCTGTCCCACATGTTGCACCCGTCGTGTTGCTTATGTGATTACAAATCCGGTAAATAGTCTAATTCGGTAGGTCACATTCATGAAAGGGAAGGGGATTGTAGTTACGACGTAAAGAACATATCCGATATCATTTGTGAAACGGTTATTCCCAACGGTCAACCAACTCGTGATGGCGTCCGTAAAACTTACGAAGGGATGATTTCAACTTCACCATTTGAAAGTCTTGGTTTAATAGCTTCCTTGTGAGTAGTAACCCTCTATCAAGAAAATCATGATAGGAAATGCAAGCACGGGAATATCGTATCAATTGGGAGATATATACCCCGTATGCAGGTGCTGCTGGAATGTTGCTACTTAGAAATGGAAAGTTCACAATCGGAAAGCTGAAATCATCTCTTTTGTCGTAAAGTTTTGTTTTCAACCGACCCTCATTGTCAATTTCTAGATGTAAGTGAAGATATGAAGCCGACTTAACTGTATCTGTAGTATCCTTTATCTCCAATTCGATGGGATAGATGCGTTCCACATAGTCACCAAATTTTGAATTGTTTAGTGAAAGAACGTCATCTATATAGCGGAAAGAAGAGTTAAAGGATATTGCTAACTTCTTATCTTTCTTCATAAGAAGTTCTTGCATGAAGTCAGCCTCATAATAATAAAGAAACAAGTAGGCAAGTATATATGTTAAACTATATAACATAACATCAATAACTAAAAATGTCAATAGTGTTACTAAATAGTGTCATTGGTGTTACCAGCATACATCAGTTTGTGAAAACTTTGTATATGGAATACATGATATTGTTAAAACATTGTTAAATAAGTATTGTCTTTCGTAAATAATATGATGTTTCGCTTGTTACGCATGAAAGAAACACAAAACAATGCTGATTGTCATAATATATTCAGTGGTGTTACTAAACTGGTCAATGGTGTTATTTTATCAAAATGGTCTCACCATTGACAGTAACACCAATGATTTAAGGTATATTTTAAGATTAAGTTACGAAATAAGTGCTCCATTCCCCTATTCTATATGTTGTTACTGGTGCATATTTCTATAATCAATATATTTCATCATTCAAAGTTCAGGAAATGTTTTCAAAAAATGATTTTTATACACCATGGACACTATTTTCAATTATGATATAGCTTTTACTTACTTTTAAGATTTTTTCACTAAATTTTCAACATAATTGTCTGTTTTCTTTTGCATAACATGCTTACAGGTAATATTGCTAATGGAGAAACTGTTGTAAATGCCCAAATCTTGCAAAAGATAACTCTTATCCAACTAATTTGTTCTTTGGTTACACCATTGACTTAAAAAATGTAACATTTCCTTTTGGTGAATCTTTTTATTATAAAACCAACATACACCTCTTAAATCATTAAAAAAAGGTTTGTATGTATCAAAATGCAATAAAAAGTGATAAATAAAAAAACAAATGATATTAATAATAGTCCTATTTCAAGTCTGAAAGGATTTATAGTAAAAAATAACAGTTAATTCTGGCTATCTCCAAGGGTTTAAGAAAATATTATGCCAGGATGTTTTTATAACATTTCATACTGTAAACTGTATATATTGTGTATCACGAAACATTCATATCTAACATATGCAAGTGTTATTTTGATATATTTTCATGTCTGTGACTTAAAAAGACCCAATAACATAGTTTTGTATGTTTCTTTGATAATGACCCTTATTCAGTGTTGAATTGACAACTTTTAAGAATAAGTTTCTTCAAAGAATCATTATTTTCAAATCCAATTGATACAAATATGTATATTGAACTAGATGGATTTTACATTGTTGTGTCGGTCGGAAGGTTGCGGTCTCATAAATTAGTCTATACACAATATTTACTTCTATTTTATTTCTAGTGAATACTCGTATTTCTGTCGTCATTGTATCTGTATCTGGTTATATTAATTAATATATCAAACTTTGTATTATATGTGTACATAATTTAATGATAATATTCATCAAGTTATCATTGTTTTCCATTTACTCTTTGTTCTGCTTCTTCCTTCACACCTCTTCGGAAAATTTTCCCTACCGCTGTTTTAGGAAAACTTTCAAAGAAAAGAAAGATTCTGGAGTTTTCTTGGAATTTAATCTGAATTTTGACGGCTGCTGATAGAAATGTTATGAGTTCATCTTCTAAAAGTAGTGAACCTTTTCGTAAAACGATGCACGCGCAGACCTTTTGAAAGCAAACTGGATCACTGACAGGAACTACACAAACTTCTGCTACTGCTGGGTATATTTTAATCTCGTCTTCGATGTAAGATGGTGAGATTAATTCACCATGACACAAAATGATATCTGAACAACGTCCTGTGACTGTAAAATCTCCTTTTTCATTCATAAATGCTATGTCATCTGTTTTGTACCACCCATCAGTTGCAAGTACTTTATTTGTTTTATCTGGATTTCTATGGTAACCTCCAAAAGCAACTCGATGTCGAACAAAAAGCTCTCCTACTTCATTCCGTGGCAATGTTTTTCCTTCGCTATTGACGACTTTCATTTCGACTCCCGGCAAAGGTTTACCGACATTATAGTCGGAAAAGTCGGATGCCACTTGAGACCTTTTCACTGAAACACATCCCATTTCTGTTGATCCGTAAAGACAAATGAATTCTTTACAAAATCTTGGAACAACTTGAGCACAATCTTTTGAAACAGGAACTCCACTTGTAGCTATAACCCTTAGACTTATCTCGTTTTCGTCTCTTTTCAGAATTTCCATCGCAAAGGCTGGTAGGAACTGAGACACTGTACAGTTATCTTGTTTAATTATTTCAATCGCAAAGTTGCAGATTTCGCTGATGCTTTGTAAAGTAAACTGGTCAGATGAGGTCACATGTGTAGCACCGCATACCAAAAATACGGTCGGATATCCAGCTCCCCAGTTAAATAACCTGTCGTTAAAATATACATCGCAAGATTCCATGTTATATGCAGCGATAAATCCTTGACCTAATTCAAGCATTTGTAAATGTGTCTTTGGTACGAGTTTCGAGATCCCGGTACTACCAGACGTCAATAAAATCGCGGCAATATCGTCTGGATCCAGAAATGGTAAGGTAATATTCTGATACTTAGTTCCGGTACTAAGAATATCAGAAATCGTGCAACAATCTTCAAAACCTGTTATTGAATTGTCTAAAGCAACAAATTTCAGTGAGGGAATTAGTCGTTCGTTTTTAAGCTCCATCTTTTCGGTTTTTGTTTCGCTTCTCGTAAGAATATTATCCAGAAAATCGCGAATGGAGTTATCCTTCTCGTTAGCCATCAATATAGCTTTACAATTTCCTGGAATTTGTAGAACTGGTATAATATCTCGACCGTCCTTGTACTTGAATGACATATGTAAAGGAACCGCTCCTGCCATTAATATTCCAAAGGTTGAAACAAGCCATTCTTTACTGTTTGGAAAAGACAGACCTATAGTGTCATTTTTCTTAATCCCAAGATGAACAAGACCCTTGGCAAATGTCTGACTCTGCTGGTATAAGTCTTTACATGTTATTACCTCACGACTTCCAGACGTAGAATGAATGATAAATGCAGCTTTGTTCGGACTGTCTGTAGCATAGTATTTTATTCTATCAGGAATGGTGCAATGCATGAAAGGCTCTGTCATAGGTAACTGGTCATAGCTTATACTAAAATGGTCCATGTTGATTCTTCTTTGAAAGAATTCGAACAACCTCTACACTTATAATTTTGTTTATATTAGTGATGGGTCTCATTTGCTAATACTATTTGTTATAGTCAAGACACGAATTATGTTGATTATATTGTTATTGTTTTAGTATATTCAGCATGTATTAATTGTCCGGCTTATTTTACTTTTAAATTAACGAAACAAATATATGACCAGTCATATTTCTGTGAGCATTACGTCTAAGTGTGCACAGTGACGTAATATTATGAGATTATTTCAATACTGAATCTAAAGTATAGATGCTTTTCTATTGAGTATGAAATAATTACACTTGGAGATTTTAGTTCAACACAAGAATATATCATATTTGGTGCCACGAAATTGACATATTCCTCATATTTTACTTCATAATATATCTACGAAATAGCAAAACTAAGCGCTAACAAGTAAAGCTTCAATCTCTTATGGAAAAAAATGCTAAATTGTAATACTAATGTTTTTCCTTTATTGCAATCATTAATTATTTAATTATTTTACTTAGTATGTAGATATAATTTAGTGGCATTTTTATGCCCCACCTACGATAGTATAGGGGCATTATGTTTTCTGGTCTGTGCGTCCGTTCGTCCGTCTGTCTGTCTGTCTGTCTGTCTGTCTGTCTGTCTGTTCGTCCGTCTGTCCGCTTCAGGTTAAAGTTTTTGGTCAAGGTAGTTTTTGATGAAGTTGAAGTCCAATCAACTTGCAATTTTTTATCAGCGATCCACGAATTTACGTATACCACGAAATGTCTTTTTTTTCTCTATCCACGAAAATTGATACCCACGAAAATAAATGAATCCACAGTATTTACCGGATTTGTAATCACATAAGCAACACGACGGGTGCCACATGTGGAGCAGGATCTGCTTACCCTTCCGGAGCACCTGAGATCACCCCTAGTTTTTGGTGGGGTTCGTGTTGTTTATTCTTTAGTTTTCTTTGTTGTGTCATGTTTACTATTGTTTTTCTGTTTGTCTTTTTCATTTTTAGCCATGGCGTTGTCAGTTTGTTTTAGATTTATGAGTTTGACTGTCCCTTTGGTATCTTTTGTCCCTCTTTTTTGAAACTTAGTACACATGTTCTCTATGATATTATCTTTCTAATTTCAATGCCTAATTATATTTCCTATCCAATTACATGGTCCATTGAACATGGAAAATAATAGTGCGGGTGGGGCATTCGTGTACTTTGGACACATTCTTGTTTTTACAGAAATTGTTCCTCTGTTATAGTTTCTGTAAAAACTGTTAATATTTGAATACTGGTAACCATAACCTGTTGCATGTTAATAGTGTATGCCACTCAGCGTGGTCCGCCACTTTGCATACATACGATTCGATCTAGGCAACCAGTAAAAGAGGATGTGTATTTCTTTGTTCTTTAATTCTATTTTTTAAACCTTTTATTCTGTATTTTTATCTATATGTTTCCCCTCTATTTTCTGTATTCGTTATACATGTAGGATATATATAATATATCGCTGCATGTTTCTCTTTTCTTTATATTTTTGAATATTGTATTATATTTTTATCTGTTACCTTTCCTTCTGTCGGTATAAATCCCATTCAGACCTTCATAAAACTTCATGTTGTTGGGTAATTTGCTTTATATATATGAGGCGGGCTTGATTACAAAAGAAAGGACAGGGTTGAATCAAAGTGTGGCGTGAAGTGTAAACTAACATCCTCCTACCATGATCTAGAAGTTATTGGTTAATCATCAGAAAAAGAAAATTTGTTAATTTAACATTGTGAAAATTTGTTTCATTATGGATTGGTCCCGGAATTTTTTACCAATATGGAGAATTAATAAAATAGAGAACGGAAATGGGGAACGTGCCAAAGAGACAACAACTGGACCATAGAACAGAAAACAGCAGAATGTCACCAACAGGTCTTCAATGCAGCGAGAATTTCCGGCACCCGGAGGCGTCCTTCAGCTGTCCCCTAAACAAATATATATACTAGTTCAGTAATAATGAACGCCATAATATACTCTAAATTGTACACATAAAAACTAAAATTAAAAATAATACAACACTAACAAAGGCCAGAGGCTCCTGACTTGGGACAGGTCGGGTTAAACATGTTTATGAGATCTCAATCCTCCCCCTATACCTCTAGCTAATGTAGAAAAGTAAATGCATAACAATTAAGCCTCCTTTTCTCAAACTACATTTGAATACATTCACACTGCTTTTATGGACCATGTTTCACATGTTACACAGTTCATGCATTTTGTATTACTATGAGTTAACATTTCATTTTTCAACCGCATGTCCTTTAGTGAAATATTTTCAAATCAATTCAAAGTGATTGGAACTCAAACTATAGTTTTTTTTTAATTTAGCGACAGATAATCTATGAAAGTTCAGTTTATTGTTTTCGGGAGAAATCCTGCCACATTACTTAAATTTGAGTTACTTTGGATACGAAACAAATAACTGCACAAAGGATCACCAGTGCTATATTTTATGCGTATAAAAAAAAAAAAAAAAAAAAAAAAAAGGAATCCATATAGCTAGTGTTGGATATGTATATGAGTTTTCATACATAAGTTCTTTATTAATTTTTACAGTATATACTTAGTGGTTTTTTTTTCGCCATTAGCTATTTCCTTCATGATTCAATAGTTCATTAAATATACACTGAATTATGATCATTTAAGCTATGTATACAAGTAAGGAGATATGTTATGATTGTGAATGAGACAACTCTCAACGGTTTAAATGGCGTGGATGTAAGCATCTATAGGATAACGTATGGCGTTTAACATCATGAACCAAACATATACCTTTAAGTAAGATATAAAATGCCCTGACATGATAAGATGTGAAACAATTCAAACATACTCTAATAGCTGAGTAAAAGTTATGCAGATGTTACAATAAATGTGTACATGCATATTTATATACTTGAGTGTACCACAGAATGAAAATCAAGGGTGGGACAGAAAGTTCACCAAATCAGAGATATTGTGTTGCGTTGTCGAATCGTTCCTTGTTCGTTTATTTTATGCCATACAAGTTGTTGTCATATATATATATATAACTTATATAGAAAGGAAGTCTCACATACATTTTGTGGTTACCACACTTTATGAAAACCTTTTAGAGAAGTTTAACCCTTATATGGCTTCCGAAATTTCAGGAATAAGCGAGGTATCAACATGATTTAAATTGTTTGAAAAACCACATGGTAAAACAAATGATAAATGAATTTATTTATATTATACAGTCATTTATGCGATAAAATATGGTAGATGTATACAAAGCATTTCTAAATTAAGTACTATACATATAGTATACTATTGGTCTCACTTAAAAAAAGCGATTTTAATAAGGAGTTTATATAAATACGCTGTTGAGTAAGACAAAGTATAATAATTTGTAATATAAATAGAAAGGATTGACTGTCACTTTTGTTTATTTGATCGAACCAAAGAATACAATATTTAGTAATGAATTACTTTCAATCAGATTTTCAATTTACAACAAACTCAACCTCTAAGAATCCAATCATTTCACAGTGTATACTTTACAACAGTTCATGTTTCTTCTTTCTAATGTATACTCTTTTTTTCTCCATTGTATTTTTCACATTTTTCATATTAATGTATTTATTGTAGAGCATGCCATTATTTATATTCATGAAGTGCTAAAAAAAAGATAAAATCACAAAAATACTAAACTCAAAAAGGAAAGTCCCTAATCAATAGGCAAAATCAAAAGCTCAAACACACCAAACGAATTGATAACAACTGTTCAACACTTGGTACGGGCAGAAAATGGTGGATTGAACCTGGTTTTATAGCTAGCTAAACCTCTCACTTGTATGACAGTCGCTTCAAATTCCATTATATTGACAACGATGTGAGAACAAAACACAGACATAATAGATAAAAAAGTCAAAAATAGGGGTACAGCAGTCAACATTGTTATTATCTTAGTAACTATAAAACAAACAAATATTTAACAAAGAAGCAAAAAAAGAGCATATATACAAAGCACGTAGCAAAAATTAAAGACAATATTGTTTTACATCACAATAAGACAATGAGTGGATTTATAAGTACAGAGCCATGCAATATCATATGTATCTAAGGAAACACTAAAATTCATATAGATAGCATAATCAAACATGAAAGACAAGAATACAAAAATCATCATATAACAATAACACAATGACGGGATGTACAAGTATTTTAAAAATGTTTACGAGTTTAGTGGGACGTCTATTTTCAGTAAACAAGTACACATTTTTGTTTTAGGGCCAGTTGAACCTACTGTGTTTAGTATTAGTATGAAAATCATACACACACCCTCCCGTAAGGGATTACTTATCATACCTTAATAAAATATACAAGAAGAACATAACCCGTATCATGTATTGGTATAGACTTGAACATTTCTCAGCAGATGTGTTAAGACTATAGCTTATAATGAATATAAGCGAAAGAATAGAGTAAAAAGTATTAGTGAAAATAATAAAAGTCTTAGTTCATATGAATTCAAGGAATATTTTAAAAGACGTCTACATTATAATTCATTTTGAAAAACGGAAAATATCAGAAATACACATCTAAATGACAGCTGAAAACGTAACACAAGCACACTTTGAACTTAAATATTCTTTTTTATAATGAAAATTAATTATGTATGGAAAACCCTGAAAAACGTAGAATTCTTACACTAGTGTAAAACAATTCAAACGGGAAAACCAAAAGTCTTATCTCTTTATAAAAAAAACACGAGAAACACACACCTATGAACCACACCAACAAACGAAAACTACTGAACTTCAGGTTCCTGACGTAGGAAAGGTGCAAACAAATGCAGCGGGTTTAAACGTTTTAATAGGTACCAACCTTTTACATTTACCCGAGATAATAGTGTAACATCAAAACATAGAAAGAAATACTATAAAATATCAATTGAAAAGGCTTAAATCAATCAAAAGACATATCAACACAAGTGAACATAAACTGAATGAATAAATTTGATTCGTGACAGAATGTAAATATAAAATAAATAAAATAAAGGGTGAATGAATAAAGGCAACACTACTAGTTATATACCGCTTTGAAATGTTTAATAATTTTAGAAAGTTAACCATAACCATGAACAAATAACCTTCTTGTCAACAAGTAGAATAATATAAACAGTTAAAAGAAAATAATTTTGTTGTAAGGTATACAGTATAAATGGAGAACGTCAATATTATTTGCAAAATAAATATTTTTTTGTTCATAGGACGTGAAACAGAAGTGAAAATTTAGTCATACTAAATTTTTAGCACTTATAAAAGCTGGTATATATCAAAAATAGAGACGAGATATAACCCTAAATAAAAAAAAAACATTACAATTGTATCAACAGATATGTTCACATGTCTTCTTTATTCTATTCTTGAACAATATTTTCCAAAGGTTACCGAATATGTTTAATCTAAACCTAGGCCTCCAATAGAATTGATTAACATTATTGATTTGGATGACGACTAGTGAAGAGATAGATGATATTATTTAAATTTGAGACCATCTATTGAAAACCTTTGAAATGAAGAGAGAATCTCATTAGATAGAGATATCACATGTCAACGTATATTTATGACTGGTTATTACATGCAGAGAGAGTGCGAGAAACGTTTTTTTTTTCTTTTGTTTTTGGTTCCGAATGAATATGTGTGGGTACTGAATTGTAAAGTCTGACGAGCAGTTGTTATAATGACTTATGCAGGTGTTCTTTCTGCAGAGTGCCTACGACGCAAATGGATTAAAAAATCTTAAACTTTATTGTGCTGTTTTATTGGCGAATGTGGACACTGTTTTACTAAAATAGTTAAACAGAGACTTGAGGGAGTAACAACACATTAACAATGAAGGACAACTCTCATAAGAAACTTTTGAAAATGACATTGACTTAAATTTTTCTGCAAATATGTTGTGTATTTATTTTGTTAGACGTATGCTACTTAAGTTATTCCTCTTCGTTAAACTGGCTCTTTCTTCTGATTGTGTATTTGATATTTTTTTTTTTTTGGTGTTTTTTTTTTTTTAATTTGTGTTAAGTAATTTAGAATTGTAACCAATCAATAAGAATAAAATAACATCACCAGGATTTCTTTGTAGGTTAGTAGCATTTGGATATAGGTAACGTGTAACTTTTTCGGTTTGACGTTCTTGTTAAGTGGCATTTGGAGACCACAAATTTAACAAACACACGAAATCAGTATAATATTTTAAAATAAGATACATCGTTTTCTAGTAACAGATGATGTATTTGCATTTACATTGACTTTCGTCCAAAACCTTTCATGGTTTTTTTTCTCTTGTTAAAAATTTTAGCAATTCAGAATACATTAGTAATCATTATAGTTTCAAAATGGTTGAAATCTTTGTTTATCAAGTTTTCTATCTCCCAAACTATAAGGTTTAATAGATGCTTCCTCCTAAACACTTTAACTAAAGGACAAATAAAATCGCCTTCTAAATTATCTGAACTCTCCATCTCACATTTTGGAATGAGGAAAATGAGGGAGATATCTATCCTTTAAATAAACGTTGACAATTTTTTCTAAAAAGACTCTGTTCTCCTAACCATTAAAATTGTGACACTTTTAGTCGGCACTTCGGTGTTGACATGAATATCAATTATATGGTTATTGCTATAAATTTCCTGTTTACAAAACTTTGAATTTTCGAAAAACTAATGATTTTCTTATCCCAGGCATGGATTACCTTAGCCGTATTTGGCACAACTTTTTTGGAATTTTGGGTCCTCAATGCTCTTCAACTTTGTTCTTGTTTGGTTTTATAACTGTTTTGATCTGAGCGTCACTGATGAGTCTTATGTAGACGAAACGCGCGTCTGGTGTATAGAATTATAATACTCGTACCTTTGATAACTAATTTCATCAATTTGTGGAACCTTAAATCAATGTGTGGAAAGAGTTAAATCTTTTTGGAGAGACAATATTGTATTCAATAATAGCTTCTGTGGCACCCGGGTATAAATTGGAAATCAGCTGATAAAATCTCAAACAATTCAAGACCTTTGTCGGCCCCAGTATGATACCGTTCTCTTGGGAAATTGCAGGTACTGCATGACTGAAGTTGACCAATTATTGCTTTGGAATCTGAATAGCGCCTCTCTTGTGGTGTGACGTATACTGTAAATGCTGCATATATATGAATCAGTTTATTTTACATTCCCCAGGAAAGCCAACAACAGCAAACAATTTACAAATTACGAATATACAAAGACAACCGATCTAAAAGTATTCATAGTTACTGAAAGCTAGTTCAAAACAAAATTCAACCAATAAATAAAATAACAAACAGACTGAGAAATTAACGACCTTGTGCTATGCCAAAATATGCCATATCGACAGGATATTGGGCATAAAGTGTTGAATGCATATATATATCTATTAAGATCCATTTTGTTACATCTTGTGATCAATTTTATTTGGCAATCGCCAATGGCAGTCAGCAGGGTTAAAGAACATCAGTTGTTCGACCTGTTAGTCAAATGCGTTTTGTTTAAATATACTTTTTCACTTTTTTGGTCTTTTAGAAAATGTTGTTTGTGCTGTTTTTAGACCCTTCTACAACGAAATTTGTTTTACATGCACACGTATAAAAATTGCGGTTTTTATCCAACGAAATCATAGGTTTGAACGTAGTTTTCAATTTAGACTCGTTTACATTTTTTCGTTTGGGCTTGTGTCATATTTTCCCTCCGGTTTATATGATCCGTTCATCCTATATTGACTCTTAAAATTCAAGAGTCTATCTAAAAATGAGGGTACTTTTTATATGGCCTTCCAAATACCGTTTCGATCCCTAACATCACTGAAGAGACATTTATTGTCGAAATCCGGATCTGGTGTACTAAAAAATATTGACACCGTATGTTTGTGGCATAGCATCGTGGCCACAAGTTAAAATTTTTTCTGTTTAGTATTAAATTTATATTAAGATCCATTTTGTTACATCTTGTGATCAATTTTATTTGGCAATCGCCAATGGCAGTCAGCAGGGTTAAAGAACATCAGTTGTTCGACCTGTTAGTCAAATGCGTTTTGTTTAAATATACTTTTTCACTTTTTTTGGTCTTTTGGAAAATGTTGTTTGTGCTGTTTTTAGACCCTTCTATAACGAAATTTGTTTTACATGCACACGTATTAAAATTGCGGTTTTTATCCAACGCAATCATAGGTTTTAACGTAGTTTTCAATTTAGACTCGTTTATATCTATATATATATATATATATATATAGCTTTGTTTTAATTTGTAAATAAACTGTTATCACAGAGATATGTGTCGTTTTTTGTCATTTTTATTATGCAAATGTTGAAATTAAAATAGCAAATCTTTAGCATGTTACATAAGTTAGGCAAATATTCAAAGCCCATGAACCATGACTGAGGAACATGGCTAATCAATCTCCATGTAAATGAGATGTGCTTATGCTAATACATCGACACCAAATATCAACTCATTATAAGTCGTTCCTTTTAAACAAACCTAAACACAAATATTACCTTGTAAACTATGTAAAAGTTTCAGAGTCAATGAACCATGAAGAGGGGTGGGGCTATATAATCTCCATGGAAACGATACTTACAAATGTCAATAAATTTGCATATCAAATATCATCTTAAATTGATCTTATCACAAACTAATACATGTAAACTAAGCAAAAGTTTCAAAATCAATAGACCATGACTGAGGGGGACAAGACCAAATATTCTGCCTGGAAATGAAATGTGCTAAAGCTTACACAACCGAATACCAATTAACTACCACTAATGGTTCCCCTTTAACTTACATAATCACAAACTAATACTCGTTAACTAAGCAAAATTTTCAAGTCAAAAGACCATAACTAAGGGGGCGTAGCCAAACAATCTCTATGGAAATGAGATATGCCAATGATTGCACAACTGCATACCAAATATCATTGACCTACCACTAGTGGTTCCTCATAAACTGACCTAATCACAAACTAACACATGGAAATAAGCAAAAGTTTCATAGACAATAACCATGACTGAGGGGGCAGGTTTCGACTCCATCATGCGATATACACAATCAACTTGATAACCATTAAAGACTAAATATCTTAAGATCACAAACTATATAAAACAACATCACCGTCAAAACTTTGTCATTTCACACTTATGCATACACATATGTATATTGAACGCTAGATGGCCTTTGAATTTTTGTTTCGGTTGGCTGATTGCTGTCTCATTCGCTATTACATATATGTACATCTATTCTAATCTATACTATTAACGAGAAGACCTCATTTTGTGTGTCGCTTCTCTTCCTTCCACAATAAATCAATCACCATGCCTGTGTGTCCCATAGATAACATGCATTGTCGCATTTGTCATCCATTCTTATGATTATTCCGATTGAGTTATTTTGGGAGAAAAACGACAAAAAAGGAGTTCGGATATGATTCCGACTTTGGACGGACTTTTAGTCAAATTTTGAAACATGCACAAATACAACCAATCGTATGATAGATAACAAATATGAAAAATAAATAAGCCAATCAGAGCGTTCTCCGTATCATGGTGTTTAGATCGCAAGAATCACAACTATTATACCTTCTTAAAGAGGACATTTTTCGCGTTTACTACATGTAAACTACAATTATACTACTTTAATATATAGAGACTCTCTGTATTCTGCCTACTGTTTTCTTTGAAATGTTTACTATTTAAGGGGGTCATACCAGTTGCATATATATTGAAATAAGTAAAACATGTGACACAAGTACAACAAATCGTATGATGGATAACAAAAATGAAAAATAAATAAGCCATTCAGAGCGTTCTCCATCTCATGGTGTTTAGATCGCAAGAATCACAACTGTTATACCTCCTTAGAGAGGACAATTATTTTTCGCGTTTCATATTATCATGGTGTTTAGTTTGCAAGAACCACACATATTATACCTTCTTAGAGAGGACAATTATTTTTCGCGTTTATCTACATGTAAACTACGATTATACTACTTTAATATATAGAGATTCTCTGTATTCTGTAAGGGACTTTCTGTGTTAGTATAGAAAGTCCCTTATTCTGTCTACTGTTTTCTTTGAAATGTTTACTATTTAAGGGATCATACCACTTACATATATATTAAAACAAGTAAAACATGCCCAACTTCATCTAAAACTACCTCGACCAAAAACTTTAACCCGAAGCGGGACCGACGAATGGACGAACGAACACACAGATGCACAGACTAGAAAACATAATACCAATATATGGGGCATAAAAATTAATTTATTATTGAAAGGGAAAATAGTGATTTGGCAAAAATGAAAGTAAGATAGAGATTAGAGGGAGGCAGGACCTTTTTCGGAGCGTCGGGATCGGGTGTTTTTAAGCTCTGGATTTGGGGATTGATCCTTACGGGATCCGGGAATATATTTTCGATTTCGGGATTTCGGGATATGATTTTTTTTTAAATTCTGCATCTCTGGATCTCATGGTTTTAAGCCCGGGATTTCGGGATCAGAACCCCTCCGACCACCCCTCAAATTAGCCTTAGTCGGTCTTAGTCATTAATACATGATTCATATCCTACCATTGGGATGTTAATAAAGCTCTCAAAAGAAAAAAAGCACTGTCAGATGGATTGTCCTAGAAGCATATTTTATTAGACTAATAATGGTCTATATATAAGCAGTTACATTTATTTCATGTTTGAAACGGTGCAAATTTTTAATTTGATTTGACGTTTACCAAAAGAAGCATTGTAGCAAAGGGTAAGAATAATTGTGGTATGAGGCCAGACACACGAACATAATTGAATTTAACAGAAAGGAAACAATGAAATATCGGACTTTGGAAAAATGAAGAGGGCTTTTGATAGCTTTCATGAAATTCTCCGTACATAATATCTTTTACAAAAAATCATCCTACAATAGTTCACAATCTGTATATGCCCGCGATTTCGCGGGTGTGTTCTAGTTCTAGTAAATACTCATATTTCTGTCATCATTGTATCTGTATCTGCTTATTTTACTTAGTATATCGAACTGTGTATAATCTGTGTACATAATTTGATGATAATATACATCAAGTTATCATTGTCTTCCATTTACTCTTTGTTCTGCTTCTTCCTTCACACCTCTTCTGAAAATTTTCCCTACCGCTGTTTTAGGAAAACTTTCAAAGAAAAGATAGATTCTAGAATTTTCTAGGTATTTAATCTGACTGTTGGCGCCAGCTGATAGATATAATATGAGTTCATCTTCTAAAAGTAGTGAACCTTTTCGCAAAACGATGCACGCGCAGACCTTTTGAAAGCAAACTGGATCACTGACAGGAACTACACAAACTTCTGCTACTGCTGGATGTATTTTAATCTCGTCTTCGATGTAAGATGGTGAGATTAACTCAGCATGACATAAAATGATATCTGAACAACGTCCTGTGACTGTAAAATCTCCATTTTCATTCATAAATGCTATGTCATCTGTTTTGTACCACCCATCAGTTCCAAGTACTTTATTTGTTTTATCTGGATTTCTATGGTAACCTCCAAAAGCAAATCGATTTCTAACAAAGAGTTCTCCAACTTCATTCCGTGGCATTGTTTTCCCTTCGGTATCGACGACTTTCATTTCGACTCCCGGCCAAGGTTTACCGATATTATAGTCGGAAAAGTCGGACGCCGCTTGAGACCTTTTCACCGAAACACCTCCCATTTCTGTTGTTCCATAAATACATATGAATTCTTTACACACTCTTGGAACAACTTGAGCACATTGTTTTGGGACAGGAACTCCACCGGTAGCTAACACTCTTGGACTTATTTCATTTTTATCTCTTTTCAGAATTTCCATCGCCAATGCTGGTAGGATCTGGCACACTGTACAGTTATCTTGTTTAATTATTTTAATCGTGAAGTTGCAGATTTCACTGATGCTCTGTAAAGTAAACTGGTCAGATGAGGTCACGTGGGTAGCACCACAAACCAAAAATATGCATGGGTACCCAGCTCCCCAGTCAAATAACCTGTCGCTGAAATATACATCGCAAGATTCCATGTTTAATGCAGCGACAAATCCTTGACCGACTTCAAGCATTTGTAAATGCGTCTTTGGTACGAGTTTCGAAATCCCGGTACTACCAGACGTCAATAAAAACGCGGCAATATCGTCTGGATCCAGAAATGGTAAGGTAATATTCTGATACTTAGTTCCGGTAATAAGAATATCAGAAATCGTGCAACAATCTTCAAAACCTGTTATTGAATTGTCTAAAGCAACAAATTTCAGTGAGGGAATTGGTCGTTCTTTTTTCAGCTCCATCTTTTTGGTTTCGGTTTCGCTTCTCGTAAGAATATTATCCAGAAAATCGCGAATGGAATTATCCTTCTCGTTAGCCATCAATATAGCTTTACAATTTCCTGGAATTTGTAGAACTGGTATAATATCTCGACCGTACTTGTACTTGAATGTCATATGTAAAGGAACCGCTCCTGCCATTAATATTCCAAAGGTTGAAAAAAGCCATTCTTTACTGTTCGGAAAAGACAGACCTATAGTGTCATTTTTCTTAATCCCAAGATGTACAAGACCCTTTGCAAATGTCTGACTCTGCTGGTATAAGTCTTTACATGTTATAACTTCACGACTTCCAGACTTAGAATGAATGATAAATGCAGCTTTGTTAGGAGTGTCTGTAGCATAGTATTGTAGTCTATCAGGAATGGTGCAATACATGTAAGGCTCTGTCATAGGTAACTGGTCATAGCTTAAACTAAAATGGTCCATGTTGCTTCTTCTTTGAAAGAATTCGAACAACCTCTACACTTATAATGTTGTTTATATTAGTGATGGGTCTCATTTACTAGTACTATTTTTTATAGTCAAGGCACGAATTATGTGGTTTATATTGTTATTGTTTTAGCATATTCAGCATGTATTAATTGTCCGGCTTATTTTACTTTTAAATTAATGACACTTATATGTGACCAGTCATCTAGCTGTGGTTGTTATGTCAAATTGTGCATAGTGACGTATAATGAGATCATTTCACATCTGATTTTAAAAAAGTCTATATAGATGCTTTTCTTAAGTATGAAATAAAACATTTCAAGATTTTAGTTCAACATAAGAATTTATCATAACGGCAACATGTGGATGTGACATTCTGCATATTTTACTTCGTGATATCTCTGTCGATAGTAATACTATTTCCAGTTAAGTAGTGGGCTTTATCGCAATAAAAAGCAGCGGTGAACCCAGGTAATGCATAGAAGGAGCGACCCCTCACCCGCACATCCTGTATTGAAAAAAGAACATTTTTGATTTCACATCGTAAACAAAATTTCACCTTGCTATCTTCACAGATATCACTAAAAGTACAGAGAGTTTATAAAATTTTAACCTCATTTAGGGGGAAATAATAATAGAGGTTAAACATTTATGGGCAAGTTCAGCTGATCGTTTTCAGGAATAAGTCTGCAACATTTCTTAAAATTTTAAATGCTTTCAATATGTAATTTATAGCTACATCGAGGTCAAGATCACCACTACTATATTGTATGCATGTAACATCAGTTATATCCATATGGCTTGGTTGGTGTGTTGGATATGTGTCAGAGTTTTCAAACTTAAGTTCTTAATGTTTAGATTTTTTATATATATATTTAAGGTAATCCCTTTTCTGTAAATTGTAATTTCCCTAATAATACAATTCCACGGACTTGACACTGACATTTGAACATCAAGTCTATATATAAAAACAAGGAGCTGTGGTATGATTGCCTATAAAACCACTATCCAGTGTTAAAATTACGTTTTTACTACTATAGGTAGGTCAACGTATGGCTTTAAAAAATGAACCTAACCATAAGGTAAGATATAAAAGGCCTGGCATGATAAAACAGAAAATCAACGAACATGTATACAAAGTACCCTGCCACGTCCACTATGTGTTTTTGTTACATGTTTTTTGCTTTGTATCTATCTATTCAACTGATTTTTATAGTCTGTTCATATGTTGTACTGTTACACTACTGTTCCAGGTTAGGGGAGGGTTGGGTGCCCGCTAACATGTTTAACCACGCCACATTCTGTATATGCCTGTCTCAAGTAAGAAACCTGTAATTCAGTGGTTGTCGTTTGTTGCTGTATATCATATTGGTTTTTCGTGCTTAATTTTGTACATAAATCAGGCCGTTAGTTTTTTCGTTTGAATTGTTTTATATTTGTCAATTCAGGGCCTTTTCAAATGATAGCTGACTATGCGAAAATCATTATTTTTTATATGCATGAAGATGTACAACGAATGTGTACATGCATATGAATATATATGTATAATCTGTGGTGTTATACTTGAATTAGATACAGTTATATATAACGCATACATTTCACTATCGTTTAAAATTCGGATTTGTTGACGTATTTTACCTTTCATAATAAAAACATAACTTTTTTTGTTTAAAAAGATAAACACAAGATAAGTATCCTATAAATTCATGCATTATTTTTTTTTTTTACAAAAGAGGGGTCCATGAACTGGTTCACAAGTTGAATCAGTTTGAATGATAAAATCAGTCGAAAAATGCATCTTTTCTAAATATGTCACAGTTTGACGTCGCGAAAATAACATTTTACGTTAGCAACATCATTACCTCCCCTGTAATAACTGAATAGTATGCCCGCTGCCTAGTAAATTGAGCCTAAAAGATGTTTTTACTGTTTTACTGGAGGAAGCAACTGTTTCCCGTACCAACTTAAGGACACTTTTTATATGGTACAGTTTAAGAATATTTATGAATTAAAGGGAAAATGATGTATGTGTAATGGTCAAAGGTGAGTATGCTGTAAGGGTCTTCCAGTCTGTTACCCCATGGGAATAACAAAAGTAATTATAGAAGACCTATTTTTTTAATCCCATAGAAGACATAAATATGTTCGCACTTCATATATTTGATATGGAAAAATGTACTGCAGCTTATTTTTTTCCACATTGTTAACAGTTGATGCTTCGTTTTGACCTTTCCAAATGCGATCAACTACCTTTAAATACCGTCTTTACACATGACTTGCCTATTGCCCATCGTCGTGCAGAAATTGTAGGCTGCTCGACAGCATACAATTTCTTTGCTGCATACGGCACGACAGAAAGAGGATTTCTTACTTCAACCGACATAATCAATAACTGGTCGGGCTCTAACTGTATAAGAAATCATTAACCACGTGTTGGATTGAAAGTCATTAATGATTTATGCGAGAACGTGCAAAGACGTCATTTGGTGAAATAGTCGTGATATCTACTATATCATTTTCGGGCTAAGTTAACTAGCTGGATAAAAAAAACCCGATGCAATATAATCATCCAAAGAATGTCAATCATGGACTATTTGGGATATATTGATGATAACGGAAATGTTATTGGTAGGAAGTCAGATGACCCATGTTATGCTTCTGTCAAATTCATGTGCACCGATTTGACTAAAATTCTCATTTGATTTGTATCATAGTGAAAAGTATATCAAAATTACAAAAAAATAAAAATAAACAATGCACGGATTCGATAATATGTATCAGCATTTCGTGTGTATTTTTGTTTAGACGCCATCTAAATTACCATCGAGATGACCTCTGCAGACTGCCGATGGTGAAATAACACGATATACACAAAAATATAAATATGAATTTATATGCCCTCTACGATCACCTCATACCCTGCTTCTTTTTCGAATCCCATCCTGTTTTTTGTTACTTTAATTTTTCTTTCTAGTCGATTTACGAGTTTTGAACACCAGTAAACCACTGTAACTTATATTAATAATATTGGTAACAAAAGTTGAAAAGTCCAACGTCCGCCGAATCTACCTTCTCTTAATTTTGACATAATTCCCCGGCACCCCATAATTTCAGTGAAAACTAGTATATCGGCCTATACCGAACACTGCTACTAATAACTGGAATTTAACTAAATTCAGGTCTCCGCCAGCCTAAATATCCTTGTGACACGCTCCAATGTATTTAAATGAGGAGATATGGCCTTAGTGTGATGTGTGACACATAGTATCACATATCATTTGCAGGGATCAACACTCAGGAGTTCTAAAAACTAGCATTGTTATGTCTCTTGCTATTGTATGGTATGTAATGCATCTAACCACACAATTGTTTTGTATGAACTGATAGACTCTGCAAATATTATGACTTTTTTCAATGCTGTCCATCTCAGATGACAATAAGTCATCATTAATCAATCGAGATGATAGCAACACAAGTCTTGGAGATGTAAAAAACTGCCATATATAGAAAACAGCGACTATGACATAGTACTAGGTGCCATATCAGCAAATGTCAACAAACCAAAACCAACAAAGAGAAAAATATACCTTTGAAAGCAGACTTCGAACGTATATACGTCGCGCAAGATACTGGTGACAATTTGAAGGTGATTCGAGAAAAATCGGCGAAAAGGCTAACTGTCCGTTTAGGACGCAACAATTTGCAGAATCGCTAAATAATTTTCGTTACCCAATCTAATGGCAACAAAATATCTGTTTTTCATGATATTTTTTTCACGAATAGGTTTCGATTTGAAGCGCTAAATTTTATGAAATAGGCAATTTTGCCGTGTAATGCGTAACATTGAACATTGAGATCTCCAAACATTTTTGAGAATGAAATATGGATTGAGTAGCCAAAGGTAGTTCTCATTTGGAAGGAATTAAGAACCATATGTAAAGTTTTGAATTACATAATTTTACTTACATATATGACGTCATACATGTAGAAAAATGACGTCATAGCAACTTTTTGATCTTGTAATGGTGACAAATAATCTAGACTCCAACTGCAAACTTTGAAGATCAAATTCATATACTGAAGGTAATTTTAAAAGGATATCGTTTATATTTATAATTTATAAATTACAAACATTTCTGTTTAAATTGGTACCAAACTTTTTGAGTTTACTTGTTTTAAAAAAAAACTATTTAAAAAATTTAAAATCAGAAAAAATGTCCCGTATCATCTGAAATCCAAACAAATATTCCATTTTGACGATTTCGGGATCTACGATGTATCGCGATTAAATCAGAAGAAAAATACTGATACAGATTTCAAAAATTACAACAAATACTGAACATGATAATATAAATACTGGCTGTTTTTATATTTTATCCTTTTCGCAAATAAAGAAAAGAAAAATCAGAAAAAATGTCAAATGAGACAAAAAACGTCGAAAAATAATGAAACGTCATATTTCACACAGAGTCAATACGCAAAAGAAATTATAAGAAGAACTTGTAAAGAATCGATCTCCAAACATGAAACGATATGGGCATGTTTTTGCCTTAGGGAGCTTCCATTTGATTTTTAAGGGGGGGGGGGGGGGGGCTAGAATGAAATTTGAAAAAGAGGGAGGACAGGGGTTTTGAGTGTAAAAAAAAGGCAGACAGGAGTTTCGAGTAAAAAAATAATGAATAAGAATGGAAACGGGGAATATGTCAAAGAGATAACAACCCGACCAAAACGTAGAAAACAGCTCAAGGCCACCAATGGGTCTTCAACATGCGAGAAATCCCGCACCCAGGGGAGGTCTTGAGTAGGCCCCGAAATCCTAATGTATACTAGATCAAGAAAATGGACGCCACTCTTCACTTCGAAACACAGAGATGAACTAAAAGTAAAAAAATATAAAAGACTAACAAAAGCTATAGGTACCTGACTTAGGACAGGCGCGAACTGCGGTGGGGTTAAAAGGGCAGGATGAGCAGTTGGCAAACAAACCCAGGATAAACTTGTAAAAAAAGGCAGGACCAAATATAGTGAAAATAAAAAGGCAGGACCGAGATAACAACTAAAAAAAATGCCGGACAAAATTTTTCATCCTAGCACCCCCCCCCCCCCCCCCCCCCCCCCCATTAAAATCAAATGGTTGCTCCCTTAATGAAATAAAAATATTATTCTATATTAAAATTCGTAAAAAATGATTTGACTTTAGGAAGTTCTGGAACAATCTAAAAGAAGAGTTACCATATTAGATAATTTTCGTAGACAAAACAAGAGGCACCAATCCCTTCAAACAACCGAAATGATCTCTGGTGTTTCAGGAGAATGATTAGTTCCAAAAAAATAAAACACGAGACAAAAAAGACTCATATTTAATTATTGAATGTATTTATAAACCAACAATCAATTAAAATAATCGGACTTAAAAAAATCAGACCAAAATTTTGTGTACATTCAAATATAAATATGCTTTCAGAAATATGAATAACAGAAAAAAAAGTAAACTTTCGGCTAAGGAAATACTTATTAGGAACAGAGAACGAAAAAGGCTTCAGAAAAATGAAACGAGTAGAAAATCTTATGGAAAGTTGTACAAGAATAAAGAGAGCGAGACAAAAACATATAGTCAAACGATTAATGCAAGAAAAAAGAGAGAACAAAGGGAGAAATCTAAGAAAATAAATGAAAGAAAACTGAAAAATAAAATGAATGTCCGTAAACACAGAGGTAAAAAAAATGTAGAACTTTCATCAATGTCACTTGTTGTACCAGAAGGTTCAAATGTTTTCAAAAACAGAATGGAAAAGGCCAGAGCCCTAAGAAAATTTAAAGAAGGTTTACCAAAATCTCCATCTAAACGATGCGCAGTTATATCGACTTATTTGGCCCGCAGATCCCCTCGATCGCCAACAATAGCTAATCTGAAACATTCAGTTTCGCCAGTTGAAATGGCCGTCGTTGCAGATATTCAAGAAATAATAAAATCTACAAAATTAAAGCGAGATAAGAATGCACGTTCGGTAATGAATTCTGTTACTGCATCAATCAGCGGGGAAAATTTAGCAAACTCGAGAGGTAAAATTAAACTGTGTAAAAATTTAGGTTTGCCAGCAAGAAGGGTTGCTGGAGGCCAGCGTATTAGGTCTAGAATTCTTAAAAGTGAATCGTCTGCATGGGCTCTTACGCAACAGAAAACAAGAAAAGATTCCATTTCAGAAGAAACAAAGAAAACAGTTTATAACTTTTGGCTCTCTGATGGCATATCACACCCGACCGGCAACAAATCCGATATCAAAAGAGAACGATTGGGACCAAACTTATATATACTTCGCATATGACACACGTGCTGGAAAAAACACAAACTGATGCGTATTTAGATTTTGTCGCCAAATATCCGGAAATTAAAATTGGACAAAGAGCATTTGAGAAACTTCGACCGTTTTTCGTAAGACCTGCATCTGAAAAAGATAGAAATACATGCTGTTGTAGATATCACGTGGAAGCAAACCTTGTTTTCAAAGCATGTATGAAGTTCAGAAAATCGTGTGACAGGGAAACCGATTCGCAAGAAAGTGACTATCCCGTATTTGAGAAAATGTCAGACCTTATACATATTACGCTATGTCCAAAAGTAAATGGATTTTATAGAAAAAATTGTCTTGACCGAAAATGTAGCCTTTGCGGAGTTGGTAATTTCAAACTTTCACCCAACGAATCACAGTCGTCTTCAACTGTTGAATGGCAAAAATATGAATATATAACTGAAAAATCGAAGGGTAAAAATGTAAGGCGCCGACTGACCCTGATAAAAAAGAAAACTAGCGTAAACGAAATGTTTCTCAATTTAAAAAAGCTTCTCGAAACTTTCCCCGCTCACCAGCACCGATCAAACTGGCAAAGCAATCAACTTAAAAGTCTTGTTCAGAACTTGCCAGTCAATCATTGCATATGCATCCACGATTATTCGGAAAATTATCGCTGTGTCGAGAAAGAAGAAATCCAATCCAATTACTTCCAAAGAACTGAATGCAGCATTCATGTAACCGTCATGCACCGACACGCCATTTTAGAATACGATGGTGTAGACAGTACAGAAGAATTTCCGGAAATAATTACGGAACATTTTTTCGTAATTTCCCCGGACCTGCAACATGAGAATGATTTTACAAAATATGTCCAAAAGAAAGTTAAGGAATATTTAGATTCAATATCATACACAGTTGATCATATGCATGAATTCACAGACGGTTGTTCTAGCCAATATAAATCGCGGCACTGTTTAGGAAGTTTATCTACTGCCATCCCTGATTTCGGATATAAAACATTCCATAGAAATTTCTTTGAAACAAGCCATGCAAAAGGGCCTCAAGATGCCGCGGGGGGATTTATAAAAAGACAGGCGGACATATCTGTTCTACGTGGCAATACAGTGATTCAGAATGCGAAGGATTTATTTACGTTCTGCGAAAGTAGCCTTAAAAAGCCAAGAAGTGCATTATTTAAAAGAAGGGTATTTCGATATGTGGACTCAATTGATAGACACAATTCCAAAATATTTAAGCCGATCCAGCAAAATAGACAAATACATCATGTTTTTACTAGTACATGTAATGAAATCATTGTTTCCGATCTCTCTTGTTACACGTGCGATCAATGCATTTTGGGGAATTATCTTAACTGTTTAAATGTAGAAAATACCGGGGTAAAGAAAACTATTAAGCCACGCGAAATAACACAAACTTCTAACGAAGAAGAAGTAGCACAAGACACTGACATTCTTTCAGAAGACATATCAGATTTGGTATCCATAAACTCTGTTGTGGCTGTCAAAACCGACGATGATAACTTTGACTATTATTTAATGAAAATTTCCAAAGGTTCACACGTATTGAATTCAGCAGAGAGTGACAGCTGGGGTGCTACATATCCCCCTGGATTCGAGGTTTTCCGGGGTCATTATTATGACAAAATCAGTGACAATGATCCGTTAAAATATAAACTTTTAAAGACAAAGACTGCTTTGGTACCGACGAAATCTCTGCTATACATACTTGCTGATGTAGATGCCTCTTATCGTATAACTATTTCAGAGGACACCCATCTAGACATTCTTTCTGTATTGGACAATTTGGATTGAAATAAGAATTAAATTATAAAACATCATGCACTGTTGTTTAGCCACTCATAAAATATTTTAGTAGACCTTTCCGATTCAAATGAAATGATTCAACGTGGCTCTGCTTATAATTAAAAAATATAATATATATATATATATAAGTACGTCTGAGTCAGTGACAACCCTACAACAGATGTATCCATCGGATCGCCATCAATGATGGTGATACATGGCTGTGTACATAATGTATATACAACTCGTCTAAACATAATGTTTAGACGAGTTGTATATATATATATATACATTTTTCGTTAAATAAAATATACATGAATATCTTTACTGAAAAAAAATATTCCCATGAAAAAAAACCTGAATGAATCAATGCTTACACATTAGAAATCACATTAGAAAAACGTTACGTAAAAAACAAGAAAATAAGACGGCTTTTTGCTATATTTCCGACGTTACGTTATTATCACCAGTATTTTGCGCGACGTCTAAAGGGAAACATAGATAGTAGAACTTTTTTTATAAGACATAGTTTGATAATATTAACATAATATGGGCATCAATAAAAAGATCACACAAGAATCAAGTGAAAAGTATGTAGCAACAAAAAAATCACTTGATATACAGTCACCCTTGGATGAATACTTAATCAATATGAGTAAGCAGATGAACTTACTCCAAAGCAAAAATCGCAGAAGGACTGGACACGGTATTAGAACATATAAGTGGAACTACAACGTGAGTCTAGACGATCTCATACAAATCCATGCATTACATAGCAAGTGAAGACCTTCAGAAAAATACAAAAAGAATTTGGTCATACATACAGAGCCGGAAACAGGAATCTTTATGAATAACAACTCTAAAAATTAAAGATGGGTACCTCCACATCGACACCCCAACTAAAGGCGTTCTCGGGAACAACCAATTATATTCAGAGTATACCCAGGATCTCCTGTAGTTGGTGATCGCAAAATTTGTATACCAGTATTGTGGACTACAGGAGATCCCTCAGGGACTAAGAACTTTTAAGACAACTGGCCAAGATGATATATCGATCATCTTTGAGAAAACAGCAAATCACCTCTCACCTTACTTGACTAAACTATATCAACTGTCAATGAACCCGAGAAAACAAGAGGAAAGTAAAAATCTATAGGAAAGGTGGAAATACTCTGCAACACACTATCGTCCAGTATCCCTGAAACCAACTACATGTAACCTACTTGAGCAAATAGTCTAAAGTACGATCATGGTCCACTTTGACCCAACCCAAGATATATGCAATGGACAACATGGGTTTATAACCAAATTACCATGCGAATCCAAACTGCTGATAACGATACATGACAAGTATATAGTGAAGAACATGGGTGACGTCGATCAGACAGACTTCAGCATGTTAAATTTGGCCAAGGCCTTTGAGCAAGACTGCTCCACAAAATGGACTACTACAGGGTAAGAGATTTTCTAACTTGATAGAAGACTGTTCCTGTCCAACATAGTACAGTTTATGATGCTTGAAAATCGCAAGTCTGACCCTCTTAATGTGGTACCCCGGGACACTGTAATGAGTCTCTTACTCTTTGTGGCCTACATAAACAACCCGTCAGAATCAACAGCACCAAGCACGCTACTGTTTCCCAATAACTGTTTCATCAAGTAAACCGAAGAAGTTGACTTGCTGTGAAATGATCTTATCTCAATGGAATAATGAGAAAAAAGTGGCAAATGGGTTTCCATCCGTGTCTCAGGACGAGGTCAACACCACCAGACGTCCTACACACTACATGGACACACATTAGACTGTGGGAAATACCTTGTGCTCACTATCAGTCGAGACCTCACTTGGACAAAAAACATAAAATCCAGACCATCAGTAAACCTAAAAGACACTTATTTTTTTAGGGATATATGGAAAGGTATACTCCAGTGCAAAACCTACCCTAAAATATTGATAATATAGCAATTTTAGGAATGAATGGTGTAGTGGATATGAAATGCAGAATTAAATAAAATCTAAGCTAAAATGATAATAGAATTATATTATAATGATGAACTAAAGACTTTTTAAATTCATTTGCAAAATATGATATTTTCATTTTTGAATAATTTCTTTTGTTGTATGGTACCTTGTGGTACAATTTTATAGAGATCCATACACTTATACTCAGGTTATTGTCTTTAAAACAAATGTCTTTGGAATTTGACGACATACCATTATAAAGCTGTCACATAAAAAATTCTACTAATAAATATACTAACTTCAAGTTGATGCAACCATAAATTCATATAAAAGACATGTTACCCTCCACAAGACCGACTTACAAATGAATGGACAGGCAAGCCAACAGGATGGATGTACAGAACAGAAAAGAAATGTGCCCCCTCCCAATATCATAGGTAAAGCATAAATAAATAAAAACTAATTTTGACCTTTATAAACAATTTATTAAGTGTTTAGAGCTAAATTAATTTACATTTGTTTACATTTATAACATAATTCACAACATGCCAGTTATGGCCTAGCATTAACATAATTGATAACATGTACAAATCTAAATTACCTCCCTTTTGTAATCATGGTTTGTCTCTATAGCAGCAGCATATCTAAATAAAGGCAAGATAACTTTCCAATCAGTGGAAGAAGGCAGGTTAAAACTGTGCTGCCAAGTTAAAATTGCAAGCAGAGATACAAAACAATATGTAAAAATTTGACAATTGATCGCATTATGAACCAGGACAAATATATATTCTCTATAAACTTTCAATTTTATATCTATTAATTTGAGTATCAATGTAAGTAATACCTATGACATTATTAAAGTGTTAAGTAAATTTTAGATTCTTGACAGCTGGGACAGGATGTGGGTTAATCTATAAACAATTGGTTGGGACTAGGGATTCAATATGACTGACATGAATAATGAACCTGTATCAGTATATCATTTAGAAGTACTACTACTTTTAGAGAATATCTGTCAATCCCAAAATTTAAAAAAAATTAACGAAAAAGCAGAGATGTTGAGAACAAAAAAACATGTCTCAAGATCGATAGTAGACAAAAAGGGTGAACAGTAAAGTAGTGTTTAAATTTAGCAGAGTTTACTTACTAAATCAGAACCATTTTCAAAATGGCAGCCAAATATTCATTTCATAAAAAGTACATTGTATTTCTAAAATTTTCAAGACATTTATTTTGCGTAGAACATCTGGGTACTTTTAAAATACCTCAAAAACTTCAAATCATTAAGGAAATCAAGACAAAAATATGTTCAATCTTAGTTTTTACATAGTACATGTTTTTATGTAATTAACCACAGTCGTGATTTAGTAACCAACTAGATATTTAATAGAGTGGAAACAATAAATCCAATCTGTATGTAAGAATACTGAGACATATCAAATTGGATAATTCATACAATACCAGCTTTAGATCCAGCATGTCACCTAAAGATACAAGAGCATGCTTACTATACTATTATTACCACAATAGCATAGAAAGCATACTGGGTCCTTGTATCCTGGTATTGAATCATATCTGTATGAAAATGTACAGCCTCAACATGAAAACCAAGACTTTTCATTAGGTTTTAAAAGAAAACCTTTCAAGTCTTGAATTATGTAGGCCTATTATAATTGCTTAACATCTAACTGCATTTGAACTTTCGTGAATAGTTGTCTCATTGGCAATCATTATCATTTTTTATATTATTTATACTATTACATTAACCTTAAATTTCACTGTACTCCATATGGTCAGGTGTAAATACTATCAGTGATGCCTTTGATATGTACAAGGAAACATGCGAAGAATCTTGAAAATAATGTTTCAAGTAATAGGTAGTTCATTTAACATTTTCAACTTTCAGCTGGAGTTTTATGTAATGTTGTTATCAATGTTTTTTCACTGTCATTGACAAACACTATCTATTGCATGTGATTGGAAGGACCAAATAATTTTAATGTTCATACTGGTTTCTGAGAATCATTTGTACATTCTTATCATATCTCATGAGTGTTTTAATTGCACATAAACTAGAAAATGTATGTAATGGTAAATATGACATTTACTATAACTAAGGATGGATCTCAAGCTTAGGGACTTGAAAATAAAAGGATGGATACTTGAGCTGTTCTTAAAGTGAACAAATACAGGTAATAAAATATAAATTACTTTATTTTATAATATTTTTAGATATATATTCTATATATTAATGACTTTTTGAAGTCAATGTGAAGATTTGGTACTGTTAATCATCAATATTTGACTGTAGTATTTATAAAAGTTAAAAAACTGGAAAAAGGGACATTTACCTAACAGCTAATAAATATATATGTAATATACATACTAATTTGACAAATTTGATGTGAAATATGTGTAAAACGTTTGGCTTGTACAACAATAATATATTTGTTCAACATGAACAAAATCCCTACTGTGGATTCATTAATATTAGTTGGATACCAATTTTTGTGGGTTTTGTGGTTACAAGTGAACCATGAATTCAAATGTTATGAATATATCACATTTTCAATAAGCTTTGTATACAGAGATTTGTAAAACCACAAAATCAAATATCCACGAATATGCAAGTTTTCAGCAATCCACGAAAATTGATACCCACGAAAATAAATGAATCCACAGTATATTGCATTCAAGCTCATATTTTGCTATCACACTAATTTTTGCTGATTTGTTCTCATGATTTATTATGCTTTCCTTAAATCCAACATGTCATCTAAGGGGAATAACTCTGTATGTTTGCTAAAACTCATTTGTTTCCTCTCAATATCAGAAGAAATAAATGTTAATAGGAACATTTCAGAGTTTTCTCAAAAGCATAAATATCAACACATAACTTGCTAACTCCTGCATTACTACATTTTTAAGATATACATGTATCTAAAATTAGTAATGCTTATTTTTAATTTTCTTATCCTGATATGACTTACAAATTTAAACACTTTAAACAATATAAGAGAATCACAAGCATCTTTTATCTTTTACAAATACTTATAATAAACTATTTCATTTGTTGATTCTTTTTAATTTCTGAAAATCTAATATGTAATTTCATGGGAACATTTTTGAATTTTCATTATTTTCTAATTTAAATTTCTTACATTGAATGAAGTGAAGGAACAATAGTAAAAGGGCAGAGTTGTTTAGAATGTACATATTAAAATAAATTTTCTTACATATAGTTGAGATCTATTTTATTTTCCTTTCAATTTAAGTCATATATTTGAAATCTTATTTTTTTTCCATAACAGTAATCCTGAACTGAATATTGCAAAAAGATCTCAAATGAGATTTATGAGATTTGGTGTGCACATATTGCTTCCTTCTAGTACCTACTTCACCTCATAAATACTTAATAAAAATGTACAACTAATTAGATTTGTGGTTATTTCTGAATTCCTGTGCTTTCCTCAGATCCAGCATGTCACCTAAGGGGAATAACTCTTTATGTTAACAATGGTCATATGTAACTCCTGAATGGTAACCAGAAGTAACACAAGCCCATAGGAAACAACAAAGTTATCACAAAAGCACAGGGAACCAGTATGGTAATCATCATCTGATGTTGATGCCTTATATATTAAAACTAAAACAAGAACCAGTTACAGGTATACAAACTTTAGGTCCAGCATGTCACCTAAAGAGTTCTCTACCAAGCAACGCCAAAGCAAACTTAATATGATATGATACCGGAAGAGAAACTAATGTATACATACAAATGGTAGATGTTTTTAGGACTAATATATAAAACTTCAACTCTCTGGTGATGTTCCTGTATTTAATCAAATTCATTCTTACCATTATAATTATAATTTAGCATTGCATATTCAAAAGATCTTTTTTCTAAAGTTTTTTTTCCCTTTTTTTTGTCAATATTCCTATCTTTTTCAATTTTTCAGTTTATTTTTTAAAATAAATTTTGCAATTTTTATATAATAATCTATACTTTTATTATAGATATTTTGGTATCTGTTTATAAACATAATTGATCATTTTACACTTTCAAATTATAAGGTAAGAATGAATTGATCAAGATATTTTCTTTCTTTTAAATATTTCTAGCAGGTGAAAAAACAAATGTTCATTCATAACAAACATACAACCATGCGCAAACAAATTTCAATCAAAATATTTTTCACCCACTAGAACGGAAAATAATTATTCCCTATAGAAATAGTTTATTCTCTAACAACGATTCATCAAAGATAAAAACAAATGCTGACTGTCAAACTAAATATTTTTGGAGTTAATTTCCATGGGATAATACAAATGTTATTTGTGAACCAACATTTGACTTGGCACCATGTAAAAGAATGACTCTTTGACAGCATGAAAGACTGGATTTATCATGGAGAACTCACTACTGAGTAAACCATGCCTGAGCTTTATAGTAACTCTTCCCATGAGATCTGACTACATCAGTAATAAATAAGACAATTCTAATATTTACATTATATACATATGTACAATAGTAATCTCAACTGGCCTTATATACACAGCACTACGGTCAGCACTCATTCACAAAAATAGACACTTTCTCAAATCATTGGGTTTTTATGTTACAGCAGTTATTGGCTTTAACAAAATATTTTTCTTATTATTTCATCGATCCGTAAATGGTTTATATCAGAAGTTATAAGTGTCTAATAATTTCTTTCCATAGGAAGAATATTTGACAAATTACCAGGTAAAATCAAAATAAGCCTTATTGTCAAGAGATTTTCATTTCAAAATAAAGAGAAAAATAATAAAATAAATAATTTAGAAAGATTGTAGACACAACAACTGCACATAAATGTAATGGTCTTGTAAAAATGTATGACAGTTAAACATTTTAAATAAGACGCAAGTTCTTTCAATAACTCATAAAACATTTCAGGTTCAACAAACATAAAAACAATTCTTAGCACTGTTTTAATTGCACTAAAATAAAATTTTAACCATATTTAAGAAAACATTTCTTAAACAATTTCAACACATTCATTCGTACTGATAATTTATTATCACAATTTAAATACTGTTGCTATAGAGATTGTTTCCATAGTAGCACCAAACAAAGGGAGGTAATACATTATACATTCATATTCCTTAAAATTCCAGTAGCTTATTAAGCACAAACATTGACCAAGCTACACTATCATTACTCATCTAAGACATTCTGTTATAACATGGGATAGGAAATATCACCCTCAAACAGTTTCTTCTAACAATATAAATACAATTGTTTCATTTACGAAATAAGTCAAGAAAAGAAAATTATCCTAAATGTTTGCATGATTCGAAATATTTCTTGATTTCATTTTTCAGGCTTCTTGAAATTAATGAATTTTTCTGTATGAAAACTATGTATAAAACAGATATTGAATATTGCAACTTAAACATATACTCTACAAAAGTGTTTGGTTAGTTTACAAAGAGTTTTGGAGTTAGTGGTATATTTCCACACCGTTTATTATATACTTGAAAAAAATAAATACACATCTATATACTAGTATGTATATAATATAATTTTTGAATTAATCTATACCAAATTCAAAAAAAAATAATATTGAAGTACAACCTAATTTTAAGAAATACACCGTACAGCAATATACACAGAACTTTTTGTTGATACTTCTCTATTGAGTAACAAAATTTTGAAGAAAAAATATTTCATATTATCCTGACTTCTGTTTTTATTTTTCAATGTCATTTATCGAAAAAAAAACCACTAAAAATCTTTCTATGAAATTAATAACCATTGCTTCTTCATTTCAATAAAAATCTTTCTTCTCAAATTGACTATCACAAGCTTTTTTTAAATTCTGAGTTAGTGAAAGCTAAACATTGTTTACACAAGCTTTATTCGCAGTGAAAGAGGAAAGCTATTAAAAGGGCAGTGAAGTTAAAAATATGAAATGATTAGGCAAAACAATCGACAGCAATACTGAAATTGAAAAAAATGACTTTGATTCGTTATTTAACAGGAAGAACTTGTAATTTACTGAGAAAGAACTATACAGCTATGTCTTCAGATCTGTATTGCGAAAAACTCTTTAATGACCTAGACTTGACATCATTATCTGCTGAGTACTTTGACCTACTTAGACAGTTTACTTATCACACGAATTAATGCACCATTTTCTTCCTTTAATCGACGATTGTCTTCCTTTAATACTTCCATTTTCTGTAAAACACAAAATATTAATGAACTAAGATCTAGTAATAAACATATCCCTGAAAATCAATGGTATTGAAGTAAACTCTGAGTATAGTCCTATTCTGTTTCTTTACCTAAATGTAAATTAAATTAAAAAGATATTATCATACTTGTAATTAAAAGATATGTTATCACAGAACTACGTCTCAGATAATGATAGTTAAAAGATGTCAAAAGTAATATCAATTTTGTTAAATGAAGAAGAGAATTGTGATGAAAATTCAACAGGTCCATCTTAAATTTTAATCCTGGATAGACAATTTAGAATGAAAAACAAGAATGTGTCCCCAGTACACGGATGCCCCACTCGCACTATCATTTTCTAGGTTCAGTGGACTGTAAAATTTGGGTCAAAACTCTTATTTGGCATTACAATTAGAAAGATCATATCATAAGGAACATGTGTACTAAGTTTCAAGTTGATTGGACTTCAACTTCATCAAAAACTACCTTGACCAAAAACTTTAGACTGAAGCGGGACGAATGGACGTACGGACGGACAAACAAGCAGACAGACGGACGTACAGACCAGTAAACATAATGCCCCTCTACTATTGTAGGTGGGGCATAACAATTCCAAATGCAAGATACAGGCTACAGTCTATAGTAAAATGCTCACACAAATAAAACTATATATTTTCGTGACCTGTAGATTTTTGAATTTTCTATTTGTAGTATGAACACAGCATTCAACATGCATCACCAGTACTAGAATCATTCACATCATTTTGATAAAAGTTATTTGGAATTTTGAAAAAAGTTATATCTTATCAGATGCTCTGTAAACACAGAAACTGGAAACTAAGAACATTAAAAAAATAAAGACAGGAGCCATAAACTCAAAGAAGCACCCAAAATGGAAACATTGCAAAAGCCTGACATCTTTAAATTCTTGATGTGTTTCCTGATAATTGAAATTTCAGAAACGAAAGGCATTTTATTTTGACAATCATAAATCACAGTCTTTGATGGTCCTCTATCTGATCATTAAACCTGAACTTCTTGGTAATCTTTTTAATTGTTTTCCTTGACTATTAAATCATATACGATAAATCTAAATACAGGAAAACTAACACCATACATCTACTGCGGTCACACTCGAATCTACATCAAAGTCTGTATTAACTATAGTCAAAACAATAATATGTAAGACATGACATAATGTATTCCCTTGAACGTTACATCTGGTTATAACACAAGAATTAATGCATAATGTAATATCATAAATATGGATCAATATTCTTCACCTCAGAACGACATTTCCTGAATCCTGAATTGACTCTAAATTTTAATTGGATATACATCAATCTCTTCAAGCAGGTATTGCTGCTATGATGATCATTGTTAAAATTTGAATGTTACATTTAGTTTGTTATGAATATTGTATTTCAACTTGTATCAAAGTTGTTATCTAACTTTAGTGTAAAGCCAGTAGCTGTAAATTGTAATAATAAATAATTTGATATTGTTCTTCTGTTAAGACTTAAGCTTTTACTCCTGTAATAGGAAGTGTATAATAATAAGGCAATTCAGGATACAGAAAAGGTTATAAAATATATTGTTTAAATTACAGATATTACAGTTCTAGATTAGATACATATATTTGTTTAGATCTTATTATAATTACAAAAGAAATTTATGTGAAACTTAAATTTTCAATCAAGCAAGTTATCTCCCTTTGACAAGTTGTTACAATGTCAACACATTGACATCCACTTCCTGAACTTGTTCATATAATCTGTTTGTCATTTCAATATCATACCTCTGGAACTAACATGACAGACTCAGGGCTATATATTGGGGTAAGGCATTTGACTTTAGTTAAATATACTTCACTCAGTTACATTATATATAAAATACGTTGGCATATTAGAATACTCTCATCACAAGTATATCTAACTAACATATATCGTCAGTGGAAATTAAGACTTTTTTTTTTATATTCTTTTAAAATTTGGTTGACTAAATAAATAAGATGCAAACTGCTGAAATTTAAGAAAATGACTAAATAGATCGACCAATGAGAGGGTATTAAAGAAGGGTTTGATTTGATAAAAAATACTCATTGTGTTACTTATATAATCAGAAATATGTGCCTGTTTAAGGCAAAAGGTCAGGTGAAAAAGATCGCATAAATTTCAATTTTTTATTTGACAAGTCGGGTTAATACGGCTGTTTAGGAAACCCTCGTTAGTTGACCTTTAACAGTAACAAAGAAACGACTTTATCACGGAAAATCAAAATTGATCAAACAACAATATAAATATGGCCAAGGTCCAATGAATTATGCTTGAATGCATTGAGTCAAATACTAATCTATGAATTGACATTTATGTCATGTGCTTCTCATCATTTCAAAGAGTAAACAACTCACAGCCAAAGACTTCCATTAAAACAAACCCACTATAGTTAGAATATTTCCTGTTTATATTTTAATATAGTAAGCTTAAGAATATTTAAAAAAAAAAAGTATAAAAAAATAAAACAATATGCAAACAAAACAACCTAAGCAAAAATGCAAACAAACATAAACAGGTAAAAGTTCATCAAACAAAAATTGTGATAAATGAAACAAATTGTTTTGTTTTAGAGTACCTTGAAATGCAGTGAGGTAAAACAACTGTCGAATATCCTAAAATAAATTGTCTTAATTCAACATACTGAAAGCACAAGTGAAAACAAGTGAACGTGAAATTAGTAAAAACATCATGCTTCGGTACTATAACTAAATTCCAGATATTTGTACATGCGCGAGTTAGTGATGTTTTACCTATTTGGACAGTTTGGATATCACCCTTGTTAATGCCCTATTTTCCTCCTTAAGTTTCTTATTTTCAGCTTTTGTTTTGTCCATTTGCTGGAAGTAAACAATGCTGTCAATATTAAACTGCTGAAAACAAAGTTAGTTTCTGCAAAGGGAGATAACTGCTCTGAAAACAAGGTAGACAACTCTGACCGTTTTTTCTGCAAAGGGAGATAACTGCTCTGAAAACAAGGTAGACAACTGGGACTGTTTTGAAATGATTTGCTGTCCACAAACTATAGTCAATTGGCTAAATATCATACTGTTGTATAATAATGTCCACCATTGTAAACTTTATCATCTTAAAAGCCACAACTGCACTTAACATTATTACATCTGATATTTTTTTTGAAATAAAAGATGAGTTACACAATAAAGTTTTAAAGAAAACTTACATTAACTTCTATATTGTTAACTGTGTGAATTCTACATTATCTATAACTGTGGGGGGTATGTGTAATATAACAGGAGGGTGAAATTTAAGCACCACAAATTACCTTTAATTCTTCTTCTAATTCTGATAATTTTCTTTCTAAAGCTCGCTTTTCCTGTAAAATACAGAATTAATATAGTTATTATAATAACAATACATCTTATCGCTATTTGTTCACCATTACTTGACATCACAAAAGTACCAATAAAATGTTGATGTCATAACATAAAATTGAAAAGTGATTGTTGTATGACCTCAAAAGCAAGCAGGACTGATTCTTTGGTCAAGCGGAGAGATTTCTAAACAGTAATAACATGTATAGGTAATACTTATATATAAGAACCTTTCAGTATTATTTTCACATATAAATATTTTCTCAGAAGTACATAATTTTAACAAGGCATAACATACACTATAGATGACTCTTTTTACTGTTTGATTTCTTCACAGTATGTTTCTTGTAAAGTGAGCTGCTTTCTCACAGGTTGATATTTATAATCAGAAATTAATAGATTTATTTTAATCATACATTTTCATTTTTTCTCATATCTATTTTAGAACATTCAGCTTTCAATTATTTGGATAATGTGATTTTCTTTGTAGAATTCATATTCCAGAACAATGAAATATGATCATTCAACTTGCAATAATGATAAACATGGTTAAACAAGAATGTGTCCAAAGTACACGGATGCCCCACTCGCACTATTATTTTACATGTTCAATGGACCGTGAAATTGGGTAAAAAATCTAATTTGGCATTAAATTAGAAAGATCACACCATAGGGAACATGTGTACTAAGTTTCAAGTTGATTGGACTTCAACTTCATCAAAAACTACCTTGACCAAAAACTTTAACCTGAAACTCACACTTTCATTTTCTATGTTCAGTGGACCGTGAAATTGGGGTCAACAATTTAACTTGACTGTAAAATTAGAAAGATCATATCATAAGGAACATGTGTACTAAGTTTCAAGATGATTGGACTTCAGCTTCATCAGAAACTACCTTGACCAAAAACTTTAACCTGAAACTCACACTTTCATTTTCTATGTTCAGTGGACCGTGAAATTGGGGTCAAAAGTTTAATTTGACTGTAAAATTAGAAAGATCATATCATAAGGAACATGTATACTAAGTTTGAAGGTGATTGGACTTCAGCTTCATCAAAAACTACCTTGACCAAAAACTTTAACCTGAAGCGGGACAGACGGACGAACGAACGGACGGATGGACGGACGCACAGACCAGAAAACATAATGCCCCTCTACTATCGTAGGTGGGGCATAAAAACCTATCTGTATTAGATATTATACCCGTTTATCATTTGTATCTGCTAATCTGTTGACTTCATTGCGTTTGATAAGTCTGTCTAATTCGGCTTTTGATTCTATTAATTCTTTCTTCACTGCTTCTAAATCTTTCTTTAATCTTTCTGTATTTGCTTTTTCATCTTCATAAAGCTGTGAAAATATAGCATAAACAATGTCATATTATGAACTTTAGTTTGAACAACTTCCTTACAATTCTATTTTTTCTAGTTTTCGACAAACAGAGAGGGCAATTGATTGACACGTTTCTCATAACCACTGTGCAAAAGTCAGTCATCAATACATTGTTGATGACCTTGCATCAATATGAATTGTGAACACAAAGATAAAAGGTAAAGATTCCTGTATTTTCTACTTTATACCAATTAAAAAGCCAATAGTCAATGTAATAATAAGATTAACTTGTTGAGGAATTCAAATATAAAAAAAAATATTCAACTCAGACCAAACAACACATGCACTACACACATTCATGTTTAAATGTATTGTTTGTTCACTAGTTAAATATTTTTCTATATTTGAATTCTTCAATAAGTTATTTTATAAATACTCATAGCAATTCACTCTTGATTTCTCAAAACAAAATGCAGGTTGTCATATCTTAAAAGATTCTTATAAGTCCTATCAACTTTGAGATGAGAGACTGTATCTTCTCCAACATTGTTAGGTTGATTTTCTAGGCAAAAAAAAAAGACATTGAGGATGGTGTTCACTTATTCCACAAATTAAACAAGCATGTTAAATAGACCAAAAAGGATTCATGGTATGACTCTAATAACCTTCATTTGACTACTTGGGAAAGCATTGTTATCTTTGCACAAAAAAGTTCAAACACAAATAATTGAACATTGTATGTTTTTTTCACCGTTTTATGTCAGCATTTACAAAATAACTACCACTACACAACGGTGCAGCAAAGATAAAATTATCCATGCAAGAATTTAGTGAAGTTCAGAATCGTGTAAGAAAGATATAAAAATATTTTCTAAGTACCAAAGATAATTCCAGAAAACACTTGTACTGTCAATTATTAACATGAAAATAGCACATGCCATCTTGTTAATTAGATATAACATTTCTATTATATGTAATCATCTTTATTAGTTGTCTTCCTGGAAGAGAATTCTTACTGACCCAGTATAATATGCCAAACTATTCATCTTAAGTTTAAATGATGTCCACCCATTACCGTAAAGTCAGGAATTATTGCGTGCATTTATTATTGAGATTTTGTTATTCTTGACTAAAACGTGATTATAATTTTTGCGATTTTGAGAAAAATCCTGTTTAATTCATATAAAAAAAATCAAAATGCAAATTTTTCAATTATTGTGATTATAACCCTGTTGCATTTTTCGCAATAATAAAAACATCGCAATAATTTCTGAATTTACAGTATTTAGAATGAACCTTAGAGGACATGCTTCACATACCAGGAGTTATAAATCAATTGTCTTCAACTGAGAACATGTATGGTGGGGATTCATACATCATAAGCAGTGAGGAATAATTGATTGTTGGCTGCTGTAGTTCCAGTAGCAAATATTACATGCATCTTAAGGATGAATGCTCAGAAATAATAGTATTACAAAACAAATTTTGTAATACATAGAAATATGGAATGATGTATTTAAAAAGCAAATACAGAAAATACATATTTTAAGGATAATAAGATCTCTCAAAAGTAACAAACTGCCATGCTGAACATTATCCATGGGTTAAATTAAAATTCCTACTAATTCTTCATCAACTGTTATCCCCAAAAAAAAATTCACTTGACTTTTTTTCTAGAACTCATAACCAATCTGACTTTTTTGTGATCACAACTAAATGTAATAGTCAATGCAAACCTAACAACTTATGTGGTTTGGACATATTGACAGATATATAAGCATGACATAGTTTTAAGAATAATGTCAACAGTAATAAGAATAAAGAATAGTATTTGAATGCATCATAAGAAAAGCTTTTATACATATCAGTTTGTACCACAGGTTGAAGATTTTACCTGCATATAGTAGTCCAACTAAAATAATTAAAATGCAAATCTTATGAATGACTTCGCCAATGTAATTGACTTTAAACTATCTGAGCATGTTTTGAATTAAGTCCCTTTTTGTGGTTATCAGAACTTCTCAAAACTATAATAATATTTTTTTCTACTAATAGTTGACTTAAGAAATCTGCCTACATTGTGTATTATTTTCTACATAATTGAATGACAGAACTTGTAAAATGTTGGGTACAAAGGTATCTTAGTTCTTTGAGCAGGTACTATTTATATGTTGAAGTATTTTATGTATTCATTGTATGTTGTAACGAAGATCAAGTCAACTGTACTCTTGCTGACACTATTTTGTGAAATGATTATTCAGTTTTTAAGCAAGTATGGAATCTAGTATTTTCTCATATAAATGTTGTTCATTTTTTGTGGTTGAATATTCCACATCATTTCATCCTGATGTGAGTTTTTTTTAAATTTGATTTAAAAAAAAATATAACATGGAGTTGTCCCCCTAACAATGACCAAAGTATGTTATTTTTTATCATCCAAGTTGTTGACATTGCTAGAAAATTGGATATAAAAATAAGGAAATATGATTTTCAAAACAAAACAACTATCTACCAAAGACACAAGGACATGAATGTAAGCAAACAGCCTTAAACAATGAGCAAAACTCATATCATTTAGTAAGCTACAAGTTACAAGGCAGCTGAGACCTACGGATGAGGGATTTTCTCGCTGTGTTGAAGACCTATTGTTGTCGCTGAAATATTCCCCATTTCCATTTTCAATTTTATGACATTTTTACTAATTTCACGTTTATGCAAATAGGAAAAGTTAAAATGTGAAAACTAATGACCTAATTGATTTTTTATTTGTCCTACTACTATATTTCCCCCTCCCTTACATTGGATAAGAGTATCACCTTTTTATAATCTATGTTAAGACTTGATGTAGAACCAATGTATGAACTGGGTCTGTCTGTCGATGACTGTAATAATCTAAAGTTCCTACATTTGAAGTTCAGTTGTCCCCCCTACCCTTACAATGGATAAGAATGTTACCTTTTTATAATCTAGGTTAAGACTTGATGTTGAACCAATGTATGAACTAGGTCTGTCTGTTCGATGACTGTAACGATCTGAAGTTCCTACATCTGATGTTGAGTTATATCTCCCTGAGTATGAATTCTGAAGAAGAAAAAAGAAATTTAATTTATACAAATGTGCCACAAAAAATGTTTTTTTTTATAGTGAATATGTATTTTACGTTTTTTTTGTAACTTAAATTTGTATTGATGTATTGGTATGATTTCTCTCTTCAAAGGCAAACTTCTCAGTCTGTTACTAGTTATGATATTCTGACTTTCCAATACCCACCATGGATTGACTGACTTGTAATAGTTATCCAATGAGGACACAGAGTGTCTGTGTAAGAATACCCTGATTGCCAGAGAGAGATCTTACACTGACACACCAAGTCCTATAACTATATTACATTGCGTCTCTTAAAAAGATCAAAATTTAAACTTCCTAACATCTAGTTCAGAATGCCATACAGTAGTTATAATATACTATAATATACTTTATATATTATTCATCAACACTCCCACCAAAATGTTACAGAACAAACCAAAGCATGCAGAACATAGAACCTCAAGGTAGGGTGAACTGACTCAGATCATCCCTGTTAGAACAAAAGGAGTAGGGTTGTAAAGTTACTTATCATAGAACACTGTTGTATTGGTGACAAGAGTTTCTCACTAACCCCTAGACACTTTGACTGGTATAATTAGTTATCAAATTGTACAATGTACAGAAACAATCAACTATAATATTTTTCAAGACAACATTCTTGCCTGTATCTCTCAAAAAAACAAATCTATGGACCAATTTTAATTTTAATTCATAGTTTTAATTTATTCTAATTTATCTATTGAGAAAAACATCATTGGTTAGAAAAATGCTATTCTGGATTTCAAAAGCTACATCCTTAAATAACCAGATTAAATCCTACTATTATTTATACCTTTTTCTTGCTAAACAGACACTGAGAAATCAATTCAAGAAGACACATTTTGTACAGATGCTTGCAAGTCCTTAAGGTGAGCTGAACTCAGATTCAGTGTGAATCTTTCTACATATACATGTGAGCACAGTTTAATTTAAATTGTCAATAATAATTTGATTGTTCTCTTTTGTAAACTAATTTTTAAAATGAACAAAATGTGCAGATTTAATACTGCCCAATCTTCAGAACTAAAAATTGAAGCTTCCTTACTTTTAAATAATATACTGCAAGTAAGTTGTCAATCAATATCAATGACATAACAAATGTATATAATTAGACAGATCTATATTTGTATTTAGAAAAAAAATATGACTACAGCTGCAAAATGTCCATTGGCAAATATTAGAATTACACAATTTACATGCGTATTGAGGCCAGGAATTTTGTTGTACAATATTCAGAACTCAGCATGAAGGTATTAAGCCTTTTAAAAGTAATATTAGCTGGAATTGACATGTCAATCAATATCAATCATCCTGATAAATATATTTTATTCTAATGGTCAACAGAAACAAATTTGTAATTTCAAAAAAATGATTTTAGTGACATAATGTCCAGTGGCAAATTTTTACATGCATATTTAGGACAGGAATTTTTAGAGAGGAAACAATTCAAATAAAAAAGATAGGATATTCACAACTTTAAAGACTTACTTCTTCACTCATATCCAGTCCACAGGAAAATAATTTGACAATTATTGTGGTGAAAATGGTTTTTAAATAGGTTACTGACAAAAGAAGTTTATTTAATGGTTTATCTACATACTATCTGTTCTTGGGGTAATTAATACACAATGTTTGACATGGAAGGACTTGTATTAACTAATTATCGAGGCTGACATTTGTCCCCAGTATAAATTTCTTCGTAAAGTATTGAAAAAAAAGTCATTGTTGTCCTTGTATCTGGTCATTCAGTTTATTATCTATAAATAATAAGCAACCATGCTTTACAATTTTATCATTTTTTTCGCTTTCAAGTTGCAAGAATATATATATTTGGTAAATTTATCCCCCTAATTTTGTTATCATTAACTAACGGTTAGGTCCACTATATTTTGTACAATAATTATGTGCATTAGATGCCCAGTGGCAAACAGTTAATGTATATATTCACTTAGTCAAATATCATGAGGTAAACTTTCTAGTGGAATATATTTAATGCAGAATGGTAATCTCTACATACTGCCATTATTGGTAAGTTTATTATGTTGCAAACTTTACTAGAACACTGAATCAAATCTGTCTTCAAAGTTTCAGCACCCAGGGGGAACAATAAACAGCTTAAGTTAATATGTCTACAAACTGATGTATGGATTTCTTATGACAGAAATATTTTTTCAAGTAATATACTGAATAACATCTGGCTTTGTGAAGTACATAAGAATATATGTGGCAATCATAAACATCCTACAGAATTCTGTTTTAATTAGGCAAAGAATGACTCACTGATCAAAACTTCAAAATACAGTAGCTCTACTGTAAATATCATCATTGAACAGTGAGGGGCTGGAGGGAGGGGTCTACTGTAAATCTCATCATTGAACAGTGAGGGCTGGAGAGAGGGGTCTACTGTAAATATTATCATTGAACAGTGAGGGGCTGGAGGGAGGGGTCTACTGTAAATATCATCATTGAACAGTGAGGGGCTGGAGGGAGGGGTCTACAGTAAATATCATCATTGAACAGTGAGGGGCTGGAGGGAAGGGTCTACTGTAAATATCATCATTGAACAGTGAGGGGCTGGAGGGAGGGGTCTACTGTAAATATCATCATTGAACAGTGAGGGCTGGAGGGAGGGGTCTATTGTTAATTTCATCATTGAACAGTGAGGGGCGGGATGGAGGGATGATACCTTAAACATACTATGAGGGACTGGATGGAGTGCTCTATATCATATAAGTAACTAAGAGGGGCTGGATGGAGGGATCTTCATTACACAATCACTGGGAGGGACTGGATGTAGTTCTCTATATCTTATAAGTAACTAATAGGGGCTGGATGGAGGGATCTTCATTACACAATGACTGTGAGGGACTGGATGGAGAGCTCTGCATTTAAAAATGACATTGAGGGACTGAAAAGAGTGTTTTATATTAAAAAGTTACCACAAAAGTTGACCAGATGGCTGTTTACTAGACATTAACTATGAGGTGATCAACTTCAATGAAATTCATTTGAAATTGAATGCATTACAACACAATTTCTGAGCCTAAAATTGACTGGTTCTCACTTTCTTTTCAGATCGAAAACATTCAGAATTTTGAAGTAATTTGATAAATTTTGAATACAAAATGATTGAGATTAGAAGAACATTCCATGTCAAAACAAGATCAGAACAGGACACTTATCACTGTCTTCTTAGGAGTTCACTGATAATAATTTATGACAATTTGATAAGTAAAGATCAACATTTTTATAAGTCAGTTCAAGCACTCATATATCTTTAATACAAACAATATTAAATCTTCTTGTAAACAAAGATTTATCAATGATCATTTTTTTCCAAACCACAAAGTTGACTTCAACAAAACAGAATATAGTGAAGTAAATAAAACAGTTAAATCTCAAATGATGTCATCTGTTTTGAGGTGAAAAATCATACCTTTCTGATGATAACCATTTTAAGAGGTGTTCCACTTTGATAAAAGGGAACTACTGGAAAACCATTACACTGGTTTTATTTTTTAATTTAGTGGAAATCTCAATGAAAGTACTTACTTCGCCAATAATATATGAATGGCTGTTTTTGTTTGTGCACACTAAATTATACTGAATTAATTAAGACTTAAGCTTTATAGAATAAGTAAATTGCCATACACGAGGAAGAAAATGAGGCTGAAAAAAGTTTGATACTAAAATGGCAAGCATTGACAGTGTTCCACTGTGTATTTTTCTTAGTTTCTTGTAATTGTATGAATTATATTACAAATTTTCATAAATTCAGTCACTACATGTATTATGTTTATGAACTTATTTTTTGGTTCTTTTCCTGGACAAAGAACCTTAGATAGTCTTTATAAGGACTAATGACCAAGATTTAAACTTGAATAATTACATTACATGTATGTTTCATTATAATACGTTATTCTGATTGGCTAATGGCATATCACATGTTATTCCTTGAGCAGTTGCATTACTCAATAAAACTTATCTTTCATGATAACACAAGGTCCCACAATAAAGTGCACAGGTGAATTAAATAAAAAAAATATAAAATTCGTGTTTTCATGATCCTAGCTAAAAAATGAAATTATAAGTATTAAATGCTTCTTTTTGTAACTTCATAGGGTTGTAAAAGCGTTGACTATGCGCATATTTTTAGAATGAAGCGCTTCCGCGCTTCAAACAAAATGTACTTCGGTCAACGCTTTTACACCCCAATAAAGTTACAAAAAGAAGCATTCAATTCTTAAATATAATTGTTTAAATACAAAACCAGTCATGACATTGGTGGCTGCTTCCCAAAAAAATTTCCAACCATTCTGAAATCTCCCTTTAAATCTCCCTTTAATGATAAGTCTGACAGGGTTGTCAAATTACCAAGTCTGGAGACCCCCCCCCCCCTTTTTTCAGCATTATGTCAAAGCAATGATTTATAAATAAAAATATTGGGGTATATATCAAAGTGATAGCAATCACAATTGACTATAACACTATGGATGACTCACTTTCACATAGAAATTGTCCTGTAAAAGGAGTAGGTCCAGTAAGGGCCGATTTTGGCCTCAAATTTCAGGTTCATTTTACAAAAACTTTTGAACACTTTTCAAACACTTAGGTATCTATTTCAATTGATTCAATTAGTTTATGTAAAAGATTTTAACTGCTTTAGTCATTAAAAACGCTCCAATTCAAGCTTAAATATGAAAAATCTATCAAATATGCCAAACAACGTCACTTTTCAGATGGTTTTGGTAAAAACTGAAAGTGGCCGCATCCTTGTTCATCCTGGACCTTTATATATGTTATGTACTATCATCAAATACAACTTACATTTCACTATTATGAATGAACACAAATGCGGCCACTTTCATTTCAGACAGAAACCGTCTAAAATTTAACTAAAATGCTAAAATTGTGAAGATTTTAGTAATTTAGCATGACATAATGATGCTAGTACCCAATATATGTGCATTATATTGTCAAAAACAGCCCATATATATGTAGCAGAAGCATTCTTCTTTCCAGTAAATAGCTAAAAGATTACATTTCACAATTTTGTAAAACTGCTATATTTTGGGGCCAAAAAGGGGTCTTACTGAACCTATTACTTTGACAGGTTCCTATCATAACATTGTGCTTTATACAGAAACATTTCTTCAGAGTAACAATTTCAAACTTTGAAGGTTTGAAGAGCTGGTACTAATGACTAAACAAAAGTTTCTATGTTATCTCAATTTTCTGGTTCCTGTGCTTTAGTATAAACTTTCTTTTTCCTTACCCCAAGCCAAGGTCTATATAAACAGCCTAGACAGACCTACTCTTGAAACTTTTCTTTTGACAATAAATCAGTTTTACTTTATTGCAGTAATTATATTTGTTTTTTATGTCTACTTTAAACTGATCTTTATCCTTTTTTAGTATTTCCAGACAGATTTATAACCATTCCCACTGCTGGTTGGCATGGTAAAATCTATAAATGTAACAAAAATTTATTCTAGTGTTGTAATAATGTATTGGTATATAGAACATAAAAATGTACTTGCAGTACAAATGTAGGAGTTCGAAGAAAGGAGGAAATGATTGATAAAATGTAAACTCTACTCTCAATTTCGTTTATAAATTTGTAATAAACTACTACTGATTCTCATCCAAGTAGATTGTAATTTTATAACTTAAAACATAAAATGATTCACCCCTCTTTTAAGCTGTACCCTCACTCTTTCAATATCTCTATTGTAGATGTGCATCCAGAAAACAAAATGTACATATTTTCCATCATAAAATATTTTGACAAACAAAAAGGGGATTGCTTAAGAAAAGGGGGAAGGAAGGTAGGTAGCTTCATAAAATCTCAAAAGGGACTATTGAAAATCTAAATAATGGAAATTTTATCAAGCTATTCATAGTTTCCAACAATTATTGTCTTATGAACTTTTGATTTAGATATTTGGACACGAAGCAAATTTTCATCAGCCTGTATAACTACATAGGACTGGATCTGAATATATTTCATGTATTGTAAACCACTCAAACATTCCATAAACAGGATAATGTCACACTATGTAGATACAACTATGTACCTATCTCTAAATAATTAACATTTAATCAAGTATTAATTTTATAAATATATATATATATAATATATATGTAGGTGGTCCAATACAGAAATAGATAGTGGGGTTTTAAAACTCATGAAAGTAGTTTGATTTTCCTTGAAACAATTACATGAATTTTGATACAAGTATGCTGTTTTAAAAAATCTTTTAATTATTTTTTTAAAATTGATTTTTTTTTCTCCATTTTATCTAATCATATTCAAACATATGTGATTTTTATCTTGTATTTATATAAGGATACAGATGTATGTAACAGTCCTGACAGAGAAATTATTGTGCAGAAATAAAAGACAGAAAAATGCATTCACGAACATCAACATCTGCAAAACATGTGCACTGCATGCATTACATTTTTATTCAATATCTGAAGAGTCTGAGAATGATGTAAATAAGCACCTAACTTTCTGGTTAATAATAGAAATGTATAAAACAAATGTGTTTGGAGTGTCACAGATCTATCTTATACTTTCTTTTATGTACATAATTTCATAACTCTATCAGTAATATTCTATAATTCAAAGTTTGAGAGAACACAACTAACCCAATGATCTTGACATTTAATGAATTTGATTTGATTTAGATTATCTTACAAACAAGTCAGTATTAAACAACATGTAGCACTTAACCCTCCCCCTCTTCCCCCTTTTTTTCCCTCATTGTTCATCTGAATTACTCTTCACTCGGTAAATTTTTTACATATAGAAATTGATAATTTAACAGATTTGTACAAACCCTAAGATATGGTGTGTATGTTGATGGTGTCGGTGGATGGTATCCACTATATGAATGTGTGGATCCATGTCCTACAGAAGATCCGATACTAGAAAGACTATTGGTCGATCCCGAACGTGAACTATATCCCGATCCTATCCCTGAGCTGTGGACACTACTCGGAGAACTTCCATAACTACTGTATAACCCTGGGTAACTACCCAAACTATACCGATTATAATTATAAGACATAGCACTACATGTTACACCATCTTCACAATGTACTTCCAACAGCTGATGTGCCAGGTGGATTGTACCATTATATTGATTAGGGAGATAATCAGTTAGGCCAACCCATTTGACTGATTAAGGGGTTATCAGCTTGATAGATAAAATACTACATAAATTCTTCTAAAAATAAACGGATCTTGGGAGAAAATGTTTTTAAATGTTAAATGGTCAGTTATCAATTAGCATGGCCATGAATGAACATTATGAAGATTGATAGCTCTTTATTTGAATGGAAACTGAACACTAACAGTCATTATATATCTAAAAGTAAACAATAGGGTGTAAAGATAGACCTTGCCTTTTCAATTACTTATTTACCACTTCTACCAAAATGATTTCAACCACTTATAACTATACTTAATGTTGTTTACTTATTAGAGGTACATCTAAGGGTTATAAAATTCAGTCTGAAGACCTTTAATTATTTTGTATAAAAAAAGCATAAGAAAGCTTAATACATGTAACAATCAAGTTGGTAATAATTAAGACAGAAGTAATTTAAAATCAATGTAATTTGTAAAATTAAAAATATTTTGTAAAACTACTGGACGTGTGAATTTAGAAAATCGCTGATATTGACAACCGGTAGTAATTACATAAATCCTCAAATCATTAAGATTTTTTATATTGGTTCTCTGATTTAGTTCAAGGAATTTAGATAAATTTATTTTATTGAATTGTCAAGGAACTAGGACAAACTTGTAGATCAACAATCTAGATATTTGTCTTTATTTCCAAAAATAAAATCCCTTATATGGCCCGAATCAACTTCGTGAACTGTTAAATATAATCCCTATTAAGATCTTTTTATAATTTTGTAAAAATACAGTTGGAGCATCTTCTTTAGCATATCTTCCCTCTGTTATATGAACATCTGGTTTAGGATGTTGTTAGATATGAGAATTAGCAGGATTACATCAGATTACTTAGTAATCAACAATCAGATTAATTCACAACAGGAAATTAATTACTCTTGATTATCTAGATTTATTTGTCAATTACCTGGCCATTAAATACTCATGTATATTTTGGGTAGTGACTTAAAATAATTATTGAGAAAGCTGCTTATTAAAATCTCGAAATACATTCTGACATACTATTTTTAGAACCTTAAAAAAAAGTTAATAATGACAAACTGATCTGTCAGTGGTCTATAAATAACTATTGTCTGAATAAAAGAATCACTGTTATATTTTTGCTTCTTGAATCAGTTTCAATCCAAGAAATATGTTTTACTTTATTGAATTGAACAAAACAGGATGCGATTTCAAAGGGAGGCAATTCCTTTTTTCATTCACATTTTTTCAAAATGAAATCAAACCTTTCCCTTAAATTTGATATTGTGGATTTATTTATTTTCGTGGGAACCAAATTTTTTAGATGAAGGAAAACTTACATGTTTGTTGATATTTAATGTCATGGTTTTACAAAAAGTCTGCATACAAGCCTATAGACAATGGGTCATTTTTTTAATTTTTAATATTTCCTGGTTCACATGCAACCACGAAATCCATGAAAATTGGTATCCAACGAATAATAATGAATCCACAGTATATGTAGACCATATGTTAACATCAAGATGTCTCTGGTTATTCTACATGTTGGATTGCTGTCTCTTTAATGCACATTCTACATCTTTTATTCATACAATTATCTATTATACTGACTGACAAAGTATGATTTCTGACAGTAAATATACACAACCAAATTGATTATCTCACTAAGTTAGTATGCCAAGAAAGTTGAGGCCCCATTTACATTACATTGTTTACCAAGTAGACTATGTTATATAGATTCAATGGTTTTCAAGCATTTAGGAACTCCTTATCTGATATGTCCTATGTCACAACTTAGTAATGGTCTTAAATTATCTGGTTAAATAACTTTTTTGAATGAGATTCAACTCAAACTAAAGGACCAATTTTTACTTCAGTGCTGTTGAAGACATTAGAATAACTTTAATAAATGTACCTCAATTTTTGAAAAATTTCATGGTTTTGTACTTATTTACTTGACTCAATACAGTACTCAAATGTATATAAACCTCATCTTACTCATATTACCTATGAGCATGGCAATATTATAATGTTACAATTTTTTTAATTTTCAATAGTAACAGAATTTCCGAAGTTCCTTTCATAGATATTTAACCTGCAACAGAAAGTCCTATTGTTTTACTTTGACTTGTCCTAAGAAACTATGATGGAGAGTCCTAAGAAACTATGGTGAAGACAGTAAGTACTACAGTCTAGTCACCTAATTTCGTGGATACATAAGTTCGTGGACTTCCGGAAATCCTAAATATCTCGCATGCGTGTTATTGTTATGACGTCATCAATGGCATGATTTGATTGCTATAGGATATCCCTACAACAACAACTTACAAAAATGAATCGCGACGTTTCAAGCAAGGTAAGACTTATTACTTATTTATTTAATAAACAAAATGGCTGATTTTACTTATTTCTTTATTTGTCTTATTTCCAACGACCCAATAACTTTATTCCCAAGCTATAATCCCAAATCCACGTGTTGTCTGATTACGCTACTTTCTAATGAACAATATCACATGATAAACAAGGAGATTCCCTGTCAGCCAAAAAAATCTATGGAACGCAATCAGTGTCATATTCTTATATGTTTTAGATGAATTTTAACAATAAAAGATGACTTTTGGTTAATCAAATGAACTTCAAAAAGGAGTTATTTAGCACAATTCTTGTAAATTAAGTTCAACTAACGTCGATAACTGAGTTTTAAAGAGGATTTGTATAAACAGTTTTAACTAATGCTGTATTTATTTGTTTTGTTTGAAAAAAAAGAGGAGATTTTTGTATCACAAAATAATTAATTTTCATTTTTTATTATTTACAGGTTCAACTTAAATGGCAGAAAAATAAGCTGAAAGAAACTGAAAATAGCAATTATGATATATACATTTGTAAATTATTGGACTGTGTTTTTCAGTTTTATTTATATTTACCATTTACTATTGACAGTTCTGTATTAACAGTTGGACTACTTTTGAGTAGTGAACATTTGCTTGATTTTAATAAATGTGAACTTTATCTTCTGGGGGGGAAATAATCATGATTCCAAAGGGGAAAAATGACTAAACTGTAGCCTAAGATTTTTTTTTTATAATTAATGGGAAGTAAAATTACTTTTAAATCTGTTACTTATAATTATTTTAATAATATTTAAAAAGTTGAAAAAAATCATTTTTTTGGTGTTTCAATTTTTTTAATTTTTTTAAAGATTTTCAGGCTCAATAAAATAAAATTAAATACTTTGTCTTTAAACAATGTTTTATTTAGTTTCACTGATCTGAAAATGTACAAAAATATGCTTGTATGAAATTACAATTATATGCTCACCACTGGGCTTCCATACTGTGTGTTCTTCTTGTGTTATTTTTAGAACAAACTTTTTCCACGAAAATAGGTGACGTACTTGGCATCATATGCCGATTTGTGTACACTAGAAATGTAGGTCATATAAAAAAAAACTAGCTAACGGTAAGAATCAAACTAAGTTGTATTATTTTAATGAAGTTCTAAGGTAACATTATCGACATATAAAACAAATTGTTGTTTTTTAGTTTTACCGCATTCCGTGTGAATAGTCTTATATCCACGAATATAGGTGACACTACCGTACTGTTTATTGATTATGGTTGTTTTGATTAATGATCTGCAACTACTATTCTGAATAAAATCGTCTTTGTATCATTTCATTAGAACATAATTAAGGTGTACTCCTTCTGTACAGCTGAGTATAAATCAAATTTCACAGTGCAACAATATCAAAGCAGTAATAATTCTGAACAAGAATGTGTCCAAAGTACATGGATGCCCCATTTGCACTATCCTTTTCATGTTCCATGGACCGTGAAATTGGGTAATAATCTAATTAGGCATTAAAATTAGAAAGATTATACTATAGAGAACAAATGTACTAAGTTTCAAGTTGATTGGACTTCAGTTTCATCAAAAACTACCTTGACCAAAAACTTTAACCTGAAACTCCCACTTTCATTTTCTATGTTCAGTGGACTGTGAAATTGGGGTCAAAAGTCTTATCTGGCTTTAAAATTAGAAAGATTATATCATAAGCAACAAGTGTACTAAGTTTCAAGTTGATTGGACATCAGCTTCATCAAAAACTACCTTGCCCAAAAACTTTAACCTGAACAGACGCACAGACGAACGGACAGACGAACTAACAAACGAACGCACGAATGGAGCACAGACCAGAAAACATAATGCCCCTCTACTATCGTAGGTGGGGCATAATAAAAGAGACTTGCCATTTTATAGATATACCAGAGTTAAAACTTGTCAAATTTCTATTATTTACATTTAATGGAAAATCAGGATAAAATTTGTGGTGAAAAAGACTTTTACAGAAAATTTGCAAAAGGTCCTAAACAACCCTTACAACCCCCCCCCCCCCCCCCCCAAAAAAAAATTATTTCCTGCTGAATCCATTATATTGTGAAAACCCTAGATGTACTTAAATAGGTTCATCTTTGTTTGTTTTACTGATATCTATATTCAGATATTCAAAAACTTGTGAAGAGATATCATTAGGGGAAGCACTGCCTGCAGTAATTCACTGTTCATGACATTGTGTACCAAATATAAGAATACAACGAGAAAGGCTCAGGATTTTACTTAAAACAAAAGTGTACACTATCCTTAGTTGTTCTAATAAAGGACCAGGCTAAAAATTCTTCTTCTCAGATCTGTTATGGAATAAAATACAGTAATTTCAACTTTTTTGCTTTATTTAGGGTTTTTATTTCTATCATGTTTTCCATTGTTCAGTAATTACAATAATAAATGAAAGCAAAAATTTCTTAATTTTAAATCTCAAAACCTGTTTTTTTTTCCTTTTTTATAAAGTGATTACAATCCCAACCTTCCTTTTGGTTAAATTTCAAAGAGATTCATACACTTAAACTAAATTTATTGTCTTTGGACAACGACAGATAACAATATACAACCCTTCAATTTTTTTGCAGTTGTTTAATAACTTAACTTTGACCACTGAAGTATGAAAATGAGGTCAGATGACACCTGCCAGTTGAACTTTTTTGTTCGCTATGGAGAATACGTATATCGTCAAGTTGTAGGATTTCCTATTGGGACTAACTGTGCACCATTTGTTGTGAACCTGTTTCTGTATTGGTATGTTTACAATTTATGACAAAAATCAGCAGAGACCAATCAAACAACATCTGATTCAAAAATTTAAAAACACTTTTAGATATTTAGATGATATATTGGCTCTCAATAATGACTACTTCAGTATGTACCCTAAAGAAATTTATCCTGCCAAACTGACTTTAAATAAAGCTAATACTAAAAATAAACTCTGTCCTTTTTAGGAGAATCCGTATATCGTCAAGTTGTCGGATTTCCTATGGGGACTAACTGTGCACCATTTGTTGCGAATCCTGCTGAGCTGACTTTGAATAAAGCTAATACTAACAATGAACTCTGCCCTTTCCAGTATCTTGATATCTTTATCTTCAACAGGAAACTTAATACCAAAATTTATGAAAAAAGAGATGATTTTTCTTTTCCTATTGTTAATCATCCGTTTTTAGATGGCGACGTTCCCTTGTCACCATCTAATGATGTTTATATATCTCAAACTTGTTCAATTCACTTGTGTATGTAGCAACATATTTTATTTCAACGAAAGAAATATCTGCATTACTGAAAAATTATTACAGTAGGGTTTTCTGTTTTACAAACTATTCAAAGCTTTTACTAAATTTTATCAATGGTATAAGTGTAAATGCTCTTTTGTTCGACGTTGGAAAGTTCCTGCGGAAAGAACTAACTTATTAACTAGTTCCGTTGTTCTTCCTCTGGTTTTAAAGTTCCACCAGAACAAAGTGACTAGTTAGAAAAGTTCCAACGGAACATATCAACTTGTTAGAAAGTTCCTTTTTGCCAATTTAGTTGAAACCAGAACAAAATTATCTCTTTCAAATTGAAAATTTTCTTTAAACGTTAGAGGAGCTATTAAATTAATTTTAAAACACTCAGAGAAATATATACTTGAATATATTTTCCTTAGGTTTTAAAGGGAGATAAGACCCGAATCACTAATTCATGTGAAAATAGTTAAAAGTCATAGATTCTATGGTTTAGATGTTTTAGTTCAAATTGATGTCTATTTTCAGAAATATAGAACAATTTCTTAAAAGGACTAGTGTGAAAACTTCAATTCAAAAATACATGTTCATGTTTATCACTGTTATTTTGCAAAGTTTCTTTTGTTTTCTAACATTAAACCCAAGACATTATTAACACTTAGTTTACAGTGCATGTTGCTGTGTTTATTTATTTCACGTTGGCTAGAGCTATAAGAGAGGGTTCAAATCTAACAAACATGTTTAACCCTGCTGTTTGTAGCTGTCCCAAGTAAGGATTTACTAGCTGCGTTGAAGACCTTGTCCTTGGGCTGTTTTTTTATCTTTTGTTGGGGGTATTGTCCCCATTTTCATTCTCTATTCTATGTATACAATTCCAATGACAGACATAGAATTCAAATCTAATTGGATTGTAAGTTTATTTCATTTAATACTGCTTTTTATACTAAAATACTACACTAGCATTGAGCATAAATTCAAACTGCAATTTGATGACACTTTTTAGCCATTGGGGGGGGGGGGCAAAGTTGTTAGGATATGTAGTGCAGTTTTGTCAGTAACACAATTCACTAGAAATATATGGATAAACTAAGCATTTAAGCATAAATGAACAAATCCCATAAGAATGGGATACATCTTATGTTTTACAAACCAGGTGCTCTGCAGGGCGCAGCTTTATACGACCGCAGAGGTCGAATCCTGAACATTTGGAACAAGTATGGACACAACATTCAAGCTTGATACAGCTCTGAATTTGGATTGTGATCAAATTTTTGACTTAATGTGAGTTTCTGACACAAAACAAATGTCAAGATCTTACAAATCTATTGCGTAATATTGTGCAATTAAAGATTTCTTCTCCAAACTTTTCAAAAATTTAGAATTTGAGAAATTTGGGGAAAAAAATTGGAAAACTACTACCACCCCCCTTTTTTTGGCAATTAGTCCAAAACCTGACATTTCCATATATTTAATTTACAAGTAGTATTAGGGAGTTAAATCGAGCATACCCAATATTGTATGTTAAATGTTTTTGCATTACCTCTCTTACACTGCTTTTAAATTGTCTTAATTGACCATTGACCAGAAAAGCCTAGTTTTCCCCCTTTTTTGCCCCTAATTCCAATATATTTTTATCCATAACCCCCTAAAGTCAATACGAACCATCCCTTCATGGTCTGGAAACTTGTGGTATAATTTCAGAGAGATTCATACACTTAAACACAAGTTATTGGTTGAAAACTACAAAATTGCTTTTTTTGGGCCCCTAATTCCTAAACTAAAGACCATAACCCCCAAAATCAATCCCAACCTTTCTTCAGTGGTATTGAACCTTCTGGTAAAAACTTATAGAGATCCTTTCTCTAAAACTTAAGTTATTGTCCGGAAACTTAATGTGTCTTTGGACGACGCAGACAATGGCATCATAGCATTATGCGCCGCAAACAATTTTTTGGGATCGTATAAAAACACCATTGTATTTATATATGTTGCTATAAAATGAGAACTTACCTTATCTTTTTCTTCCGTATCTTTCTTTTCATCTTCATCATCATCCTGTTGATACATAATAAGTAATATTGTACACGATATGTCAAGGACACGTACAGCTTAATTGTTTATAAAATTTAATTGTTCAGGCTTTCTCTATAAAATTACAAACCCGCTACCCATGCCCCTATACAATAAATTCTGGAACAACCCTAATGAATATCTATTGGCAGTTGTTTATAATATAACAGAGCTTTAAAATTTTGTGTAGGCTTTGCAGAACCATGTTGCTGGTGTATCATTTTTCTCAGCTAACTCTGATTTCCCTCCTTACTTTGTTAGGTTTGATAGGTTGAATCAGTTTCAAGATCTTTTAATATATATATTTTTTCAAGATTTCTTAATATATATAAAATCCCTTATCCTTCGCATTTTCAGTGTAAAAATGCAGTGAATGCAGTGCATAAAGTGGACCTTGCTGTTGAGATTTATTTTAGTGACGTTTTAGGAGCTTTCATCTTCTTATTCAATCATGCATATACAATAAATGATGCCTCTTCTTATTCCTGGCTGTAAATCTACATTTTTCTTCCCTAAAAAATGTTTGGTTAACAGTACACATTACACCTACCTTACTAGGGTCGTAAGTGACGATTCCTGTTGATCTACGCTCTCGTCTATTACGGCGAGCACGTACATGAGAGGGTTCTTTCTTTTCATCTTTATCATCACCTGAAATAATTGATGTCGTTATGTTCTAACTTGAATTTTCTTCTAGAATGCAATAAGAACAATTCTTTAAGTAAAATGTAGATATTAAACAGAAATGATCTTTTTAAGAGATGTATGATTATTTAAACATTTAGAAAGGAGTAGGTTCAGTAAGACTTCTTTTTAGCCATAAAATATAGCAATTTTACAAAATTGTTAAAATGTAAACTGTTAGTAATTTATTGGAAAGTAGAATGCTTCTGCTACATAAATTGGCCGTTTTTTGACAATACAACTGCACACATATCGGGTACTAGCATCATTCACTCATGCTAAATAACTGATATCTTCACAATTTTAGCATTTTAGTTAAAAAAAAAATTTGACGGATTCCTTCTGAAATGAATGTGGCCGCATTTGTGTTCATTCTTAATATTGAAATGTAAGTTGTATTTGATGATAATACATAACATATATAAAGGTTGAGGATGAACACGAAAGCAGCCACTTTCATTTTTGACAAAAAACATCGGAAAAGTGACATTTTTTGGCATATTTGATAGATTTTTCATATTTAAGCTTGAATCGGAGCGTTTTCAATGACTAAATTAGTAAAAATCTTTCACATAAACTACTTGAATCAATTGAAATAGACACTTAAGTCTTTAAAAAGTGTCCAAAATCTTTTGTCAGATGAACTTGAAATTTGAGGCCATAATCAGCCCTTACTGGACCTACTCCTTAAAATTCTCTATATGAAATCAAAAGTATTAAAATTCTTCCAACTATAAATTTTTGGCTCATGTCTTAAAATGAATACATCTTTATTTTTTCATTCTGTACTATTAAGAATGAAGAATGATTCTATATCTAAAGGGGAGGAGGAATCTACTGTAGAATATAATACTAATGAAACTAACCTTTGGAATCTTTTTTAGAATCTGTGTCATCTTGGTCCTCTGCGTGTAACCTTGACGATCGTAATGAAGCAGATCTACGAATTTCTGAACTACCTAGACTAGATTTATTATCTATAGATGTGGACAATGCATTTCTTTCCCTGCGAGGTACATATGCTGAAATGGAAAAGTTGAAATTTACAGACTTCATAGAATAACCAGGTGCTCCGCAGGGCGCAGCTTTATACGACCGCAGAGGTCGAACCCTGAACAGTTGGGGCAAGTATGGACAAAACATTCAAGCGTGATACAGCTCTGAATTTGGATTGTGATCAAATTTTTGACATTACATGGGTTTTTTTTACACAAAACAAATGTCAAGATTTTACAAATCAATTAAAGATTTCTTCTTCAAACTTTTTAAATCTAAAATTAAATAGTTGACACAGCATAGGTTTCTGACACAGAATGAATGTGGTCTAATGAACTTAAAAGGTTTTTTTTGCCTTTGAGCAATTCACTATGCTGTTGAATATTAATCCTCTCAAAAAAATGTTTGAAGAAATTTTCTTTTTATTTATGAAATCTGAAATGAGAAAAATTTACCCCCCCCCTTTTTTTCACATCCCCGTTTCCCTTTTTCCAAAACTGATATCAATTCAAATTTCTAATGGAGTTTGCAACAATAACTACTCTTTTAAATACATCATAAAATATTAAAATGTAAAATAAAGTGCTTGTTATCACTGAATGGTAAAGATTGAGTGGTAGTAAAAGTGAATATACATTGTTTATTGTATAAAACAATAAAAAAAACTTCATCAGCAACATTTTATATTGGCAAATTTCCAATGAAGTTATTTACATAAAGTTATTGGCAAATAAAAATAGAAAATGACATCATAGTCATATCTGGCAAATGTCCAACATACATTATCTAAAAACATTTTAAATAAGATAAGGAAAAAAAGCTTCATCAGCAACATTTTATATTGGCAAATTTCCAATGAAGTTATTTACATAAAGTTATTGGCAAATAAAAATAGAAAATGACATCATAGTCATGTCTGGCAAATTTCCAACATATATTATCAACTACTATTCTATACAAAGAAAGATAACTCCAATTGAAAATTAATTGCTATTGCACAATATTGTGCAATTAGATATTTCTTGCTATTGTGCAATACTGTGCAATTGAAAATTTCTTGCTATTGCACAATACTTGATATGGAATCCTGATTTGGACCAACTTGAAAACTGGGCCCATAATCAAAAATCAAAGTACATATTTAGATAAAGCATATCAAATAAGCCCAAGAATTTAATTTTTGTTAAAATCAAACTTAGTTTAATTTTGGACCCTTTGGACCTTAATGTAGACCAATTTGAAAACTGGACCAAAAATTAAGAATCTACATACACAGTTAGATTTGGCATATCAAAGAACCCATTTATTCAATTTTTGATGAAATCAAACAAAGTTTAATTTTGGACCCCCATTTGGACCAACTTGAAAACTAGGCCAATAATTAACAAGAGGCTCTCAAGAGCCTGAATCGCTCACCTGAATTTTTTTGGTTTAATCTCTCATCAATGATTATTTTGGCTTTTCAATTTATTTAAATGTTCTTTGAATCGTCCTATTTTCTTCAAAAGCAAAAAAAATCATTTTCTCCTATGTTCTATTTTAGCCATAGGAGCTATGTTTCTTGACATACAAGGAAATGAAATATAAAATTTATACTAGATACTCTGAAACTCTGAAACTCATTTAGCCTAGGTTTGGCTGAAATTGATACAGCAGTTTCATAAGAGAAGATTTTTTAAAGTAAGTCAACATGATGAACAAATTGTGAAAAAAGTCTTTAAAGGGCAATAACTCCTAAAGAGGTCAATTGACAATTTTGGTCAAATTGACTTATTTGTAGATCTTACTTTGCTGATCATATTTGCTGTTTACAGTTTATCTTTATCTATAATAATACTCAAGATAATGACCAAAAACTGCAAAATTTCCTTAAAATTACCAATTAAGTGGCAGCAACCCAACAATTGGATGTTTGATTCATCTGAAAATTTCAGGGCTGATAGATATTGACCTAATGAACATTTTTACTCCATGTCAGATTTGCTCTTAATGCTTTCGTTTTTGAGATATAAGCCAAAAACTGCATTTGACCCCTATGTTCTATTTTAAGTAACGGCAACAATGTTTTTTGACGGATCAAAAATCAAAGCACACACTTTGTGCAGGATAATCTAAGGAACAACCATGCTAAGTTTTAACCAAATCCATTCAGTAGTTTCAGAGGAGAAGATTTTTTAAAGTTAGCAAATATGATGAACAAATTGTGAAAAATTGTCATTAAAGGACAATAACCCCTTAAGGGGTCAATTGACAATTTTGGTCATATTAACTTATTTGTAGATCTTACTTTGCTGATCTTTTTTGCTGTTTACAGTTTATCTTTATCTATAATAATATTCAAGATAATGACCAACCAGATGCTCCGCAGGGCGTAGCTTTATACGACCGCAGAGGTTGAACCCTGAACAGTTGGGGCAAGTATGGACACAACATTCAAGCTGGATTCAGCTCTAAATTTGGATTGTGATTAAATAGTTGACACAGCATAGGTTTCTGACACAGAATGAATGTGTTCTAATGAACTTAAAATTTTTGTTTTCTCTTAGAGCAATTCACTATGCTGTTGAATATTAATCCTCTCAAAAAAATGTTTGAAGAAATTTTCTTTTTTATTTATGAAATTTCAAATGAGAAAAATTGAACCCAATTTTTTTAATCACATTCCCCTTTCCCTTATTCCAAAACTAATCTCAATTAAAATTTCTAATGGAGTTTGCAACAATAACTACTCATTTAAATACATCATAAAATATTAAGATGTAAAAAAACTGCTTGTTATCACTGAATGGTAAAGATTATTTTAATTTATCAGTTGGTAGTAAAAAGTGAATATACATTGTATATTGTATATAACAAAGATTTAAGTTGATTCTGGACAAAGAAAGATAACTCCAATTAAAAAAAATCTTGCTATTGCACAATATTTTGCAATTAGATATTTCTTGCTTACTATTCTGGACAAAGAAAGATAACTCTAATTAAAAAAAAATTTGCTATTTCACAATATTGTGCAATTAGATATTTCTTGCCATTGCGCAATACTGTGCAATTGAAAAGACTTGCTATTGCACAATACTTAATATAATAATTTTGGATCCTGATTTGGACCAACTTGAAAACTGGGCCCATAATAAAAAATCTAAGTACATTTTTGGATTCAGCATTTCAAAGAACCCCAAGATTTCAATTTTTGTTAAAATCAGACTAAGTTTAATTTTGGACCCTTTGGACTTTAGTGTAGACCAATTTGAAAACAGGACCAAAAATGAAGAATCTACATACACAGTTAGATTTGGTATATCAAAGAACCCCATTTATTCAATTTTTGATGAAATCAAACAAAGTTTAATTTTGGACCCCGATTTGGACCAACTTGAAAACTGGGCCAATAATCAAGAATCTAAGTACATTTTTAGATTCAGCATATCAAAGAACCTAACTGATTCATTTTTTGTCAAAATCAAACTAAGTTTAATTTTGGACCCTTTGGACCTTAATGTAGACCAATTTGAAAACCGGACCAAAGGTTAAGAATCTACATACACAGTCATGACAGTTAGATTCGGCATATCAAAGAACCCCAATTATTCAATTTTGATGAAATCAAACAAAGTTTAATTTTGGACCCTTTGGGCCCCTTATTCTGTTGGGACCAAAACTCCCAAAATCAATACCAACCTTCCTTTTATGGTCATAAACCTTGTGTTTAAATTTCATAGATTTCTATTTACTTATACTAACGTTATGGTGCGAAAACCAAGAAAAATGCTTATTTGGGTCCCTTTTTGGCCCCTAATTCCTAAACTGTTGGGACCTAAACTCCCAAAATCAATACCAACCTTCCTTTTGTAGTCATTAACATTGTGTTTAAATTTCATTGATTTCTATTTACTTAAACTAAAGTTATTGTGCGAAAACCAAGAATAATGCTTATTTGGGCCCTTTTTTGGCCCCTAATTCCTAAACTGTTGAAACCAAAACTCCCAAAATCAATCCCAACCGTTCTTTTGAGGTCATAAACCTTGTGTCAAAATTTCATAGATTTCTATTAACTTAAACTAAAGTTATAGTGCGAAAACCAAGAAAATGCTTATTTGGGCCCTTTTTGGCCCCTAATTCCTAAAATGTTGGGACCAAAACTCCCAAAATCAATACCAACCTTCCTTTTGTGGTCATAAACCTTGTGTTAAAATTTCATAGATTTCCATTCACTTTTACTAAAGTTAGAGTGCGAAAACTAAAAGTATTCGGACGCAGGACGACGCCGACGACGACGACGACGACGACGACGACGACGACGCCGACGCCAACGTGATAGCAATATACGACGAAAATTTTTTCAAATTTTGCGGTCGTATAAAAACTGCAAAATTTCCTTAAAATTACCAATTAAGTGGCAGCAACCCAACAATGGTTTGTTTGATTCATCTGAAAATTTCAGGGCTGATAGATCTTGACCTAATGAACATTTTTACTCCATGTCAGATTTGCTCTAAATGCTTTCGTTTTTGAGATATAAGCCAAAAACTGCATTTGACCCCTATGTTCTATTTTAAGTAACGGCGGCCATGTTTTTTGACGGATCAAAAATCAAAGCACACACTTTGTGCAGGATAATCTAAGGAACAACCATGCTAAGTTTTAACCAAATCCATTCAGTAGTTTCAGAGGAGAAGATTTTTTAAAGTTAGCAAATATGATGAACAAATTGTGAAAAATTGTCATTAAAGGACAATAACCCCTTAAGGGGTCAATTGACAATTTTGGTCATATTAACTTATTTGTAGATCTTACTTTGCTGATCTTTTTTGCTGTTTACAGTTTATCTTTATCTATAATAATATTCAAGATAATGACCAAAAACTGCAAAATTTCCTTAAAATTACCAATTTAAGTGGCAGCAACCCAACAATGGTTTGTTTGATTCATCTGAAAATTTCAGGGCTGATAGATCTTGACCTAATGAACATTTTTACTCCATGTCAGATTTGCTCTAAATGCTTTCGTTTTTGAGATATAAGCCAAAAACTGCATTTGACCCCTATGTTCTATTTTAAGTAACGGCGGCCATGTTTTTTGACGGATCAAAAATCAAAGCACACACTTTGTGCAGGATAATCTAAGGAACAACCATGCTAAGTTTTAACCAAATCCATTCAGTAGTTTCAGAGGAGAAGATTTTTTAAAGTTAGCAAATATGATGAACAAATTGTGAAAAATTGTCATTAAAGGACAATAACCCCTTAAGGGGTCAATTGACAATTTTGGTCATATTAACTTATTTGTAGATCTTACTTTGCTGATCTTTTTTGCTGTTTACAGTTTATCTTTATCTATAATAATATTCAAGATAATGACCAAAAACTGCAAAATTTCCTTAAAATTACCAATTTAAGTGGCAGCAACCCAACAATGGTTTGTTTGATTCATCTGAAAATTTCAGGGCTGATAGATCTTGACCTAATGAACATTTTTACTCCTGTCAGATTTGCTCTAAATGCTTTCGTTTTTGAGATATAAGCCAAAAACTGCATTTGACCCCTATGTTCTATTTTAAGTAACGGCGGCCATGTTTTTTGACGGATCAAAAATCGAAGCGCACATTTTGTGCAGGATATACTAAGGAACAATCATGTTAAGTTTCATTCAAATCCATTCAGTAGTTTCAGAGGAGAAGATGTTTGAAAAATTGTTAACGACGACGACGACGACGGACGCCAAGTGATGAGAAAAGCTCACATGGCCTTTTAGGCCAGGTGAGCTAAAAATCTAAGTACATTTTTAAATTCAGCATATCAAAGAACCCCAAGGATTCAATTTTTGTTAAAATCAAACTAAGTTTAATTTTGGACCCTTTGGACCTTAATGTAGACCAATTTGAAAACGGGACCAAAAATTAAGAATCTACATACATAGTTAGATTCGGCATATCAAAGAACCCCAATTATTCAATTTTTGATGAAATCACACAAAGTTCAATTTTGGACCCTTTGGGCCCCTTATTCCTAAACTGTTGGGACCAAAACTCCCAAAATCAAACCCAACCTTCCTTTTATGGTCATAAACCTTGTGTTTAAATTTCATAGATTTCTATGTACTAATACTAATGTTATCCTTATTAGGGCCCCTTTTTGGCCCCTAATTCATACACTGTTGTGACCTCAACTCCCAAAATCAAACCCAACCTTCCTTTTGTAGTCATTAACATTGTGTTTAAATTTCATTGATTTCTATTTACTTAAACTAAAGTTATTGTACGAAAACCAAGAATAATGCTTATTTGGGCCCTTTTTTGGCCCCTAATTCCTAAACTGTTGAAACCAAAACTCCCAAAATCAATCCCAACCTTCCTTTTGTGGTCATAAACCTATTGTTAAAATTTCATTGATTTCTATTTACTTATACTAAAGTAATTGTGCGAAAACCAAGAATAATGCTTATTTGGGCCCTTTTTTGGCCCTTAATTCCTAAACTGTTGGAACCAAAACTCCCAAAATCAATCCCAACCTTCCTTTTGTGGTCATAAACCTTGTGTCAAAATTTCATAGATTTCTATTAACTTAAACTAAAGTTATAGTGCGAAAACCAAGAAAATGCTTATTTGGGCCCTTTTTGGCCCCTTATTCCTAAAATGTTGGGACCAAAACTCCCAAAATCAATCCCAACCTTCCTTTTGTGGTCATAAACCTTGTGTTGAAATTTCATTGATTTCTATTCACTTTTACTAAAGTTAGAGTGCGAAAACTAAAAGTATTCGGACGACGACGACGCCAACGTGATAGCAATATACGACCAAAAAATTAAAATTTTTGCGGTCGTATAAAAAATTGAACCCAATTTTTTTAATCACATCCCCCTTTCCCTTATTCCAAAACTAATCTCAATTAAAATTTCTAATGGAGTTTGCAACAATAACTACTCATTTAAATACATGTACATCATAAAATATTAAGATGTAAAAAAACTGCTTGTTATCACTGAATGGTAAAGATTATTTTAATTTATCAGTTGGTAGTAAAAAGTGAATATACATTGTATATTGTATATAACAAAGATTTAAGTTGATTCTAGACAAAGAAAGATAACTCCAATTAAAAAAAAATCTTGCTATTGCACAATATTTTGCAATTAGATATTTCTTGCTTACTATTCTGGACAAAGAAAGATAACTCTAATTAAATTTTTTTTTGCTATTTCACAATATTGTGCAATTAGATATTTCTTGCCATTGCGCAATACTGTGCAATTGAAAAGACTTGCTATTGCACAATACTTAATATAATAATTTTAGATCCTGATTTGGACCAACTTGAAAACTGGGCCCATAATAAACCAGATGCTCCACAGGGCGCAGCTTTATACGACCGCAGAGGTTGAACCCTGAACGGTTGGGGCAAGTATGAACACAACATTCAAGCTGGATTCAGCTCTAAATTTGGATTGTGATTAAATAGTTGACACAGCATAGGTTTCTGACACAGAATAAATGTGGTCTAATGAACTTAAAAAATTTTTTTTTGCCTTTGAGCAATTCACTATGCATTTGAATATTAATCCTCTCAAAAAAGTGTTTGAAGAAATTTTCTTTTTATTTATGAAATCTGAAATGAGAAAAATTTACCCCCCCCACCCCATTTTGTTTTCACACCCTCCTTTCCCTTTTTCCAAAACTGATCTCAATTCAAATTTCTAATGGAGTTTGCAACAATAACTACTCATTTAAATACATCATAAAATATTAAAATGTAAAAAAAGAGCTTGTTATTACTGAATGGTAAAGATTGTTTTAATCTATCAGTTGGTAGTAAAAGTGAATATACATTGTATATTGTATAAAACAATGATTTAAGTTGATTCAACTACTATTCTGGACAAAGAAAGATAACTCCAATTGAAATCCAATTGGAATTTCTTGCTATTGCACAATATTGTGCAATTAGATATTTCTTGCTATTGTGCAATACTGTGCAATTGAAAATATTTGCTATTGCACAATACTGTGCAATTGAAGATTTCTTGCTATTGCTGAATACTGTGCAATTGAAAATTTCTTGCTATTGCACAATACTTAATATAATAATTTTGGATCCTGATTTGGACCAACTTGAAAACTGGGCCCATAATCAAAAATCTAAGTACATGTTTAGATTCAGCATATCAAAGAGGCCCAAGAATTCAATTTTTGTTAAAATCAAACTTAGTTTAATTTTGGACCCTTAAGACTTTAATGTAGACCAATTTGAAAACGGGACCAAAAATTAAGAATCTACATACACAGTTAGATTTGGCATATCAAAGAACCCCAATTATTCAATTTTTGATGAAATCAAACAAAGTTTAATTTTGGACCCTTTGGGCCCTTTATTCCTAAACTGTTGGGACCAAAACTCCCAAAATCAATACCAACCATCCTTTTATGGTCATAAACCTTTTGTTTAAATTTCATAGATTTCTATTTACTTATACTAAAGTTATGGTGCGAAAACCAAGAAAAATGCTTATTTGGGTCCCTTTTTGGCCCCTAATTCCTAAACTGTTGGGACCTAAACTCCGAAAATCAATACCAACCTTCCTTTTGTGGTCATAAACATTGTGTTTAAATTTCATTGATTTCTATTAACTTAAACTAAAGTAATTGTGCGAAAACCAAGAATAATGCTTATTTGGGCCCTTTTTTGGCCCCTAATTCTAAACTGTTGGAACCAAAACTCCCAAAATCAATCCCAACCTTTCTTTTGTGGTCATAAACCTTGTGCCAAAATTTCATAGATTTCTATTAACTTAAACTAAAGTTATAGTGCGAAAACCAAGAAAATGCTTATTTGGGCCCTTTTTGGCCCCTAATTCCTAAAATGTTGGGACCAAAACTCCCAAAATCAATCCCAACCTTCCTTTTGTGGTCATAAACCTTGTGTTAAAATTTCATAGATTTCTATTCACTTTTACTAAAGTTAGAGTGCGAAAACTAATAGTATTCGAACGACGACGACGACGACGACGCCAACGTGATAGCAATATACGACGAAAATTTTTTCAAATTTTGCGGTCGTATAAAAATCTAAGTACATTTTTGGATTCAGCATATCAAAGAACCCCAAGATTTCAATTTTTGTTAAAATCAGACTAAGTTTAATTTTTGACCCTTTGTACTTTAGTGTAGACCAATTTGAAAACAGGACCAAAAATGAAGAATCTACATACACAGTTAGATTTGGTATATCAAAGAACCCCATTTATTCAATTTTTGATGAAATCAAACAAAGTTTAATTTTGGACCCCGATTTGGACCAACTTGAAAACTGGGCCAATAATCAAGAATCTAAGTACATTTTTAGATTCAGCATATCAAAGAACCTAACTGATTCATTTTTTGTCAAAATCAAACTAAGTTTAATTTTGGACCCTTTGGACCTTAATGTAGACCAATTTGAAAACTGGACCAAAAGTTAAGAATCTACATACACAGTCATGACAGTTAGATTCGGCATATCAAAGAACCCCAATTATTCAATTTTATTGAAATCAAACAAATTTTAATTTTGGACCCTTTGGGCCCCTTATTCTGTTGGGACCAAAATTCCCAAAATCAATACCAACCTTCCTTTTATGGTCATAAACCTTGTGTTTAAATTTCATAGATTTCTATTTACTTATACTAACGTTATGGTGCGAAAACCAAGAAAAATGCTTATTTGGGTCCCTTTTTGGCCCCTAATTCCTAAACTGTTGGGACCTAAACTCCCAAAATCAAACCCAACCTTCCTTTTGTAGTCATTAACATTGTGTTTAAATTTCATTGATTTCTATTTACTTAAACTAAAGTTATTGTGCGAAAACCAAGAATAATGCTTATTTGGGCCCTTTTTTGGACCCTAATTCCTAAACTGTTGAAACCAAAACTCCCAAAATCAATCCCAACCGTTCTTTTGTGGTCATTAACCTTGTGTCAAAATTTCATAGATTTTTTTTAACTTAAACTAAAGTAATAGTGCGAAAACCAAGAAAATGCTTATTTGGGCCCTTTTTGGCACCTATTTCCTAAAATGTTGGGACCAAAACTCCCAAAATCAATACCAACCTTCCTTTTGTGGTCATAAACCTTGTGTTAAAATTTCATAGATTTCCATTCACTTTTACTAAAGTTAGAGTGCAAAAAGTAAAAGTATTCGGGCGACGACGACGACGATGCAGACGACGACGAAGACGACGACGACGCCAACGTGATAGCAATATACGAAGAAAAATTTTTCAAATTTTGCGGTCGTATAAAAACATTGATTGATTGTTCGTTGCTTAAAGTCCTAGAATAAATATAGATAAGGACAAAAGCACCATAATTTTCTTCCGCCAATTTAAAAAAGAATTTTATCACTACTATTATAACTCTCCTCATTATAAATAGATGTCTGCACAGCTGAAAGGTACAAACATGGAAGGGGGGGAATCTATAAATACCAGTATATAAGAAAGCTATATTTCCTACAGGAAATGCCTTGAAATGGATAATTCCTGTAATTTGTACCAAAGTCAAATTCTCTATTTTTATTTTAAAATTACTCACAAAAAATATCTGTGTTTGACAAACTGATGAATGATTTAATATTTTTAGTTCTTTTGGTCTTACAGGTTACATAGATACAAGCTTACTAAGTAAGAGTATCAGAACTTTAACTATAATTTATGAAACAAATCAGAAACATTAAAAAAATTCCCAAGAAATATAATAATTGATAATCTACCTGAAGTTGTATCTGTAGAATAAATACTGGAATCTTTGGAATCTCTAGATCTTCTAAAACTACTTCGTGTATCATCCTATAACAAATAAAATCAAGAATATATGGACGAATTGAAAGATCACAAGTTTCTGAAATTTAATACTGTTTTTATCAGCAATGAAAGTTGATGTTCCTGTACCTGGAACTTGTTAAACTAAAGAAAAAGTTTTAAGTAGCAATATTTTGACTCAATTAACATACTGTGAAATTAATGGTTAAAGGGACATAACTCATGAATACTAAATATTGACTTCTGTTTGGGATCAATGAATACTACTTTTTCACATTTTTTAACTGTTTGCTATATGTTTCATGTACATGTAAGAAGAATTTGTTTTCTTTCTAACAGATATTCAGAAAATACAAAAGATAAGAAATAGTTCTTAATTTTTTTTAGTTTTTCTATGACAGACACCAAGTTCCTTATACATTTTACATACCAACATAAGGTGTATAATTAATTGATAGGGATTACTTTAAATCCATCAATGAGGAAAGCTATTTAACCACAACAAGAATGTGTCCATAGTACACAGATGCCCCACTCGCACTATCATTTTCTATGTTAAGGGGACCATGAAATTGGGGTCAAAACTCTAATTTGGCATTAAAATTAGAAAGATCATATCATAGGGCACATGTGTACTAAGTTTCAAGTTAATTGGACTTCAACTTCATCAAAAACTACCTTGACCAAAAACTTTAACCTGAAGCGGGACGTAGGTGGGGCATAATAAAAAATTCCTCTACACATAGAATAGCTGACATCTGGCCTGAAACATCGCCTAACAGATTCTGGTTGTTCTATACTTGTCAACTCTTTATTAGAAGTTCTACTACTTACCTCTGGTCTGAAACGTCGCCTAACAGATTCTGGTTGTTCTATACTTGTCGACTCTATATCAGAAGTTCTACTACTTACCTCTGGTCTGAAACGTCGCCTAACAGATTCTGGTTGTTCTATACTTGTCGACTCTATATTAGAAGTTCTACTACTTACATCTGGCCTGAAACGTCGCCTAACAGATTCTGGTTGATCTATACTTGTCGACTCTATATTAGAAGTTCTATTACTTACATCTGGTCTGAAACGTCGCCTAACAGATTCTGGTTGATCTATACTTGTCGACTCTATATTAGAAGTTCTACTACTTACATCTGGCCTGAAACGTCGCCTAACAGATTCTGGTTGATCTATACTTGTCAACTCTATATTAGAAGTTCTACTACTTACATCTGGTCTGAAACGTCGCCTAACAGATTCTAGTTGATCTACACTTGTCGACTCTATATTAGAAGTTCTACTACTTACATCTGGCCTGAAACGTCGCCTAACAGATTCTGGTTGTTCTATACTTGTTGACTCTATATTAGAAGTTTTACTACTTACATCTGGTCTGAAACGTCGCCTAACAGATTCTGGTTGTTCTATACTTGTCAACTTTATATTAGAAGTTCTACTACTTACATCTGGTCTGAAACGTCGCCTAACAGATTCTGGTTGATCTATACTTGTTGACTCTATATTAGAAGTTCTATTACTTACATCTGGTCTGAAACGTCGCCTAACAGATTCTGGTTGATCTATACTTGTCAACTCTATATTAGAATTTCTACTACTTACATCTGGTCTGAAACATCGCCTAACAGATTCTGGTTGTTCTATACTTGTTGACTCTATATTAGAAGTTCTACTACTTACATCTGGTCTGAAACGTCGCCTAACAGATTCTGGTTGTTCTATACTTGTCGACTCTATATTTGAAGTTCTACTTTCACTTAAAGCATTGTTAGTTTTTTCACTAGATTTTGTATCACTAGGTTTTGTGTCTGATGAGTGTAATACTTCTTCTGCTTTCTGTATATCTTCTAAAGTGACGCCCTGAAAAAAGAAATTATAATTATTTATTGATATATAATTCCTGATTGGTATCACATATTTTTATCATATAAATGCAAAATTATGTAAAAAGAAATTGGTCACAGTACATTCAATTTCTATAAAAGCAGTTTTATAATATTTTTTTTTACAAAAATGGAATATGTATCAAGTAAAGGTACCTGTTTATGCCTACAAGTACTTGAATGAAGATGTTTTAATTCATGTCTGTATTAATTTTGGTGTGTTTACATTGCATACTGAACTGCATTTTAAAAGGACACATGATACTAGAGCTCTTTGACATGTATCTATAATCAATAGAAATGAACTTTTCATGTTCATTCACGCATTACTGTTATATCATGTATATCTTGCTTTACACTTATTTGAAAATTTTGCACTGATATAAAAGTAGACTCTTAATGAAGTTTTTTATGGGTTTTTTTTTTTACAATCTGTATACCTGTGTAGACCTTCTGGTCTCCCTAGCTCTCTTTGCCCTAGCCTTTCTTTGAGTCTCAGCTTCTTCGTCTCTGCTTGGTATTTGATATGATCTGTAAAAGTTCAAGGTCATGTTAAGCTTTCAAAATTCTGTTAAAATATGCAACAAAACACAAGCATCAGTCTTATTTATTAGTCAGACATTTTAAAACCTAAGTTCTTTTGAGAGCAAAGGTTTTATTTATGGACATCCTAGGACAATACTATCCAAACTATCTACCAAAGCAAAGTGTATATTCAGATATTTTCTAGACGTTTTTAAAGATTTTTATAGGTTAGGTGTCTCAAAAAATAATTTGAAAAGCACAATTTGCTTGCAACATTTTGTGAAGTTGCAAACATTTATCTAAATTTTATTTGAAATCGTTTAACAATTACAATATTAAATGTATCCAAAATTTCTGAATTTACGACATGCTTTTGTTAAATGATGATAAAGGTACCCTCTAAAATAGACTGATGCTAATTTATTTGCTGTTTGCTACAATAAAACTTTGTAACATTTCTTTTTTCTTTTTTAAAAACTACATATTTCAAGCTTCACTGCACAATCGGGGGAAAACGTCAAACACTAAATCATTCATGCAAATCTGAATTTTAGTATTTTCAAACATACTCAAATTAATTAAAAGGTATTGCTTCTAGATAAAATGATTTTATTTCACATAATTTAGTATAACTGTTGAGATGAAATGGATCTTCATGCAATGAATATTTTTCTGATGGAATCTGCTAATTTTTTTTTACATCAGAATGCATTGAGTGTGTAGGTAAAGGTATAATCTTTAGTTAGCTGAACTGTGAAGTCATTATTGGGTTTACTACCCTCCTTTCCGAGAAGTCTAATCCTACAGACAGTTATCTGTTGGACTAGTCTACTCTTAAAGTAGGGTAGTATACCTAACCTAAAAATGACTTCACAGTTCAGCTGCAAGCAAGCTTACCAAAGATATTATCTTTACCTACACATTCGATGCATTCTGCTGTAATGTTTAAATTAATTACAAATGACATAATGAATATGTTGTTATAAAATGATGAACAACCAACCTTCTGAACATTGAGTTAGTACCAAAAGTGGGACATGATGCAATAGAGGAGACGCCATGAGTGGAGACAGTAGTCGTTGCTGTGGTTACAGATGATAACGTTGCTGACACTGACGTTGCAGTACTGGTTGAAGGTTGTGTAGTAGTAGTGGATTCCATGATTTTAGCTTCTCGTTCTTTTTCCCGTCGTTCATTTTGCTCCTGCTGCCTGCGATAGTAGGGGACATAAGCAGACTGATAAGAGCTACGATATGGATTGTTGATGCTTCGACTGTATGCAGAGATCCTGTAGGATGTAAACATGCACAAGTTTATCATGCAAGGCAGGAATACTACGCAGCACACATAACAAGCAATCATACAGTAAAAAGTAGTCTTCCTCTCACTTTTCACAGGGGTGGATTCTGGGGCCCCCTTTATTGAAGAAAATTTGTGATTTTTTTGTTATATTTACTAATAGCCATTTTATTTTTCAAAGGCCCCTTTTGAAAAACCTGTGTAATTAATTTTTCTTCATCTATTTAAAATACATTTCCCTAATTATTTGCCTTTAACCTTGTATCACAAGTCAATTAAATTTTTCATAAATCTTTATAATAATGTACCCAAGTCATTTATGGCCAGTGTAAAAAGACAATATGTGAAGACGGAAAAAAGTAATTTTCTGCAAGAGCTTATAAGAGATAACTAAAAGTATATGTGTATTGCAGTTCTTTCTTTCACACTAAAGACAAAATCTGCAAAATCATACTACAAAGGATTGAAGTGAAAGGTGGACTACATATTTTAAAACAGTAATCAAGAAAAATGTCACACTCAAATTGTAATCATTTCAAAAGCAGTATACTATCTACAGTCCTATGATGAGTAAAATCCTGAAAGATCTATAGATCAAAGATAATGAACTCCAATGAGAGACATTCCATATATAGTAGTTATTCAAATCTGACTGCAGCATAGTATAATATTTTTAAGTTTTCTGTCTAGTAGTTTTAGGCAACTGAAACTTTAACCATTTGGTTAAATAGATAATAACAATATTCTTCAGAATTTATTCAAAAATAAAATAGAAATCAGCCTCTCTCAAGCTTTTTACATAAGCAATTTTCGTAGAAAAGTTCTATTGCAGATTCAGTCTTATTCAAGGGTGCCAATTTTTGTTGGTTTCAAAGGTATATAGAAACAATGAAATATAAATGATCCATGAGTTGTTAATAATCTACTTTGTATGATAAACCACAAAATCCCAATATCCACAAATTTCTTTTTTTTTTTATAAATCAATGAAAATTTGTACCCATGAAAATAAGTAAATCCACAATAAGTCTTACAATACAATTTAATTTACAGTATTTTCATTTTGCATGAATATTCAATTTAATTATAAAGAAATAAAGTAAGCCAAAAATCTGCCACTTTCTGAGAAAGTAGAATAAAGTTGATAAATCCAGAAAATGTAAAGTAAAGTTGCAAAGAAAATGGAAAGCAGTACTGCAATGAAAATGTGAATACACACAAAACAGAACTTTTATATGGGTTTGGAAATATGAATTCTCACCCAAAAAGATATGTTACATGGGTCAGATAATGTGTAAGGAAACAACACATATTTTAAGCCTTCTAGGTTGTACAATGGGACTATATGGAGTTTCAAAATGAAAGAAAAATTCACATGCACGTTTATATATAACCAATATTCTTGTCAAATATGATATTTTGAAATATTTTTTTTTTTAAACGTCTATTCATAAAAGATAAGAAAACAAAATGTATATCATTACTAATAAGGGCTTATAATTGTGAAAGAAACTCAAGCTATTTCACAAGATTTCGGTTTACTTCTTTAATACATAAAAAACACTTTTTACTGGAAACTATTTTGAAGATGAAGATGACTTCAATGTCATATGAAACATACACCGAAAATTCATTTCACATTCCAAATATTGTCTTAGCTCATAGCACACGAAAAACTTAATGTCAAACGACAAACCATGAAAATAAGGCTCGTCATATGAATCATGCCTCATGAAAAATCACGCCATATGCAAAATATGCTATTTGAGAATCAGAGCTTCCCATGAAAACAAAATGTTGACAAATTAACAATAATAATGAGATCAGGGTCAGATGTACTCTTATGTATTTTTTTTAGTACTCACTAAAAACATTAAAATAAGGTCAAGGTCAATGGACATTTGATAACTGAAACTTGATAACTGAAACTTAAGAATATGAAGTCTTTTACCTTCAGTTATAGAATATTGTTGGTAATCTCAAAGAGATTGACTAAAGTTGAACACATGAGAATACACTGTGATGATAACGTACCTGTCCAATGGTTTATGATCCTGAGTATCTGTTGTTCTGCGTAACTGAACTTTATCCTAAAAATACAAAATGTACAATATGAGACACAAGAAATTTATTTATCATAATTAATGCAACTTTATTGAACTGCGTATTTCCTATAATAAGTTTTTTTAATCTTAGTTTCAAAAGATTTACATAATTAGATCTGTATGCTAATCTGAAATTTTTTATTCTACGTCTTCTCTGTCATTTTGATAAGGATCATTACCAACAGCCCAATTTACACCTTAACAGTGATAGGATATCTTGCATTTATAATTCTTTACCCTTAAATATGAAAAATTTCCTGAAAGGATACCCCTCTAATTTCTAAACTCTTAATTATTGCAGCTATAATTTTGCATCAACCATACTATCATTGTGTAAATTATATACACCCCATCCAGGTGAATCCAGAAAGTTATCATAAGTGAGGGTCCACTGACTGCCTATGAAGGGGTCCCACTCCTGATATGCTTCAGTGATTCCAGAAATAATCAACCAAATTTTTCCCACTTAAGAGGGACAAAGACCCACTGCAACCCCCCTTTTCAATCCGCCTCTGTCATCAGACTAATGCTATCAGTGGTATATCTAATACATGAATCCACTGCGTTTCTACCTCATTCACCTTTCAACTGATCTATCTACACAGAGGTACTGCTCTCAGGTTAACATGATGGGTAGTATCATGTTCAATACTCTTCCACATTCAAAAAGTATGAAAAAATTAGAATCATTACAATTTTCAATTTCTATTATTTTGCAGAAAAATGTTCCAATCAACATGATAACTGTGAACCAGTTAATATCCTCAGTTAGGAATAAGTGTGAGATAGTTAATACTAAAAGTTAAAAGATATAAATTAAAACTTTCAGGACTTTTTTTCATTTGTCTGATATCAATAGTTATATTGTACCAGTGTTTTAAGACAACTGCAGCATACTTCGGTATCCATCCTGATTAACTGAAGAGCCTGTCAGGGTTCTCACTAAGGCGAGTCCATGAGTCCTGGACTCATCAAAATCTGTCTGGACTCATCATTTTCAAAACTAGTGAGTCCACAGATGCATCAAGATAGAAATATTTTGTATATACTAAACAGTTAAACACAATATCATCATTTTATAGCAAAAGTTTAAAAGTAATCTGAATTTAATTTCATCTCATTGCTCTGTTAGGCCATGGAGACTTAAATATTACATTATATTGCAATAAAATATCTTCTCCTTGCTGTTGGACTCACCATGGCCAAAAATGACGAGTCCCTGGACTCGCCTTCAAAAATCCTTAACGAGAACCCTGCCTGTATTGTAGAAGGTGTTGGTTCAATCATTTCAACACCTTCTCATTTGTCAGTCAGAAATTGGCAATATTATTTGCATGTAAGTCATTTTACAAATTTTAAGTATAACGTTGACCCCTTATTCATCAAACAATTCAAATCACCAACATCTTAAGTTTGGCATAAACTAAAATGACTGAACTTTCAAAAATAATTTCACTAATGTAAATGAATCCAAATTAAAGCTTTACTAACCTTAACTATTAAGCAATTTTTCTTTAAATCAAATAAAAAACACATATGCAGCAAAAAACACCAAACAACAAAAATAAATACACAAACACTTGACTAATCACACCACATACAGCGGCATAAGCCATGATGTTATTGCTAAAACAACACTCACATTTTCAACTGAATTTCTGTCTACAGGAATACGAGGGCTAGATAAAGAACGAGAGAGATTTTTGTCTCCCTCATCTTTGTTATTTTCTATAACCATACTGGTACTTCCTGTTTTACGTAAACCAGTTCGCCAGGACAGGATGTCTGGTTCTGTATCATTCTTTGATTCTGTTATGGTTGGTGGTGTTACTATGGTGGGGACCTGTACCAACATGCAACAAAATGTACAATAAAAAACCCATGCCGGAAATTAAAACTAAAACATGCTTGTAAACTATTTCTATTTACTTTAATTTGAGATTAATCTACATGTATTCATTTTCAGGATTTTTTTGTGGCATTTTATACTTTAAATGTTTGTGTAGGAGATGATTTAATAGTAAAAAATATCAGACATATGAATTTCAAAATGTTATCCCTCTTGTCAATTCCATTTTAAGAAATATGATAAAAACCTATTTAACCTCATATCACTTTGGAAGATTAAAATTTTAGCTTAAGGCCAAATAAAATAATATGTGTGATATTACATCTTTTACATCTTGGAAAAAATAAGTATGGTAGGTAGGGAATTTTTTTTATTCTAAAAATTTACAATTAATAACATTAAATTTACAATGTTTTTTTTACATTGAGTCTATTGGAGAAAAATTGTGACTTAACTGTGCTTATTGATAAATGACCCAACAACTTCAAGGTAGGCTATTTATAAGCTTAAAACATAGGGTAGGTATGGAAATAGGAAACACATATATTTTTATTTTGCCTAAAAAAAACCTCTGGAGCATTATTTGTGAAAAGGCATATCCGTTTCATTTTCTTTTTTTTTTATTCAGTTTCAGACATAAAGAAGAGTTATGTGACACTAAACAATATAAAATGAGTTTAGAGAGTTTAGAGAAATGCTCTGATTATATGTAATAAATCACATAAAATTATAATATGGCAAGCTCATTTTAGAGAAGAGCACAAGAGTAAGAATAGAATTATCGTCAGTATGAGTACGCATAGATTAGAGAGATTATCTGTGACAAGACTGAAAACCTGTCCAATGATATGTGCCTGCGTCACAAGTGATATTACTGGGGTACCATGTGACTGTGATAGGATATGTTACCAGGGTACCAAGTGGCTTAATCACAAGTGATATTACTGGAATACTTATGTTAGAATTGTTACCCTTGATTGTATACTGTGGATTCACGTACTTTTGTGGATAGATAAGAATTGTATTTTGATTTATATTTAATCTTTTTTGTGGCCAAAGTCTGCATGTAATCCTATAAAAATTTGAATTGTTAACCATTGAAGTTCAAGGCTTACAGTAACCCTGGAAATCCATGAAAATTAAGATCCCATAAATAATAAATCCACAGTATAAAGTATAATGTCTTGTGATATCTTTAAACGATGTGCTCTTAATGTTAATTTGATCAAATAATTAATGTTTATAGAAAACCTGGTTATTTCTGCTGAATATGACAGTTAAATATTAAAACTATGTATGTAACATGATGTTAATCCTCGATTCTTTTCTTTAAGCTCTGTTTTCAATGACAGATTTAATATCCGTACAGGAAGGCCTCAACATAGCATGAATATTGTTACATTTAAAATGCTGTATTCCAAAAATGAGCTTTCTCAGTTTCAAAAATTCTAAAACATACTTTCTCTCAATTTTGAGTTTTAAAATAAATTGATCTAAAACCTGAAAATCATTTTTACTTCCTGTTTCTAATGCATGACTGCTACACTAGAGCCTTTAAATTACATCTAAGCCATATCAGAGACATGGCTAAACACATAAGTACAGCCATTTGTTCATTGTTAATTTACACTAGTTTATTTCAATAAATCTATGACTACCCCTAGCCAAATATTAGTGCATTGTTTAAAACAATTATTAATGTAACTTTTCAGAAATTAGTTTTGGTCCCAATAATTAGTAATTTCAAATTGATTAGTGAGACACCTTGCCACAGTTTGAGGCATATGGCATTTGTACCATTTGAAAAGATTCAAAATTTTCATTTACGCCAAAAATCAGATGAGCAGTTACAGCAATAGAATTGCAAGTTAATGGTGAAATTTCTCAATAATAGTACAATGAAAGCATTGCATAAGAATATTTGATATACACACTAACACCTTAGGTGCTTTATTTAGGTGATATAAATAGTTTTGTAAATTTATCCTAGTTTACATTTAAAATTGGACTAATAAACAAATATTTTGGCGTAAATGAAATTTTTAATGGCACAAACGCAAAATGCATCAATTAGTGTCAGTTAAAAACAGAAAGGTGTACACATGCTGCTATAAATAGAAATCAACATGCGGACTACCTCTGTAGGTTTATTTGGAGCACTATACGTTCGGGATAATGGTTCCTTCTCCTTTGCAGGAACACTATTTGATCTATTAAAATCTTTGTCTTTTCTGACAGATTTTTCATCTGGTTTTCTCTCTGTCTGCTCAGTTTCTTGTTTTTCTTTTGCTTCCTTCTCAGCATTTTCTTTTTCCTTTTAAGAGTTATTTTAATATTTTCCATAAAACTGAATTATTTCATAATCTAAATTTAATATGTGTTTCTTTTTATTGAAGATTTTTCATTCCTAGGTTACTATTCTATTTTTTTTCTGTAATATTTTTTTGTGAAAAGAGTCCCTGGTTTACAGTATATCAAAAAAATATAAAATAAACTTTAAAAACATAAAAAATATTGCCTAAAATTAAAGCAGCATACTAAGGAAAAAAAATCAGTTTTGGTTATTTCTACCAAACTTATCACAAAATTACTACAGTACAGACGTAGAGCTATAACGACACTCACTGTAAACAAAAACTTTAGATGGTTTTCTGTAACACTTTTAAATTCTACGAAACACAGCTATAACTACACTCATTGTAAACATCAAATTTTCATGATTTCTGCCAAACTTATCACAACAATGTTACAATACAAAGGTCCACAGCTATAACTACACTCGCTGTAAACAAGGAAAATGCATACCTTAAGAGATTCTTTAGTTTCACCAATCTCTTCAATCCTTGGTGTGTCAGTTTTCTTGTCCACCTCATTTATGACATCTTCATCCTTCTTCTTGACCTGGACAGTATCATTTTCATTACTTTCTTCTATCTTTCCCATTTCTGGTTTCTGTATCTCAACAACAGCTGTTATTGGAGGCTTATCTCGGTCTCGGGTCTAAAAATAAGTGTAACAAAAAAATTGTGCTGCTGATTAAATATGAATTCATTCTGTTCAGTAAGTCCTGACAAAATTGTGATAGATATATTTGTCACACTATGGAAAACAGACATGGTGATTCTAGTACAGCTCTACTCCTTGAGTAGGGAGTGTATAACTTTTCTAGTGTTCATTTATTACTCAGATCTTTATCCTCATTCTTTCCAATAAGCATTGTGCATTTTAATTACTCCAGAACAGTAAAAGTGTGGGTCCCTTAATTCAAACTTTGATCTGTGTTTTTCAGAAATAAGCATTGTGTATGATCCTCATAACATTTGGTTAAGACAAACTTAAGTTAGAGAATGGAAACCAATTTTATGAATTATGGACGTACCGACATACAAGGGTAAAACTTAATGCCCCACTGCTATAGCATGGCCACAAAGATTTGTGTTTGTTTATTTTTACATCTTCTTTTATTCAATGTCCTATCTTATGTAAATGAAGAGACCATTACCTGATTTGCCTCAGTTGACTGCTTGTTCAACTCATTCTGTTTCTCTGTAAAGTAACAAACATAATACATTTTATTATATTGTGTGATTATATAGACATGTCCTACCAATGATTTTTGATTGACCATAAAGAACAATGTACATTAAATTCCTTTGAAAAAAACATGTCTTGATTACTTAACTTAGTGTACATTTGATAACACCAGGATTTGTTTGCACCTGTCCCAAGTCAGAAACCTGATGTTCAGTGGTTGTCGTTTGTTGATGTGGTTCATCAGTGTTTCATGTTTCTCTTTTTTGCATAGATTAGACCTTTGGTTTTCCTGTTTGAATGGTTTTATACTTGTCATTTTGGGGCTCTTTATAGCTTGCTATGTTGGTGTGAGCTAAGGCTCTGTGTTTGAATGCTGTACTTTGACCTATAATGGTTTATTTTTACAAATTTTGACTTGGAGAGTTGTTTCAATGGCACTCATACCACAACTTCTTACATCTATGTTCAAGAATTACAAGTTGCATTCATTAACTGTTTACACTGACTTTTTGTATGTTGAACATTATAATGTGTTTTTTTTTGTGTTTTTTTTAAATTGGATTAATTGAATGTCAATTTTTAAATTTAAAATTTCTATCTTTTCTTCAAGTACACATTTTTTTTGTAGACAATTGAAGAAAACATTTTTTGTATGCTGACTTTGGCTTAACCACAAAATAAAATATTCACCTGTTTTCTCTCAATCACACTTACCCGTGTCCGATTCAGAACTTTCTCCCTCGCCAGAAGAGCTAGAAGAACTTTTAATTCCACTCAGATTAGCCTCCAATGTCGACCTCTCCTGCCCGACTTCCTTCAAAATCACATTCTGTTTTTGATCAACACTCATTCGGGTTACAGAACTTCTGAAACAAATTTAAATATAATTTCAGTTTTATTTTATGTTCTGTAGTGAAGAATTATTTATACTAAAAACCTAAACTAGGTCTGACCATGACTTTTAAACAGTGCAAATATAATATGAACTAAACCATACATTTTATGTAGTTAATAGACAGAAAAATGGCTGGGAACACTATATAATCTACTATTTATTAAATTACAACAATCATGCAGTATATATAATCTTAACAATCATTTTAAAACTGTATATAACATATAAAGTATATTTGTACTATTAAATCTACAAAAAAGAGAGGGAGATATGGCTATCTAAATGTACTGTACTTTAAATTGCATGTCTATGGATAAAACACCTTTATTATGAATATTTCTAACACAGATCAAATTTCCATTTTTGTATATATGTCCTTTTCAAACAACATTCTTGTAAGCAAAACTGCAAAAATTACGATGTTTACAGAATTTTTTTAACTTTTTATTTATTTATAGTTTTAAAATAATTTTTGAGAAGTTCAAAATTATCAAAATTATTAATGTATGAATTAATTCTTTAAACAGTGTAAATGTTCATACCAAACAGAGCCATTCATATTGTTACAATAGCATTAACATATTACTCAACTTTATGAAGCATTACATGTAAAGCAAAATGTCAAGGAATAGGACTAAAACACAAACTGACAATGGACTAGACATGTTAAATCTCAGATGTCAGTCCTTCAGAGAAGTAGATGTTTCTATTATCCCAGAACCTTCTTGAATTACAGTTCTACAAAAGTTGCTTGGAATATTTTGCCAGGTCAACTGACACATAGCATTTAAAGAACCTATAAATTTGCCCATAGTACAGGCAAATTTGGTCATCAGTTTGACATTATAGTGTAATCACTCTTTAGTTCTGCAGTCAATGACAATAATAAATGTACATCAGTGTTAGTACACTAGATAATTATTTCACTAAATATCAGGGATACTAAGAAAGATGTTAGTTAAGTCACAAATCAAATGTATATAAAGAAAGTATGTTATGTACACCCTATCTAATTGCTAAATAAAATTGAGAATGGAAAAGGTCATAGACTATATAAATTTGAAAACTTTCCTATTTTGACATTTGTACATAGTGATAACAGATATTCATTTAAAAAAAATCTCAATTGATAGTAAACCTGGATTTCTTAACAATTTAGCAGCAAGTGTAACTTGATTATCAAAATAATATTCCATTGACTTCTATGTTCAACATTATACAGGGGATTGTCTTATTGGTTGTGGTGAATTTATAAACTGCAGCCACATCTTGGTGGGATAATTCTAAGACCAAGGTTAGGATAGGGGCCATACTTTTTGCACCTGATAGGGCCTATACAAGAATTCTTTGAGGGTACATTAGGCAGCTTGTAGAATTGCTAAATTTCTGGTCCTATTGCAATTCTAAGTACTCATTTCACACCTTCATCAACAAACGGAGCAGAACATACTACAGGTAACTTTATTTAATATGCCAACAGTGCCAAGCATGAAATATTTGCCACTGGATATCAAGCAAACAAAACTTGTACAATCTAAACAACTAGGTGAGGGAATCCTATGTTGTAAAATTTCATCATCAGAGTATGAAATATTTGTCACTTGATGTCAAGCAAACTTAGCTTATACAATCTAAACATTAACAAGTAGGTGAGGTGAGGGAAACTTATTTTGTAAAATTAAATTTCCAGATAGAATATAGTTTTTCAAAAGTTGGTAAAAAAAAAAATATCTGTTTCTAAAATTGACCTGCTTACGGTAGAACATATCTATATTTGAATTAAGCTTAAGTAGAGATTAGACATACAAAAGTCTGGAGATCAGACTGTCATTGGTTAGAAGCCTAACATAAATAAACAACCAAACAAGTCACGACATACATAAGGTCAATTTCATTCCGCAGTTCTAAAGCCCTAGGGTCCATGTTAACAATAGGCCCACAGTAATATATTGTCATAATCAAGGACTAAGAAATTTATTTAAGGTTTTGTTTCAATAGTCCATGCTGCAAAAGGGACAAAACAAGGGTCCAATGAACAACGAGGTAACTAATGCCATCTAACCTTTCGACATCTTCAGCATCTCGATATTTCTCGGCATGCCTATTTGATGACACAAAATAGTATTATATCATGCACTGATTTTACCCTTGTCAGACTGACAGAAAAAAAAATTAAAATCTAAACATGCTGTAGGGGGAATGAGTAATTCAAGAAAAATCATATTAAAGTCAAAATGAAATATGGATGAAAACATTTCTTATTTGACAATTGATATAAACATAAGTTTAACATGAAATTAACATTCTCATTGCATTACAGGGAAAAATCAATATTGACTTCATGGGAAAATTCCTCTGTGGATCAAATTAAAAACTTTCCTTCTCGTAATCTTTGTTTACTTTAAAAAACGTTACTTTCTTCTAAACGATGAGTAATGGAAGGAGTGGTTCATTAATCAAATCTGTAATTGTTGCAAACTGTTTTAAATAAAATACCATTGATTAACAAACAGTTAAATTTTTAATTTAGCTATTATTATTTATTGCTTATGCATTTAAAGTTTCAAAAAAAAAAAAAAATGCTGCTTTTATATTAATACATGAAAATAACAAAATATTTCATTCTAAAATATGAAATCAGCTAAATTATTTGATGGGAAAATTTGAAATTATGAATGACTTATTGAAATGTGAATGAGAAAGGTATTCTTACCTGCAACAACCCATAATTAAATAACATCACAATTCTCAGGTAACTGTATAGGTGTGCAAACGTTTTGATGCATGGCCAATTTTACCTGTACCTAACTTTTTATCATTAGACCAAAACAAAAACAAAAAGAGTGAATTTGTCTTAATTCCTTTTCATGGTTCATTACACCATAGGGTTAAAACTTCACTACTAAATTATGTCTCTCTTAAGTAATTATTTTAAATTATTCTAAAATTATTGTACAAACAGCTGTGACTCTGTGAGATATATGGTTATTATGACATTAACATTTTAATATTTAAAATTCCAATGAACAATTAAATTATTACTAATTCTTCTATAATAAGCCATTTAATACCAATGTATTGTAAAGTTTAACAGTTTTTATAAAAATAGCCTATAACCACTTTTAAATGGATTTTTAAAAACACATTTGAATCAATTAAATAAGATTTATGCAATTTAATTTGGGAAAATGATGTCTTCATTTGGAAAATTCTGGTTCAACTATCCGTTTCCCAACAAAATGTAAGTAAAATATATAAATCTAAAACGTAAGTTTATTTTTGATAACTTTAAATCTAGAAGCATTCAAATTATATTATTTTGTCTTTTAAAAAGTTTCTATATGAATGTTAAATTTTGTCCGTCTCAAGTGATCCGTGTAGTATGACAAAATATTACAAAACAATGTTGGTCAATTGTGAATCATACCATTGATACGTGTGCCTGTAAAAAACTCAGTTCAAATTTTACCTATGTCACCTTAATCTTAGAACATAATGTTTTGTTCAAAACAACAAGATCCTTATTATTTATTATTTGCATACATGCAATGGACATTTAAAAAAGACCCTTGTTTAATTTATAAATGGTAAAGCTAGTCGGTTCAAGTGTACCAAGTGCTCAAGGGATAACACTATGAAGTGACCTAAGGGAGACAACTTGGTTAAAATTCAAAGGAATCGGGTTGGGAAAAAAATCTAAATTCAATGATAATATAATCATCATTTAAAATAAAGGAGAATGAAATTTACTTTATATTTTGTGTTTGCTTTTTATAAATCGTTTTTTAAACAATGTTGAATTATCAGATAAACATCATTATCTTTGCTAGGTAAACTGAAATAGGTGGAGAGCCTCTGTTGTCAATTACATAGACTAGCAGAAACTTATCTGGACCAATACAAACTACAATAAACTTCTTTGGGATAAAAGAGAATATTCACATTAAGTTTTCTGTATACTGACTGAACTTGTTTATCTTATATCATTGAATTATACAATAACTTGTTTTATTAAAAGATATTAACTTTGATATGAAAACATCTTTCTGAAATAACCTTCATCAGGTACGCTGCAAAAAAGTTTGAGAGACCAAATATCCATAAATCTTTGTCCTCAGCAAATATACATTTCTTTACAAATCTGTTCACACAGGTTACAGGGTTTTTCTTGCAAAAAACAAATTTCGTTTGAGAATCTCTTAAAATCACAATAATTATTCAGTGATGAAGCAAAATTGGAAGATAATAGCTTTATTGTTATATTTAAAAAGTAAACAATATAATACAAAGGAGTCTTTAATACTGAATAACATAATGTTATATGAGTTATAAATTCCATAAGAAACAGATTATTTAAATAGTGTAGGTAAAATTTCCATCATGTTAGGCAACATAGCAGAAAATTCATTGTTGGATTATTTCAATATAAGATCAAAGAGGTAATATTTGAATTATCTCCCTTTGTCAATTTGGATATTAAAAAATTGTCAAAGAACATCCTGTATTACTCATAAAATACTTGACATCATAGTCTGATTTGTGATTTGACATAAACTATTTTTTAATTTCAGATCAAAATCTAAAAATATATTTTAACCAGAACATATTTTATAACCAGATGCTCCGCAGGGCGCAGCTTTATACGACCGCAGAGGTTAAACCCTGAACAGTTGGGGCAAGTATGGACACAACATTTAAGCTTGATACAGCTCTGAATTTGGATTGTGATTAAATAGTTGACACAACATAGGTTTCTGACACAGAATGAATGTGGTCTAAGAACTTAAATTTAAAAACTTTAAATTAGACAATTACCTATTATGGTCCAATATTTTCAATTTTCAAACGGTCGTATAAAAAATTTGAGCATTTCTACATTGTATTTGGAACTGGTAGAATACCGTCAAATCTTCATTTATTATGTGCCAATAACTAGTTACTTAACCTAATCACTGCAAAAAGCTTCACAAAATCCATTAAGAGTTAATTTATGACACAACCATAACCTAAGTTAAAGCATTTACTGGCATGGCAATCATAATGGATACAATTTTTCAAGTTCTGAACAATATTAACGAAGTTTATAATTTTATATTTGATTTAAAGACAAAATATAGATGCGTAAAAATATTTTGTATTGGTCTATGTAATAGTTTCATGCTAAGTTCTATGGTAAATATTGTTGCAGATATTTTCGACATGTCAGCCATGCTATAAATATCTTAGGCCCATTCTGGATTATACTGAATGAATCAAGGGGATAGTAAAATAGACAAGTTTCCGACTAGACCTTCTGGTAATATAAGTCACAATTAATCTGTACATTCTAAACTTGTTAGAACCTTGATCCTAACACATTAAAACTATATTTCTTTTTAGAAAACTAAGATAAAATAATGTCCTATTTACAATTTGGACATATAGAGTATATAAAAACTTCGATGTAAGTAAAGCTAAATTCACAATTAAGTGGTGGTATTGACCACTTTCATTAAATACAATATATATTTGGAGAGTTAGTACTGGACATCAATACATCTGTACAAGCAAGACATTATATACTCTGTCACATCACAGCAAATCAGCAGCATTCAAAATAATAGTCCTTGTTCTAAGTAGTAATACTATACATATATACTTAGTCATTGACAGTTTGGAACAAAAGCAGGTCAAGGACATATTTGGAAGCCCATATATTTTTACTTTGAATTTGCATTAGGTTCTGTCTTAGAACATACATGAGCAAGCAAAATTATATTCATCAAAGTGTTGGTTAAGATTACAAAAAACTATCTTAAAATATTTTTTCTTGTAATATCTTATTGACCTGCTCTTCATTTTACTCTTTGTGTGTGCATTTGTGTGGTTTTTTTTTGGTCTTCAATAAATGAGTACTGGGCTAGTACTAAAGAAAGGATTTTAAAATAGTTAGCCATTCCCCAAAACACATCCCCAAAATCATGAATTAAAACTATATACTTACCGTTGCAATAAAGGGAGATAATTTATGTAAATTATAATATCTAAGTTAGATTTATGATTCCAGAAGACTTATAAAAAGCCTTTATAAGAGATTAAGCTAAGACAAAGGAAAGAAACTCTTTTAGTTAAATTTTTTTTTTAAAGAAGAACTTGCATTTGACCTTAGGCCAGATGAGCTAAAAAATCTATGATATGTGTATACACCATAACTCGGAGTAAAGAGGGTTTATTTGTACATCCATTGTTATTGGACTTCGGTGACCATAAACTACTTTGTAACGTAACTCCCCTTTCCTACCATTATGCTACTCCAGCTTGTTTTAGGTTGTGTATTGCCATTGGATGATGACATATAAGGTTAATTACCTAGACTACAAAGGAACTAATCAACAAAGCTAACTATGAAGAAAAAGCTCTGTGATATATGTATATTATAAAGCTAACAAATCTAAGTAGCACACAATGTGAATCAGTGTGTTAAATAAAAATAGTAAACTAAACCTTTGGGAATCACTCCTGCTGTAAACAAAGCATGTAATATATATAATAATTAGTAAGCAAAAAGGGGGGATAATTTTACAGGTCAACTGATAGAATGATTTTACTTTCCATTTTGATCCTATTTTCGAAATAGAGCTGATTGCCCTAATTACATATTTTTAACACAATCTCAATTTTTATGAATTGAATGAGTGAAATAATTGTATAATTTTTCATTTTTAATATAACAATACATAAAATAGCTGTCCTAATTTTCTATTCTTTTCAACTTTAAATTTAACTTTGAAAAGGAAAATATGGTCATTCACAATCAGTGACCTTGTAGTTTAGAACTATGTATAACAACAACAGATATGCAATACCTACATGTAATTTTAAGTCAAATATTATGAACTTATTCAAAAGTGTAAACACTCTTGCAAGTCAAACTTCTCACGACAAATAAAAAAACTAGAGGCTCCGAAGAGCCTGTGTCGCTCATCTTGGTCTTATATGCATATTAAACAAAGGACACAGATGGATTCATGACAAAATTGTGTTTTTGTGATGGTGATGTGTTTGTAGATCTTACTTTACTGAACATTCTTGAAACTTACAATTTTCTCTATCTATAATAAACTTGACCCTTGAGATACAGAGGAATATATATTGTAAAAATTTACCAAATTGATGAAAATTGTTAAAAATTGACTATAAAGGGTAATAACTCCTTAACGGGTCAACTGACCATTTTGGTCATGTTAAAATGGTCATGTTGACTTATTTGTAGATCTTAATTTGCTGAACATTATTGCTGTTTACAGTTTATCTCCATCTATAATAGTATTCAAGATAATAACCAAAAACAGCAAAATTTCTTTTAAAATTACCAATTGATGGGCAGCAACCCAACAACCAGTTGTCCATTTCATCTGAAAATTTCAGGGCAGATAACTTTTGACTTGATAAACATTTTAATCCCTAGTCAGATTTGATCTAAATGCTTTGGTTTCAGAGTTATAAGCCAAAATCAACATTTTACCCCTATGTTCTATTTTTACCAATGGCGGCCATCTTGGTTGGGTGGCCGGGTCACCGTACACATTTTTAAAACTAGATACCCTAGTGATGATTGTGGCCAAGTTTGGTTAAATTTGGCCCAGCAGATTCAGAGGAGAAGATTTTTTTTAAAGTTAACGATGATGGACGACGGACACCAAGTGATGGGAAAAGCTCACTTGGCCCTTTGGCCCAGGTGAGCTAAAAAATGTGGACACTTGTTTTTGAAAAATCTCTCTTTTATAAGAGTTGGCATACTATCTAATGAATATGATTTTTTTTTTAATCTCATCAGGGTACGCAAAATGTCCCTCCCCTCATATTTAAAATTAATTTATTCTAAAATAGCATAATATTACAGTTTTGATCTAAATCATCAGTTACAAAAAGGGATTTGGTTTAAACATCAAAAACATTCCCAAAACAATATGTTACTTAAAGTTACTTTTTCTGAACTATAAAGGAAATAAAATTTACAATTGACAATTGAAGGACTGAACTAATTGAGGTCACCTGCTGAATTCACTTTTTTATCTTAATACACATTCCATTATGAATAAAACCTTTCTTGAACTTATGAACAAAAAACTGATTTTTCCCCTTCTGATTTTATTCCTACAGGTAGCACAAGAGTGACTGTGCGATAAGTATACAGTGGCATTCATTTATATGTTAACTAGTTACTAGCCACCAGTGGGTAAACACAATCTTAATTTTTCTATCTACAACAATTCAAGTTATTCAATTAAAGTCAGGATCAACTGAAATTTTGCATTCACAACACCAAGATTTAAATCTGCATGCCTTTCTAATGTGCACATGTGCTCACACCTATCATGCAAATTAGTAAATTGTGGATGTTATCATTTCCAGTTTTTAGTGTGTTTGCAATTTTTTTGTTTAGTTAGAGTTATGTCCCCTTTTATAAGTCAAAGTGATAACGGGAAACAACTGATCTTTAACACATATGCCTGTGTAGTTTAGAATGTAAATGCCTTTCCATGTTACAATTTGTTTGTCCATACCTTCTTTTTCCATGCTGGTTCCTATGAGGTATAATCTCATTGGTGTCTTCATTTTCTTTATCTTTCAACTGTAAATATAAACAATATAACAGTTCAAATTAATCTAGATATATAATGAAAAATTATCAGTATTTTTGTATTCTGTGATCTGAAAGGTATGCCTTCAAATTTAGTGCTTATCAAAATTGATGTGATTGAATTTCACATAATGTGGATTGACTAATATTTGTAGAATACCATTTTCCTTGATTTCATGGGGAGAGGTCAACCATGAATTTAAATGTTAAATGATATGCACGTTTTTTCAAGGTTAGTATACACACTTCAGCAAATCTAGGAAATCAAATATCTACTAAAAAAAATAATTTCCTCAATCCATTAAAATAAAAATCTAAATGTGAAAAATTTATCTATTCTAAGGTTGGTAGAAGAAAATTAAAGTTTACAAACATTTTGGACCACATATTCTTGTCATATTGTTTGTGTTGTTCATCCATTTATTTTTTCAAAGAAATCTGGTGAAGTTGTTTGGTGTGGTTTGTTGTACTTATGTAATAAAAATGGATATATCTGTTATTCTTTAAAAATCTTATACTATTTAATAACTTACAGATTGTTGCTTGGCCTTAAGTTCCTCTAATAACTTAATGATTTCACTATCTGCTACATCAGTTGGTGTTTGTCCCTGCAATAAACAATACAATTTTTAAAACATCTAAAAACATAAATTTTTCTTGAAATAAAACAAATGACAACTTCAAAACTAAACATGCAATATTAGTAAAAGCCTTCTAAATATATTTTCTTCTATGAAATTGTATTCTTTATTAACATGCACTTTACAACTAGACAATAATGGTTTAAATATGAATACTTAAATAAGTTACAATACAAAGTGTCTGCAGCCAATGCAATATCCTTTAACTTCTAACCTTTTAAATATGATTCTTAATGAGCGGTCAACCAAAATCTTTCTTATCAAGAAAGGAAACTTGGTTTAGTATAATTATAGGGAGCTAACTTTTGTTTGCCAATGAGACCAAAAAAAGATGGAAGAAAAAAGATGTGAACAATTACTGGTCTCTGTCTGAATTTCCACAGTACCCATATAAGAATATTCAACTTTACTTCTCATGGAGGTTGTTTTTAACGACCTTGACTACCCATGGGGTATTGCACCGTTGTTACCTTTTCTTATAGCTAGCGCAAAGCCCAAATTCAACTTATGAATAAAAAATGTTCTTCCAGACAAAAAAAAGTCAATCAGTTCACATCTGTACACAATACTTATTCAAGGTAAAGATCAATCAGAGGAAAACATGACCTTGTGCAATCCCATAATATAAGTATCGACAGGATGTAGGACCATAAGTGTTTATACTGGGATAGCATACAAGGTTAGTTATGTATTTAATATTCAAAATATAATCAATGTAAAGGGGCCAAATGTATGAGTTGGGAAATATACACACTGTTGAAAGGAGGTAAAAAAGTCAGTCCCCCTAAAAAAAGGAAAATTAATGAAAGAGACAAAAATTTTAGTGTAGAGTTTCCCATATGAAACTGAAGTAAACAAATCAAGAAGTGAACAATTATTGGTGTTACTATTCATCAGTTTTCATTGTTTTCATTTATTTTAAAACTTGCTTTGTTTGTTTTTAAGTTTTTTCAAATATTTATCACCACATCAACCCTTGAAATTAGTCCAGAGTGGGGGGGCACATATTCGCCATGGAAATATTTTCGCCCTTTTGATGTTTTTTCTGTAAAATTTGTGTGCCTTTACCTACTTCTTGCCTAAATAGATCGTAAAGGCTGTTGGTAATGTTTGAACGGTTGATATTCCTCTTAACCGGATTTCCAAGGATATTTGCACATATAAAGAAATATGCAGGTGTTTTAAACAATTTTTGGCTATTATGTAAGGTTTATATGGTAATCATGTGCAGTCTTCAAAGAAAATATTTATGAGAAAAATCGTATAGAAATGATCTCTCAAGCTTATTCATGTAATTACATTGAATCATTTTTAAATTACACCACAATAATGAGGATGATCATATCATGCATTGCAGCGAATTGTGTCCCTCATGCTACACTAACAATTTTATTTCCTCTTGAGTTTACATTCATTTTTACAACAATTAACCAAGGTATAGTAAAATTTTTGAAACCTGCATTAAAAGTTCAAAATTAGGTAGGTCGGCTGTTAGTGGAAATGAACGAATTATGCGGCGAATATTGGTCAATCATTCTACTATATTTCCAAATTGAAAACTTTAAACTTACAGCATTATTTTTAATATCCATATCACACATATGATCCACAAGAGCCTTGCAAACTTCTTCTTGACACCAATGTGCTGCAGCATGGAGAGGAGTCCACCCATCATTATCCCTAGCATTCACATCAACTCCTGCTTGTAGAAGAACACTGAAAATACAAACAACATTCATCATCACTTCAACATGTGTGAGTTTCTGTTATATATTATATATATAAATAAAAGTACAAATACCATTCACAGTCTTACATTCAACATGTTACGTTTTTTTTTATAACAAATGTTTTCATCTAGTGTGCTCTTGTTTTAGGTGAAAATGTTTCTTTTGTATCAGTATGTTGCTAGAATTAACAAGTGAATCTGTGAGAAACTGCTCACTGATGATACCCCTGGCTTCTAAAAGTATATGATAAACTAGTAGTTGTTGAGTGATGAATCTAAAAACGCATCACAGGGTATAGCTGACTCATAGAAACCAAATTTCAGAAATCCTTGCAATATAATTCTTGAGAAAGATGCAATGAAAAAAATATTCATGGGATGAATGGAAGGACAGACAAACACATGTACAGGTAAAACAGTATACCCCTACTTTTTTAAAGGGAGGATATAATTAGATATTGTAAACATTTCAAGGGCAAGAAAATTAAGCAGTACTGTTAAAGTCAAAGCTCACTTGATTATTTTTTCTTTTGTAACTTAAGATGTTTTTGGACAGCATAAAACTGTCTCTTACTGTGGATAATTGTGGTTGAAATATGAACTATTTTACCTAAGTTGTTCCTATAAAACTGAAAAGAAATGGTCATTTGGTTCCATCTATTCTTAAAGGGTGTCCAATTGTGTGATTGTTGGACCTACCTGATGACTTTCATATAGCCTTTAGCAGCTGCCACATGGAGAGCAGTGGCACCAGTCTTTTGGTGCCGTTTCTCCTTGACGGACTTGTTATTCAGCCATTTATTGGCATCTTCTAACATCTGGTTCTCTTCCTCTTGTCTGGCTGCATCAGCATCAATATCTACAACACAAAAAATCTTTATAAGGTATGAGAAGGAGAAGAAAAATATGACAACAATTTTAATGTCAATACTTCAGATGAAGAACAGCAATACAAAGTTATTTCAAGTGTCCAAATTTGATGGAATTTTATTCTATACATTGCCTTAGTACTTATCATAGCCTTATCTAAACCCTTGTCCTTATCGCATCCTACTTATTTTTTGGAATTTAATGTCACTTTCAGAGCACTTGAGCATGTTTTTATTGTTGGAGGAAGCCAGTGTTCCAAGAAATAACCAGGACTTCCTGTGGAAATCTGGTAATCAATTTCAACTAAGATCAGAGTCTAGTGTAACCTTGTCATGAGGGAAGGGAGGGGGCAGGGGTAGAACTCCAAACCTACGACTTGACCAGTGTGTAATGGCAGTAGACAAACTACTCAAAGCAATCTGTCACTGAGGTTCCTAGCCATATCTTCATACCTTTACAAATCATAGCCCTCATGTAATAGGTAAAAACAAAACTACATTGTTTTACAAGGAGTTAAAGGTCATAACATATCATTTTATTTGGCAATATATCATTCATTAATTGTCCTTGAATGTAAATAAAGTCCTAACATATTGAAAGTGAAATTAAAGAAATAATGTTATCCTAACTTTAGCTACTTGATCTTAAATGGGTGTTTCCTGAAGTGAATGACCTTTCTACAAGGCAAACTGCCAATGTTGTATCTCATTAGGTTCAGTCAGTATAAAGATCTGCTAATTACTACTGATTATATAAAACTATAAGAATTATTCAAATATCTCAAGTGTAGATATTCGGTTTTTTTTTGTGAAACAGTTACATGAACATGATGAATAAAGTTTGATTTATTTTTTTAGAAAGATATTGCTCAATAGTTACTCAGATTCTGTCAGCCAAGTAAATATATCAATTTTAAGACTTTCCTAAAAACATAAGTTGAAGACAAGAACTTTCCAACCATTTGTTTCCTTAATATTTGTATCTGGTATTAGTCCTTGCGCTTACATCGAAAGTAGAAATATGAATAACAAAATACTGCAGTCTTCGCACTCAACCACATGCCCAACAGCACAGGCTTGTAAAAATGCTGTTAGGCCTGTAAAAATCATATCTACAGGTCAAAAGACTCTCACTAATCTTTTTAGTAAAATTCAGCTTCTGTACTATAGCTTCAAAATTTTGGGGTACATGTGTACATGTTAGCTTGCTTACAAGTGTCTTTTGTTCATGGAAAAATCAAAATGCAAGATGTATACTGTACTGCACTAGTTATAAAGATTGATTCTTATATCATATTTATATCATTACCCTGCTACCTTCTTACAATCCGACCACATTATTTATGTTTCAGTGTGTTGTAACTCTACCTATTAAGGAATGCATTACTGAACCTAAGAGTAACACACAGAGGAATGCATACTTTGTAACTTTATCTCTTTACAAAATATCTTTATTAACTGAAAAAAAGGCCAAGCTAAACAATCAGTGATTTTACTGATTATGAGATAAGATTTTTTAAATGCTTTATTTCAATGGTAAATGTTCTGTGTATTTAGAACAATTTCTCTTCATATCTCAAATAAGAACTAGGATTTATTTTCTGACATTCTAAAACTTGATCAGTTTATTCAAGTTTCTCACTTAATGTTTTATAATTTTTTGAACAGGTAAAATATTTGCTTCATTCATACACTTGAATAATGTACTTAGACATTAGAATTCCACACAAAAAAATGTACCTACTAGCCTACTTTGTCAGGTGTGTATGTACTATTAATTAACATAATTAGCCAAGTAGCTAGTGTATGACTACCTAATCAAGTAGAAACCGTGTGAAGTATCTCTATTGATATATCTTTTGTTTTTTGTATGTTAAACAAGAATTTTTACTATCAGTTCATCAACGAGTTAAAGATCAGTTCAACAATGTGTCAATCTTTAAAAGAATAATTAAAATATAGGTAAAACATACTGACATACATTTATTATCTATCTAGCCAGACACTTATTCAAAATTGCCCTATAACTAAATCGTGCACATGAAATTTAAAAATCAAAATGAATATTAAATTCATAATGTAGAATTCAGACAATATACTGCTCTGTCTAGATGGATATTATATGTTATTTAGTAGCCATACTATCTTATAGATGGACATTTCAAATTTGCATAAAAAATATGACATATTAAGGGTAAAGTCACTGAACCATACAAAGTTTATTTAAGATGTTTAATAAAATTGTTATTAGTGAAATTCCTATAGTTTTAGTGATCTTGTGGTCAGTTGTGAAATGGCTTACTGATGAACATACATAAACTAAAATGATCATCTATCTGTTTTGCATCTGAAATCAAGTCAAAAAGGCAAAACATTTCTTTTTTGTAGACATACTTTACTAGTGCAAGAAAATTGGTACCGTTAATTTTATTACTACAAATGTATAAGCTTTATAAGTTCTTTGGATTAATGCAAAACAAAAGTCCCTGGTGACTCTAATATATAATTTTACCTAGTTTTGACATTTCATCTTGCAGCATATGTTCCATAATTTCATCCTCACAAATATCAATCGGTAGATCTCCATCATTATTTACTGCAGCTACGTTAGCTCCCTCTTTTATCAAATATCTGAAAAATAGGAAATATCATTTAACAAACTTTCACCCTTGAAGGTTTCTACATTGTTACTCAACTTCATACTCCTCAATAACATAAAAATCTATTACCTATCGTCTTTTTTTCAAGCAGCATTATAATTTTCAAGAAAAACCTGGAAAATGCACAACACCATAAAAGGTCAATGCTGGAAATCATACTTAATCTGTGGTGCTGGTTAACAGATTTCTTATTCAAAACAAAATAAATAGGGAATGTATCCCATTGGACACAGATGATGACACTCCCCCCAATGTGAGTAAATTAATAAAGGGAATAAGCTCTTGTTGAAACGGAATAATGAATAGAGGGTATCAAAATTACATCTAATTGACAGAAAATATAAACCCATACAAGTTGAAGACTACCTTCACAAAATTATATAGATGTAATTAAATTCTAACTTTGTTTGAATTTTTAATAGTAAATAATAAGAGTAAATAATATAAGCTGTGGTCATTGACTGATCCAGGCAGTTTCATAAAGGGGGCCCACTTACTCTCCTAAGAGAGGGCTTGCTTCTGTCATGCTTCAGTGATTCCCTATATAATCAAACCAAATTCTTCTCACAAAAGGGGGAGGGTTAGGGTCCCCCTGGATCCACCGATGCTATCATACATGTATAGAAGAAGTCATAGTCTTCACTCTAGTTAGCTTTCATGTACTTAAGTGTCAACATGATAAACATATCAGACAGATTCTGTGAAACTGTATGTATTACTATGGACAGATGTATACTGAACATATGAATAAACCACTTCTAATGAACTATATTTAGAAACAGGAAATAATAACTATCTTGTGAATCTGACTGATAAATCATCTTTTATCTTTGTAGTACATGCACTTCTCTAAAGCATATATATAATACTTAAAATGTACAATGTATTTCTACATCCTAGTATTTCATAATTCATCTGTGTCCTATCATCAAACAATCTTCTTGAATCAGTGCATGTGTATAATAAATTTTCTCTATCTGTATATTCCTTGTTTAAGAAGGTTGACTTTTCTTTTGCTTGCATAGAACCTTATGTATTAAACAAATAAAACTAGATGAAAAATGATCAGAGAAACAAAGATGTAGCTATATCACAGAGATTGTGTTTTCATAAATTGGTGTGATTTATATCATGCCATGGGTCTACCAAAACTGCAATAATTTATACAACTTTGACATTCCAAATGTTAAGTTAACCATTTGAAAGTTAATCAAATAGGTGCTTAAAATGCAGCAACGTCAGTGTGTTTGACTTGAACTTCAAAATTCCTCTGTTTACAGTTACATTTATATACATGTGTCTACATTTAAACAACAGAAAGAAAAGAAAAGAACTGTGACAGTTGACAAATCAAAAAGGAAAGACAATTTTATATTTTAATCTCCAATTTTACAATGTAAGAATGGAAATTTGAACACATTTGAGTACAATTTCAAGATAAATGTCCCTTTAAAACGAATAAAACTAGCCAAGTCTAAAGTGTACCTGACCCATATAAGGATAATTAAAGAGACTGTCCTAATTATAGGACCAGTTGTACAATACCTGAGGTAGATTATAAACGGACCAGAGTTTTGTTTACCAGGATTTCTCAATGAAATTCCTATGGGGTATATACATTTATTATTTACACTACAATGAATAATATAAGACAACAGTATATAGTTCTAAGGTGAAAAAATATCACTGTATCAGGTTTGGAAATTTAAATACCTTTTATTTACAATAGGTTTCCAATTTTGTGAATGAGAAATATGTATAATAAAGCTGGGATAAGTCAATAAAATCAAATTTACAAGATATGAGCCAGAAAATCTGTACAGTTTTGGTACACGTCAACTGCAAATACTCTCAATCCAGCTAACAAGTTTTGAATAAAATATTATAATAAATGGAATCAGAAACTTTTCCACTTTAATTTATATATCTAGGGATACGATCACTACTTCCATTATGAAGAACAACAACTACTGCAGAACTTTGGCCAATGAACAATTGATAACTAAACTACAAGTAGCCCAAGACAGGATACACTAATATCTCAGAGTTCTGTATTTTTGTTATTTTACTTTTTTCTATACATGGGCACATAAACTTCAGAAGGGACTTCCATTATGCATGATACATGTATGTCTCACCATTGTTCAGCCACCATAATTGTTATTCTGATGTTTTTTTCCCTACCAATTGAATAACTTATGAATGCTACGAACAGTTTTTTGCTCAATTAAAAAATCAAAGAGCTGAAAGCTCTAAAGAAAAATGACGCCACTGTCTCTAATATTGGGATAGTTTTTATGCAAGTCTTGATTTTCACATACCGTAATTAGTTTAACAATGCAACATGTCTCGTAAGCATATAATTGATATTCGTATATATGTGTATGTGTGAAGTGAAGGTGACAACTGGCTGTTTTTTAAGACAAATGAATAGGTCAAGACTACCTGAATTGTACAAATAAATACCGTAGAAAGGCTTGTATATTTCTCACTGGTACATAGTCTGAATCAGGGTCTGTTCGCCCCCTTTCACTTTCACACCCTAAATGTTCGCACCCAATCTTAATTGGTTTTGTGTTTAATAACTCTGTAAGCAAGTGTTTTCTTATAAGTATAATTGTTGTCATTGTCTCAAAATAAAGTGAGACAGCATTTTTATTTGTGTTGAATAAATCTTAATCATGTTTTGGATAGCGTATTGTTAAAAATAATAATAATCCTTTCTAATTAAAGTGGTATTTTGTCAACGTTTTATTTTGTGTTGAATAACTCTTTATCATGTTTTTGTTAGTGTATTGCTATAACTTTGTTTCATTGACTTCTTTCAAAATGAAGTGAGATTCTCACTATGTTTTTTTCTGTGTGTTGAATAGATTTTATCATGTTTTGGTTATAATAGTGGATTGCTATATTTTGGTTCCTATATTTTATTGTTTCGTTGTTTCAGATCAAAGGGACCAAGCTGTTAAAAACAATTATCTTTTGTGTTTTTCCTTTAAAATCTTCAATGTTTTACTCATACCAAGCTATAAATACATTCAGTATTTACACCAAAGCAATTTAAAACAACAATCATGATTTTCCAATTATTCAACTTGAATTTGAATTAAAATTGAGCGCGAATGAGTAGAGTGCGAACGGACCTTGGGTGCGAACGTGCGAGGTGCGAACCTGCAAGGTGCGAAAGTGTATTGGGCGCGAACGGACCTGATACCACAAAATATTAAGTAAATAATATTTTTGTTACTGTTATCAAAGGTCTAATGAAACTCAGTTTATTTCAAACATTTGTCAAAGAATTCTAGTCAAACCGGCACCTGGTTAAATTGGCACCTGGTTAAATCGACACCTGATATAGTCAATTCGTCACCCATGTTAAATATATATTTTAACAGTATTTTAAGCAAAAAGAGTAAAAATAAGTAAGGGGTTGCCAGAATTTTTTTCAGTATTTAAGCAAAAAGAGTTAAATACTAACTTTCACATTTTTGGGTGTTCATTGTACATTTTGTATATATTTATTTTTCTCAACTAAATGACATTTTTGGTGTATTTTTAATGATATATATATATGAGTAGTCAAAATAATTATTACGTCAGACAAGGCTTTTTTAATTTTATTCTGGGACACCTTTCTATGACCGCAAAGCTATGTTAATTTTTTTCTGGGACGCCTTCCTAAGAGCCTGCCTACGAACTTCGTAGGAAGACGTCACAGAAAAAAAAAATAGCCTTGCCAGACGTCATAATTATTTGGACTAATACATGAGATATTGGATATTTTTATGCATTATTTAAACCAGTTGAGCATTTTACAGGATTGTTTGTTTAATGCTTTTTAAACTTTACTGAAAAAAACACACCTTAAATTTGCTTATTATTTGGCATGAAAGTTTGATTTATTGAAAGGGACTCATAGTTTTCCATTTTTTTTAATAATTGTCTAATTGTTAAAACAACAGCTTGGGTAAGGGCTTCGTTGTTTACCTTTATACACAACAACATAATTTCACTTTGGTTTCGTTGTTTACCTAAATACAGAACAACATATTCACTATGTACTTGGTAACAGTTATTAATTAATTGAATAGAAAATATTATAACAAATATTATTGGATGCCGAATTGACGTCAAATAGGTGCCGATTTGACTAGATGCCAATTTAACCAGGTGCCGACTTGACTTGTACGTTTCAATTCCTCTGCGATCGTTTGCAGTATTTTCTTGAGAAAAACCTATTTTCCATCATCAAAGAGAAGAATAAACTGCTAGAAAATGATTCTGGAACGCTTCATGATTGTTAAAATAAGTTAAATTCACTCAAAAAACAATTTTAAAACTTGCGATGTTTAAACAGGAAGTTTCAAAAGCACGTGTAAAAAAAGAAATTAACCGGTGAGAGTGGAAATCCGTACATAACAGATATCACTATAGTACGACTTTGAAAGCAAAACAGTTCCATCCTTTTGTAAAACAGTCTTTAATATACCTATCACATTAATGTTTGAAGGGTCTTAAGCTTATTCAAACCATAAAAGTCGGTATGAAACACCAAAACGGAATGAACAATAACCGATTACGTTTTGTAGTTTACAAATTCTAAACTGGTTCCCGTCAAACTACAACACTTTGTCCGAGTGTAGAATACAAGCAGAAACCAGTTAGTTTGTAAACTGGTTCCTGGCTGATTACTACACAATGACCTCTCATGCATAATTAATGATAACACAAGCAGATTCCAGTTTGTATAGAAAGTAGTAAATACGAAACCAAGCGCGGTAGGCAGAGAAATGTAATGAAGTTCAGGTCGCCAGTAATGGAACAATGACTGCGTCATTTTCCAAAAACCAAGACCAATATAGGGTCTGATCCTGCATTGTTGCATGCAATTGATTGGGGTGACATGTTTACTGCAGCATAACTGACCATTCCCTTTCATTAAAGACCCCAAAAAATGACAATATTTTCCTTCTACAATCATGACAATTGATAAGTGTTGCAAAATTTTAAAATATTGAAAAAACAGGAAATGGCTGCATGGTGGATGTAAAAACTTCTTACTCATTACAACTTTTAACATATTAGTCCAGCTGCTGCCTGCAGACAAAATAATAATTATTCTCTGCAAACAAACCAAGAAAAGTTTGTCAAACTTGTCTTGTACAATACATGTACAACGAGCCCTGTAAAATTTCAAACCATTGGGAAATAGAAAGCTGCTAAACAATAGATATACAGTCTTCACTGTTAGCCACTAGTCCGATGCGACAGACTAGTAAATATTGATTCGGACTAGTGAAAATTTTCAAAATTTTATATAGTCGTATTGGGACAAGTTTTGATATTTAGTTTCCGGACTAGTAGATGAAAAGTTTTTGGCGCAGACTGGATATAAAACTGTTTTTGCAACATCTTTAAACTATCAAGCTGCTGACAAAGTGTAAATTTTAACCATTCTCCATTTTAAAAGCCACGAAAAGTTTTACAAAGCTTTTTCTTGTACAATAATTAAGCATTGTTACATTTTTTAAAAAAGATTCGCAAACTGAAGTGGCTAAAAATTCTTAACTTGCTACAACTCTGCATTATCAAGTTCCAAACAACTATCAAATCATTTCCATTCATAGAAGCCAAGAAAACTTTCCTCTAGTTATTTCAAAGGGTAAATAATGTTTTCTTATCATACACTCCTTTTGTTGTCATGACAAGGGAACTACATACTCATTCAGATATATACTGTACATGTACATGTATCTGTCCTGTAACAAATATATATACATGTATATATTGGTTCTACTGTTAGAGTCCATATCTACATCGATATTTACCTGGCTATTTCTGTGAATCCACATGAAGCTGTAGCGTGTAAAGGAGTCCATCCTTCATTGTCACATACGTCCACATCTGCAGAATGCTGGACCAAAAACTCTACCATATCCAAGTTGTCGTCTATACATGCCTTAAAAAGAAATAAAGAGTAATTAACAAATAAGGTTGATGACTATAGGTGTTTTGATACAACCTACGTGTGTACGCCCCTGAATTCTTTAAAATGTTCACATTTCATGGATGTTCATGAACTGCTTTCTTATATTTTACTTTACATCCTATCGATTTAGGTAAAATCAAGCCTAAAATCAGTGCCGTTTAGGGGAAAAAATAACTGTTATATGTAAAATCATCAGAACAGTGACTGTTTACCACAGTAATTATTTCAACAAATTACAACAAAAGTAAGCTTAAATTCATAGACATAGTTACCGGTACTAGTAGTTTTACTTGACATAGTACAAAAATGGCCTAACAGTAATTATAAGCTGTCGAATAATCTAGAGTCGAAAGTTGGTACTTGTCTAATATAATATAATATAATATACATGTATAAGAAATAATCAATAAATAAAATATTCAGTGATACATCATTCATGACATTGCTGTTTCTCATCTTGATAGTTGCAGACATACATGTAGTACCTTCAGTAGTTGTAATGCTTAATTAAAAGACACTAAAAATGATAACAGTTAATGAGTTATGCAATTTTTGTAAAGTATTATGATTTTCAAAATTAGTATCAATAAAAAAAGACTTACATTTATGTTTTTCCCATATATGAAAAATTCAGTTACATTTGATGCAACTTCCCATTAAGATTTCAAATTACTAGGAGTGCTGCAATTATCCAGAACTTCATATCATATATATATATGTATATATATGAAATGACAGGAAACTATTATGTTTTAAAGTTGTAGTACTTGGCTTTCAAAAAGATCTTGACGACATGAGTCTAACGTGTGACATATATCACATCACCCATTTATAAAAGTGTCCCAGGCATTTCAAATTTTGGTGGTGAGCGTCCACATAAAAAATATTTGTCTCAAGATGTACAATATAAACAATCAATTAATTTTAACAAACAAGAGCAATGCCACTTGTACCTGAAATGTTGATACTAGTACTGGAAGCCACTTACACCAATAAGTCTGAACTTAACCAAATTATATGTTGAAAGATTCATTAAATGAGGTCAAGATCAGTTGAACCCTGCCAGACAGGCATGTACTTCTTACAATTATTCTGTACATTAAATATAGCTGATCTCTTGCTTTTAGCACATAAACATGTACATGATAAACAGACTTAAACTAAACATTGACCAATGAAAGTTGAAAATGAGGTCATATTCAACGAACCCTGATAGACAGAAATGTCACCCTAACAATCAATCCAAACACCAAATAAAGTTGACCTTTTTCTAATTATAGTATCTGAAACAACTGATCTGCGAAATGGACCTATACAGTATACATGAATATCTACATATGCATGAACCATAAAAATTATGTAAGGGTCATGATCAGACAAATCCTGCTAGATGGACATGCCCGGCCCATGTACATCCTTTAATCATACCATACACAGTAACATCAAACATAATTGTTGATCTATTGTTCAGCAACTTAACTGACCAGACAAAAATACATCTGAAAGCACTGTGAGAACTATCAGTAGTTTAGGATATTTTTATATTTAACGAATTTAATGGTACATGTAGGTATTGTTCATATCTACATGCAAAAATAATTATGGACCCCATAAACTAAAGAAACACTTTGAGATATAATACATGTACATTACATTTCATTACATATATTCAATACATGACTGAGAATAGTATGTACGTAGTACTACATGTAATTAGTGTAGGATATTGGGTCAAGTACATGTTGTTCATAATGTAATTACATACTATAAACTAAGTAAATGTGTGTTCTGTAAACAAATAAGATGTGTGAACTCAGGTGACACTTAAGGTGGCTCGGGACTATTCGACTGCGCATAATTTCACGCATGAATTACAAAAGTATTTGTCGTAAATTCGATTTAATTTTTTTTAATATTTTGATTGATTAGAAATGTCAAATCATTGTAGTTATGTAACTAATAGAATATTTTCGTTATTATCGGTATTTTTTAAAGGGTCAAAATGACAGTTCACCCATATTCACCATTTTCCCGCCAAAATTTGGGTTTTAAGGTAAAAATTTTTTTTTTCCTTATCGGTGACCTATGTTTTTTATTGGCTCATTCTTTGAAGCTGTATTCCAGCTTTTCATATAACAGTTTTGGATCAATTGTCATAGAACGTTTTTTTGATATTCCGAAAAAAATATGTCAACAACTCTATTTCCCCTATCATTTCATTGAAAAATGGCCCCTTTTACATACCTGTTTAAAAGTAAAATTTTGAGCTTAAATGGTCCGTGACCCCCTTATTTTTTTTTGACCAATTTGAATCATTTTCTTTAAAGAATAAAATAACCAAAAATACGACACTTCTGATAGAAACTTTGAATACGCCCGAGCCACCTTAACAACTGAAGGATTAAGTTTAAATTTACATGTTTTGTCTATGTATAAGTTTTTCATACAGAAGTTTAATAAGTAAAGCAATGCTTCTAAAATCAGCAAGTCTTGAACTGTTTGTAGGAGTCATGTGTAGCAAGAACTGGCAATTGGCAATATTGGAATGTACAAATGTACATCAGATGTAGACTGCAAAATGGTGTTCACCTCTACAAGAGACTTATTGGTACATTGTATCATTAGAATTGCAAGCTTGTAAAATTTTTATTTGGAAGACTTTTAGAGACCTTGCACTAATGTTTGACAGTTTTGGTTAATCTTCATATAAAATAGCAATGATTCCAAAGGCTTTGAAAAATCAATATAACACTTAAGCTTGGTCCAGTAAACTATTCTTCTTAAATGGACCAGACTCTTTTTTACAGGACATTTATATGTATACACATAATGATATGGACAAAATAAAAATTGTACTGGTCATTTGGTCCAGTTATGCATATTACTTTACTACACCAAACCAATTTTTACTGGCCTAATATTAGGGCCCTGCAGGGATCTTACTAAGGATTTTTTTAAGCGAGGGACTCATCATTTTTGGGGTCCAACAGTAAGAAGATGATAATTTATTGCAATATGAATTATTATTTTAGTCTCCATGATGACCTTATTATATACATTAATATAGGTATGAAATGACATTAAATTTAGATAACTTTTATCCTATTGCTATAAAATGATGATATGTGTGTTCAGTTAATACAACATTTTACAATCTTGACACATCTTTGTACTCACTAGTTTTGAAATTGGTGATTGCAGTATTCATGAACTCAACTTAGTGAGAACCCTGACAGTGGTTTGCTTGAGAGTTTGAAATGAAAGAAAAAGTCATACTGAAAAAGGCCTCACTTCAGTAATCTTTGGTGATTCAATGTTAGTCTGGTTGCAATCTTAAGTACAGATTGCTTAATAAATTATTGCAGTACTTAGTTTCATAACATTTGGTTGAGGCTAACTTATTAGAGAACAGTAACAAAACTTTCAGAAATTTTTTCATCAGGAAAGGGGCATAACTCCAGAACAGTTAAAGTGACGCCACCAAAATTAAAACTTGATCTGCAATTTGTGGTTATATTTAACATTGTGTTTAGTTTCATAACATTTGGTTGAGGCTAAATTATTAAAGAACAGTAACGAAAATTTCAACAATTTTTTCATCAGGAAAGGGGCATAACTCCAGAACAGTTAAAGTGACGCCACCAAAATTAAAACTTGATCTGCAATTTGTGGTTATAATTAGCATTGTGTTTAGTTTCATAACATTTGGTTGAGGCTAACTTTCAGCAATTTTTCCATTTGTAAAGGGGCATAACTCTAAATGTTAAATTGAAAAGTGATACTACCAAAATTCAAACTCGATCTGTCTTTCGTTTTGCATTTAAGTTTTATAGCATGTGGTTGAGGCAAACTTAGTTGAGTTAAAGAACAGAAACTTAAAGTTCAGCTATTTTTCCATTTGTAAAGGGTATGTATTAGTAAATGCTAAGTACATGTAGTATAAATGCTTGGTCCCTTGCTGTAAGTTCCCCCAAATAAGGTTGATTTCCATCTTGCACAAAAATGATTTAAGCCCTCAAAATCCTAGTTTAAACCCTGCCTAAGGTACATGTATATCTGATTTAACAAACCGATCTGTGAGCTATTACTCACTAATTATATCCCTCGCTTTAAGTTTTCAGTAATCAGGAAGTTAAAGAGAAATGAGTCTGAAAATGCATTACCCAGTAAAGCATGTTCATGTGAAATATGATCCATATCAGGAAGCTCTAGTCTTATTTGTACAACTACATGTATGTGAGAAAAAAGTGACAAAAAATATTTGACAAAAGTTACATAGATGCATATGGCATTGCCGCATATAAGTAGTACATGTAGTTACATGAACATCTGTGTTAGAATAATATATAAGTATTCTGTAAACAGGAAATTGATAAGCAATGAATCTGAAACTGTGTTGCATGGTAAAGCATGCTTACATACCAGATTTTAACCTACTGTGGGGGGGCATAAAAAGAAAATATTCAGAATAAAACGTTCTAGATTGCAAAGTTTAAAATTGCATTTCCACATGTATACATTTGTACATGTTACAAGCAAGAAACATGAATTTTCATTGAGACAATGCTAAGGGAGACACAATTTACTGCAGGACTGAGCTAACATGGACTTTCTGAAAACTTTTAATCTAATTTTGGAATAACAAATGAATAATGAGTAAGTTCCCTTGCTAGGAGGGGTACTGTTATAATGACCGATTTGCTGCACAGCAATTGTGAGAAGTAAATAGGTAAATGTAATTATGTGTAAGTTAATATGATTTTCCAGCTTCATAATCAAGTTTCAGTTCAAGTATATTGGAAGTAAACATACCATTTATAATTTCTAAATTCTAAAACAAGAGGATTCTGAATGACTGACAAAAATTCAATAACAAGAGGAGCAAACATCCTTTAAACAGATACATTTTGTGATTGTTCTCTTTTCATAGAGATGAAATAGTTCTACAGCTGAACAAGGGAAGTAACCTGCTTCACATTATTATTTTTCTGTTAAATTCATTTTTCCGAAATTAAGTTTCTGTTAACCTGGGTAAGGGCTTTTTTTGTCAGACAGAGCAATATTAACTCAATCAAAAGATACATGTTAAAAGAACCAGGTAATATTTAACCATTTCATCAATAATAATTTATATTGGAAGCACTTTTTATACTGTTGAAGTTTTCTCATACATGTAGACTATAAATGTACGTACATTATGTACATGTCTGACTTGCAAGTTTGTCAACCATCACTTCAGTTCAAACAAGCAAAATTTCCATCATTTGGGGACATTATTAAAAGTGCTTGTAGCATGAGGCCAGAACATGATTCAGAGGCAGATCATATTCAGCTGATTATCCAAAAGTGTTAAATTATTAGCCAGAAGACCAATTACACTGATTGACCTCACCCTTTGCTCAGTTCTTACTGTGATGCAATGACATACACAATGTACATGTGACTGTAAATTTCTGGAACAGAGCTTAAATTTGAAAGTAACCTACATGTATACATTGTATGAGGGTCATAATGGGGGTACCTTCATGAAGATTAATGGTTACAAATTCTTGCCAACTGACGTAAATGAGAATATTTGGGCATGAGGATAACACAAACACTTTCTTTAAAGACAAAAAATCGACTGATTTTGATGATTCGCAATAATTTTTTTTTTTTAAATTATGGAAACGATAATTATTTCAATAAGGATAATGGTAACAAATCACAGTAAAATATTTACCAATTTGACATTAACAGTGGCCAAATATGACAGTTTCACACCTGCCAGTAAAGAGCATAAACCTTATTTCTATTTGTCTACCATTACTGGATATCACAATTGCAAAGTTTCCTGTAAAATTTTGACTTCATAACCATGATAACAGAAAATATCTGACGCCACAATGGAAAAGTGATTGTTAAATGACAATAATATTTGAATCAGGGAAGATTCTAGGGTCAACCGACACAGATAACTAAATAACAATAAGGTGTATTCCTATCCACCTCTAGAGACTATACACCTTATCGCTATTTGTCCGCCATCACTGTATATATCACAAAAGTTCCCGTAATTTTTTTACGTCATATTAGAAAATATCTCACGCAACAATAGAAAAGTATTTGTTGTATAATGTCAAAAGTTCAAGCGGGACAGAATCTCGGCTCGAGCAGGGCAGATTTTTATATATCGATAATAAGGTATATATTCTTATTTGGTAAATCAGATACATCTTTTTTTAATGTCAATGATCTAGTAAAGTTTGCTTTGAGTGCTGTTACATCGATTTCTGATGCATTATAACAGTCTTCTTCTTAAATATGCCATTCGCTTTGACTTTTGTTCTGATATTCACTTTACCCATAAAAGGAGGATCATTTAGTGAATGACTTTTTTATGACCCTGTTGCTCTGTTTAGAAATCTGCTTCAGAAACAACTGTGCCTACATATATCAAGTCTTATAAACAAGAGGGACATTTGTTATGGCAGTAGGCAGATCTTTCAGAGTGTCATTTACCTGGTGTAGGGCTGTAAGACCATCAATATTCGAAGTGTTTATGTCGGCACCCTTTTTCAGAAGTTGCAAAACTTCATCACGGTCACCGCTTGAACAAGCAGCTAGGAACACACATCCATCTTGAAATTTAACTTTTCGAGGTTTCTCCTTTGGTAAATGTGAAGCTTTATTTGTCTCAGATTCTTCCCAACGTTTTAATTGATTAAATCGTCTATTTAGGGCACTGAGAGATTCGTCCGCCATGACAGCTGCAACACAAATTGCAAATCGCGGAAGTTCACGTCATTTCTCGTTTATGGAAAAGGGGGGTGTGCAGTAGCCTCAAACATGACAAGTCTCACAGTAAAGAAACATGCGTTTTGTTCAAGATTTTACGTCGCTTGTTCCAGATTGCAGTATTCATCTAGTGCAGAGAAAGTACAGGAACAAGGTTGCAGTTCAATTTCTAATATTATAAGTTCCTATTCAGACTGAATTCAAAAAATTATGTGAAGATTTTCAAAGACAAATACAAAAAATTGTTATTTCAATTTCTATTCATAATCAATTCTGTAAGACAGCCTCTACTCGATGTGGTTCTGAAGCACATTTGTAATGTAAAAGCATAAATAAAAAAATAATGTATAGATTATCTGGTTTTTGCTACGCATTGAGTCATAGATGAGGGGGGATGGTCTTTAGACTTTTATCAGGACTCCTGGATCGGGTGTGTTTAAGCTCATGATTTCGGAATTGATCATTTCAGGATCTGGAATCAGGTGTTATTAAGCTCGGGACTTTGGGATTGATCCCTTCAGGATCTGGGAATTCTTTTTCAAATGTCAGGACTTAAATTTCTTTAAATTCGGGACCTCAAGATTTCATGTTTTTAAGCTGGGGATTTAGGGATCCGGACCCCTCCATCCCCCCTCCCTCATTGATATTGTAAAATATCTGCCATGATCCACAATGTGATCTCTTTTTGTGTGTGAGCACAGCTAACGAACTGAAAAGCTTCACATTGTGTTGAGTGGCTGATAAATAACTTTATCTATAGAAAGAAAACTTGATTTATTTTTAAATCTGTTTATTGATCTATAAGGGGTCTTTTCCCCCCTCCCTAAGACAGTTTTATGCTTAACAAAAGAAAAACCTGATAATGTCTCCTAACACATTGTGACGTCACTGATATTAACTTCTAGTCATTGTGACCTTGCTGATAATGCCTGCTGTTGTCTCAATTTCAAAGCAGTTATACATGTACGAAAATTATGGAGGGATTGAGCAGGGTGATACAGGCGTAGGGATGATTAAAGAAATTATCTGCTCCTTTTTCAGTTTTGGGAAATTTTAGTTTAAACACATTGCCTAAATAGAGATATCAGTATTTGTTCGTCCTGGTTCATGCATATATATTTAGATATTTTCCCTTTAAGTATTAATCTATGATTGAAAAATCTAAATGATAATCAAACTAAAAAGCTGTATAGACAAACAAGAGAAAAGGAACAAAATAAAGACAAATGTAAAACAATGAAGCCAATCATAGCTCAAAAACAAGCAATTTATCAAAAAAAATTCCCATGTTTTATTCGCCAATTTTGAGATGGATATGTCTTTTTTTTAATATTTTCAAATAAATATCTACCTTAGTAAATAAAATCATAAAATTCCATTTAAAATTTTGTTTTTAAGTAAGGTGATAGTAGAGGGGCATTATGTTTTCTGGTCTGCGGGTCCGTTCGTTCGTCTGTCCATCTGTCTGTCCCGCTTCAGGTTAAAGTGTTTGGTCAAGGTAGTTTTTGATGAAGATAAAGTCCAATCAACTTGAAACTTATTACACATGTTCTCTCAGATGATATGATCTTTATAATTGCCAAATTAGATTTTTGACCCGAATTTCACGGTTCACTGAACATAGAAAATTATAGTGTAAGTGGGGCATCCATGTACTTTGGACACATTCTTGTTTTCAACATGTAACAGTAAACACACATACTTTTTTGTTTGGCCTTAGAGGCAATAGTAGTTTACAGATTATTACAGTCAGATATTAGATTTGGAAATACCCTCTTAAAGTCATGATAGTCAAAGATTGTTAGCAATTTTGATTAGTGAAACTTTATTAGAACTGGTTAAGAGAATGATTAGCCCCAATATTTGTTGGTTTCAAAATTACAATGAATAAAATTTATTATCTATTAAATTTATTTTCAGGACAGAAAGAAAACTTTAGACAGCTGAAGATTGTTGGTGTTCATGAGATTAAAGAGAGAATACAAAGGACCAGATTTCAACGAGTAGTATGTGAATTGTTTCTATATATTATATACCTGTATCAGGTTCACAGTGAGGGACCTATGTGGCTGAGTGGTCGAAATAGCTACTGTAATGACTAGCCAGTCAACACTGAGGTTGTGAGTTAGAACCTTGCTCGTGCAGATGCACTCGACAGTTTTCCTATCGAAGGTTATGGTTTTCTCAGGGCACTCCAGATTCTTCAACCAATAAAAACTGGCCGCCATGAAATGGCCAAAAAGCGATGCTTAAAAGTGGTGTTTAATAAACACCAAAAAACAAAAACTCTAAACAAACAGGTTCATAGTCAGAATGTCTCTGTCTTAAGATACTTGGTGTCATGTGACTCTTTTGAATCTTTTCACAAAAAAATATTACAATGAAGATTTATTTTAAGTTATTTTGAAATGTGCATGGCTTACAAGCAATTTTACTATTATTTTTTTTTGTAAATAGAACAACTGACGCTCAGACAATAATAACAAACTTTTCAACTTGAATATGTTATAGATATAATCAAACATTGCTACCATTATAACAATTACCAATACTCCTTTTAAAGTCTAATTCTACATGGTTCATTAATGTACTCTATGGGAAAATATAGAAAAATTCTGAATTTCATTTCATTATCGAAAAAAACACAACCAAGAACAGGAAGGAAAAAGCATAAAAAAGACCAACATGTAACCAGAAAAAACTACCATGATATAGTCTTTCTAGCATGTATGCTACTTATTAGCCTCCATTTATATATAATGTAAGGAAAATCACAAAAAGAAAAAATATTAACGAATAGTTGTAATTCCGTCATTAGCATAACAGTTAAACTGGTTTTTTTTTAAATGAATAAATGGTGAGTTGGTTTTTGAAAGCAAACCCTACTTCTCAGATGTAAACAAAAAAACATCAACATTTGATTTTTAATATCAATTAAAAAAACAACGCACATTTCTAAGTTTCAATTTACTCTATGCACATATGTGTCCCTCAGTTATAGTTGTTTATTATTTTGCAGAGACAACCACCCAGGCACCTAAAAATGAAAGTTGACCAGGACTGGACAAATGTATGGCCAACAGCTCACTCATTCAAATGGTCTGTTGTTCCCTTTCCTGTCAGACAGGGACATGTTAAAGTAAGTGTAACATTATACATGTATATATATATATATATACATTTATATGTATTATATGTCTTCCATTATAGACTAGATAAAATCTGTACATTGTACTTCATATATCACTTGAACACACCCGCGAAATAGCGGGCATTTAGCGCTTGGTTGAAAGTATGTAAACTGTTGTAGGGAGAATATTTGAAAAAGATTTTATATCTGGAGAATTTCAGAAAAGGTATCAAAATTATCGTTTTTTTTCTAATAAAATAACCCAAACTGAAAAGTCATAAGAATAGTTGACAAATTCTACTATGTAAGGTACCTATAGAACACAGAGGCATGATGATTAATTTATTGTGGAAGGAAGAGAAGCGACACACAAAATGAGGTCTTCTCGTTTAATATTATAGATTACTGAGAATTCAGTGTAAAAAAAAAGATGTTTAGTGCATCCTAACCCAGAAGATAGAGAGTGATATTTTTGCTTATTTCTGTCCCAGTTTTATCGTTTTTTATGAAGCCTACAACAAAACAGAAAGACGTGGGACATAACATACATTTTTGTATTATTTGTCATTATATTCTCTTAACCATATCATCTATACAGCCATCATGATTTGTATACCATATGGTCAGCTATAAAAGACCCCAACATGAAAAATATGAATACAATCACTGTAAAATAAAAATAAGGGGAGGTATACCAATGCATGGGTATTAAATTTGTTGGTTTTAAGGATTTTTAGCATGTATATACATACAACAGTTGCATGCAAGTGAATACCTACTATGAATTCTATTAACCAAATATTTACAGAATTTAGCTGAGAATGAAGGTATGATACCTGAGAAGTATGGAAACTTGGAGTTGATGAAGATACCTAATTTTCTACATTTAACACCTATCCACATAAAAAAACAGTGTCAAGCTTTGAAAGGTAGGAATAGATCAAAGGAATGACAGAAACACCCAAGTTTAATCCACTAAAAATATGAAAAGATGTATTCTGTCTAAAATTACATGCATCCTGGACTCATCAAAATCTTTTTGGACTCACCATTTTAAGTAAAGATACATATATATATAAATGAATATGCAATATCTAAAAATTTGATTTCTTTGTACTATTCATGATAGAGTTTGTCTCTGACTTGCTGATTTTGATTTAATCCATGTACTCTTTCTTTCATGCATCAAGAACACCCAAGGGTGACTGGGGAATAGAAATATGGTCACTTGGTCTTCTCCCGACCGGCAGAAAAACGCTTGCTGAAGTGGGGCGTCCTTTGACTGTGCGGGGTGTATTAAGTTCGCAGTCACGTCCGGTCAGAATGGGGACGTTATATCTGATGTCTTGTGTAGGGAGAGTGCCACGCTCTTTGCACGTTAAGAACCATTGCAACAACTCTTTGAGGGTCTGTAGGTGGCCTGTTGCAAGGCAAAATTTCTGTCCCTATCCAAAATGCACTCGTTTTCCAGTGGCAGTCCAAATTTCTCCAACCATCATCCCAAATGGCCTCTGTGAAGACAAGACCTACCTATTGTATTTATTGTGAACTTGTTCTTGTCCTGAATATGCATGAAATATTTGCCACTGGACGTTAAGCAACCAACAATCAATCAATCATGCATCAAAAACTTTGTCTCTATATGATACACCATTTTTATTAAATCTTGTAAAACATCATCAAACATACAGTTATTTCAAAATGTATAATACATTGTAGACAATACTGTTAATTGCGTCCTTATCCACAATAATGCCAGCTTGCAACAAAATAAAATATAAAAGTTATAAGTGAAAATAACTAGCAACAAAATTAGATATAAAAGATATGAGTGAAATGAAGAATTGACACATCTGATAAATCTATAAGTTGAAAGCATAGATGGTCCTTTCAATCAAAACAACCAGTTATGTAGCTTTGACAAAAAATACACTTTTCCATTCCAGAATTATGTACACCTTGGCCAGAGGGTCTAGAAGGAAATGAGATTAACAGGCTTTTTCCATTAGAATCTCAAACAAATGACTACTGTTTTGCAAGTAATAATATCAGGGATCCTAGAGCTAGGAATGTCACAGTTAAGGTAATTAGATATGATACTTTAGAGCAAGGAATGTCACAGTTAATAAAGACTTTTAAGGGTCCTAGTTCTGGCATTGTTATAGTGGATGTAACACCATACAAAATTCTATACCTAGGTGTATCACAGTTAAAGTTGCATAAGGAATCTAAGAGCTTGTTCTTATTTAAAGCATTTCTGTACTAAAATTGTTGCTATTAATAAATAACAAAAATCTAGGTATAAATTTAGTTAAAATCAGTAGCTTCTTTTTCTTTTTGCAAACAATATTTAATATTATAATAATCAAAGATATGATTAAACAACAATATTCAAATTTTTCATTTCACAAAATGTCCAATACACATTAATGAACTAAAACTAAACTAAATATTATTATCATACATTGATTTGTGACAATAAAAGGCAAACTGACTGACTACTGCAGTTTCTGTTTGCAACTTTGATAAACTGACAACCACATTAATATATTTATATTGTATGACTGAACCCCCAACTTTTTTACCTACAAGGTATTTCACATGCATATATAACTGATATATTTATATCGAGAACAAAAACCTGTTATACATTTACTTTAACCAATTTGAACATATAAATAATATAACTATTGTAAAAGGAAAACCCCAAGACTCAAACATAAAATATACAAATTTATAAAAAAAAATTAAAAGATGTATCATAAGTAGTCTGAGTTATCTCCCTTTGATTTTAGTTAGTATTCACATCAAATAAATGTACAAGTTACAAAATATTTCCATGATCACAAATTTATCCACAGTTTTTGTCATGTTTAATGTAGAAAAAGTTTTGACATCCATGATAAAAGATAAAAGAGCAAAATATATGGTAACATCAAAAATATGCAACTAGGCCATTTAATAGACATAAATTATTTGTCTTTTTTATACTTCAGTTTTCTCAAAATGACATCAAAATGATTTAGAGCAAACTAATTTACAAAGCTGGTGACATTTTTTTCTCAAAAATCTTTAAATGAATGATACAAAGTGAGGCATATTCTAACATTGTAAGAATTAAATATATCTTTATGTAGTCAGTCTGATGTATTATTAACATGGCTGAACAGTGTACTTGTTATGACAAGTTAAAGTTTACATGAAATATGAATTTAATGGAACATTTTTGTGTTTTGTTTCAGTTTAATGTAGGAAATTTGAAGTTAACCAAAGCAGCCAAAAGGAAGTTTCTTCATTTAGTTGGAGATCGTTATGACAGTGTCAACAATGAAGTTACTCTTACATCTGATAGGTTTGATATTGTCTTTTCCTACACCCCTCTCCAACATGATATACCTTTATAAAAAAAGAATATGTGGTATGAATGCCAATTAGACAACTCTTCACAAGAGACCAAATGACAGAAATTAACAACTATAGGTCACGGTACAGCAAAGCCAATACTGCATAGTAAGCTATAAAAGGCCCTAAAATGACAAATGAACAACAATTCAAACTAGAAAACTAATGGCCCCATTCATGTACAAAAAATGAACGAAAAACAAATATGTAACACATCAACAAACAACCACCATTGAATTACAGGCTCCTGACTTGGGACAGGCACATTCATACAGAATGTGGCAGGGTTAAACATGTTAGCGGGATCCCAATCTCCCCGAACCTTGGAAAATTTTAACAGTACAACATTAGAACGAACTATAAAAATCAGTTGAAAAAGGATTAACTCATCAGATGGATACAAATAGAAATACATCTCTAACAAAAACACGATGGACGGATATGTCCACTATTCCTCAATACGTATATGTTGCATATTTTCATGCAACTACAAAACAGTGCTTATTTACTGTATATTAGGTTAGAAGCCTTATATTGATGATTTATATCGTGTCACACATCTTCAGATTTGTTATTGATTTAAAACCTTCTTGATACTAACATGTTTCAACAACTAGGGATCATAGCTATTGTTACTTTCTTATGTCTATCTCCATACTATTTGTTCTATATGCAAAGAGAGAAGGGAGTATTTAAAATTACTGAGCACAAGCTCACAATATCAATTGGTTTTCTTAACTGTTTTATAAAAAAATATATCAAGGAATTGTACTTGTATATTTGTATATATTTATAAAAATGAAATAAGGTTTTAAAAAAAGACTATTTGTATGAAAAATATAAGAAAAATGGAAATAAAACATAAGATAACTGTTCTAAAGTTTAGCAAAACATTACATAAGATAATATCTCAAAATTAATTTGAAAAAAATGTAGGCGTTGAGAATATATAAAATTAATTGAAAGAATAAATATAAAAAAGATTCATTTGTTTCTAAATCTAAGACCACTTAATTTTCCTGTTGTCTATTAACAATTGATATGTATTTCAATTTCAGGTGTCCACTAAAAGCACAGAACTTTGACTATATAATGTATCTAATCACAGTATTATATCATGAATCATTGGTAAGCTGTATAAATTACATAAGACATACAACATCCAACAATAATCATACATAGAATGATCAGAAAAAGCAAAAAAATTTCACATAAATATATGTTAGGCCTAAATTAAAATATTGTTTGTTTGCCCTTTTCGGAACCTATGTTTTGAAACAGGGTAGGTAGGTAAGTAAAATATTTTATTTTTCTTCCCAAAAAATAAGTTAGCTCGATACATTTTTTGTCATGGGTAGGCAGGTAGGTATAATGTTTTATTTTATAGAAACAAAATCTGCATCATGTCATTTCTGTTTGTATTGCTTTTGTTTAAGTATGCTTTTGCTAATAAGTTTCTGGGACTATTAGTATAATAGTCCCAGGAAGTTTTGAAAAAAAATATGTAGAATGTGAAGTTAATTCATATGCACTACTATTTTGTTTTCAAATATCAAAATATAGGGCTATGGGGCATATTTTCAACGTTTATATGCCTGGAACTTTTACGAGTTTTAACTTACTCTAATATTCTGTACTACGTACCTTGTACGCTTACCTTGAGCTACAGGTTTTCTGTAAGAGATAACTTTATCCTGGTAAAATACGTCTGGGCCGACATACATTATTAGTAGAAAAATATCCCTAGAGTGATTAAATTTTCGTGTGTCTGTGTTTCCAATAAAAATGCTACAAGACTTGAAACTCAATGTCACATATTTTACATCGCATTTATAAATGATCTGTATGTAAAAACTTGGCGATTTTACTGCCAAATATTGTCCACTTTACAGACCTTTGGTTTATGTCAGATATAAATAATATGTCAATGCTGGTGGAAGGCATCGTTAACATAATCATCCTGATCTACGGTCTTTGAAGGCCATCCCTTCATAGGATCTGGGAACAGTATATCTAACAATGTTCCTGATAGGATACAACATCAGTTTACAAAATATTTTGTACACATGTTGATAATTTTGTATTGGACAAACTTTTTTTGAATGAACCCTGCTCTTCAAGTAAAAAGACACAGAGTAACGATCGTCATATCATGATTTCAAAGCTTTCAACATCGATTTCAAAAAATGCTTTGGAACTCTAAATGCAAGTGTTCATGTCAAACGCTCAAGTGATACCAAACGGACTAGACCTTATACGGGAAAGATTAAAAACCGAGGATCCCGGTAAAAAAGTTTTGAGCGGGTAATACAAATATAAGATTTTTGGTAGGAACAAAAAAATAGTAAAAATAAAATCTTGCTGGTAAATACAAATAAAAGATTTTCAGGCAGAATGAATTTAAAGGGTCGGTCGGTAAAGGGCAAACAAACAATATTTTAATTTAAGCCTGATTATTAGAAGTTGATGAAAGAATATCTTCCTCATTGTCATTGTGAAATCAATAAGTCTGAGACATTTACTGTCATATAATAAAAAATGATTGAAAAGGAAATACAAATGTAATGTCAGCCATGTAGTTGAGAGGAGAAATAAAGAACTGAAGAAGGCCAATGGCCGAAACGTCTTGAAAAATTGGTTTATTTATACAATCATATAATATTTTACAAAAGAGCTTTGTCTGCAACATGACCAATCAATACTGGGCATTCATTATTTTTCATGAGATACCTACTTTTTAAATTATTTTATTAGAAAAAGTGGACCACAAATTTACATTTTCATTAAAGTTTTTCGTTAGGTTTGTAAGCAGACTTAAGAAAAACCATGAAATCAAATATCATTGAAAACCCAATTTTTTCAGATCCATGAAAATTGGATCCTACAAAAAAGTAGTCAGTAGAAAAAATTACAAAGGTATCTTTTGGCTCTATGAAGAGGAAAAGTAAAAAAGTAAATGCATTAAATATAATCCTTCATTCAGAATACAGTCAAAAAGCTAAATTCAACCTACATTTTTTTTCTTTTTCTTTTTTATTATTTTGTTATTAAATGCTTTTCCTATGCTTATCTTTTCAAATATTCCAACTTTCATCAGTGGAATTTGATGTAAATGTATGAATGAAAATTTTAGAAAAATATCATTTGTAAATTTCAGGTTAAAGAAGCGTGGGAAGATGAAATAACATTAGAGGATATGTCTAAAATTCCATGGAAATTGTCTTCATCCAGGAAGAACCTTGTGAAGATGTTAGCAGCTACCAATAACATAAATATAAAGGTATGCCATAGCTTTTACTAGTACATGTAACAGCTTTTAAGATCAGAACTTCTGTATAAAAATGAAGTTGTTATTAGAGGTCACCACATTGTGTATCTCACATATTCAATTCAATGGCAATTATTTACCTGCTATTTTGATAGATTTATAGAATATTGATGCTAAGAAAACTTCAAAAAACTATTTACTGTTCCAAAGGGGAGGAAGTAAACAAAAATAGTATTTGTTATACAGATAGACAGGAGTCGAAATTAGCACTGGTCTGGTGGTCTGAGACCAGTAGATTTTGTCAGCTGGTGGTCCGATGGACCAGTAGCAATTTGTCGATAAAAATCTCTGAATGCAACGCAATCTGGTTTGTTTATAAAAACAAATTACCAGCGAAATCAATTACACGGTACTGGGGGTACTAAGTATTACAATTGATCAAGTTAATTAATATCGCGGGTTAATGTTCTTCTGACTCCTTCACAACAACACAAATGAATGTAATTTTTGCAGGACCAGTAGATTTAGAGCCGGACCAGTAGATTATTCAGTCTTATTGTTCGTCTGGCCCAAACTTAAAAAAGCTTTAATACCACCTCTGCAGATAGCTTAGGAAAAATAGTGTTATTTTATATTTGCAAGTAGGGTCTTGCTACTCACTGTTCTGGTATAAAATTTAGACAGAGCTTATCAGTCTAACAAGACATATTTATATGCATGGAGTTACTGGTCATGATACTATATAAAATGGTAGAAAATAACATTTAAATAATTGTGCCTCAGTTTGATACTGATAAAGCAATATAATATTCTCTATTAATTCAGTCCTACTTACAGAAATGTATTAATTTTTTCATGTATCAAATATTCTAATTAGCTGTGATATAGAAGTGTATTTATTAAGATATGCATCCTTTTGCTCAATGTACTGACAGATGTCATTTCATACAAATGCATAAATGACATTATATAAGTTTGTATTATAATTTGAATCGTCTGTATTACTCTTTTACAAATTGTGACAGTGGCAGATCCAGAAATTTTCATAAGTGGGGACCCACTCACTGCCTAAGAGGGGAACCACTCCTGTCATGCTTCATTGATTCCCTATATAAACAACGAAATTTTTCCAAGAAAAGGGGGGGTTTGGGCCCCCTCTAAATACGCCTCTGTGTGATTATCTTCTGTTCACTTTGCCTTTCTTCCTTCATCTGATGCACGACTTTCCTGTCTTCTACTGATCAGCCTCCTTTTTCTGTTTTCTGTAAGGTTAAGAATAGAGCAAAGTATGTACTCCTCATGCCATTTTTATGCCCCACCTACTATAGTAGAGGAGCATTATGTTTTCTTGTCTGTGTGTCTGTTCGTCCGTCTGTCCGTCCGTATGAAGTTGAAGTCCTATCAACTTGAAACTTAGTACACATGTTCCTTGTGATATGATCTTTATAATTTTAAGGCCAAATAAGAGTTTTTACCCCAATTTCACGGTCCACTGAACATAGAAAATGATAGTGCGAGTGGGGCATCCGTGTACTGGGGACACATTCTTGTTTTATGACTAAAATGTGAAAGTGGAAAAATTGTCTAACCTCATAATTTTTTTTGGTTGGTTACAATGGTAAACTCACATTTGATGTCTTTTCAGCAGCACACGAGGTAGTTAAGGATAAACTTAACAATAATGCAGTCAAATTTTTCATTTTATTGCATTTTAATTTGTCCATAAAATCTTTATTCTTTCCATAATCAGCTTTCAAAAAGGAGAAAAAAAACCAAAATAATTGAAAGAAACTGAAGGAAATATACTTACCAGTGGTCTTACATTACAAAAAGTAAAGTTATTTATTTTTTATTTTAAGTTCTTTTGCCTGATTTTTATAAGAAGACATTTATCTAATCATTGTATTGTATAAGCTATTTGATTATTTTCCATATAATTGTATTGCTGGATTTTTATCTCTTTCTTTCCTTTATAGAATGAGAATTTAACAGAAGAAGATCAAGAGAAGTTAAAACAGTTGGACAGTGAAATTGATGAAAAATACAAAACATACAAATCTACTGTCTTAAACCTAGTGAACCAAGGAGAAACAGAGACAAACATTGAAAATTATAAAAACTCGGTTCTAGAATTGATGAATTTACCAAAATTTGAAGTCCATTAAAAATAAAGATATCAATATTTCATGGTTGTTAGAGAGACATTAATTTTCTCACTGTCCAAATCACAGAGTAAAAATATTTTAAAACTTTAGATTATCATAAGAAATTAATCAAAGAGATGTGAGAAACCAAAAAAAAAATATATTGTTATTTTAGTTATTGTTGAACCTCCTCACTTCTCTAGTGAAAACTGTTTTTAAGAGATGATCCCAAGCCTGGTCAATACAAAAACCTTAAAAATTGGTATTTGCTGCTTCTCTATTGTGCAAACCTGCTTTTTTGAGGCAAGAGGAAATACTAGTCGGCTTGGAGTAAGAATAACTGGTCAGATTTTGTAGATATGTTTTCCTGTGGACTGTGAACTAGCATTTTTGCAAATGGGCTCTGTGTAATGTTTTAGTACAAAGCCTGTCTCAGTTTTTATTATACGACTGCAAAAATTTTAATTTTTTGGTCGTACATTGCTATCACGTTGGCGTCGTCGTCGTCCTGCGTCGTCTTGCATCGATGTCGTCCGAATACTTTAAGTTTTCGCACTCTAACTTTGGTAAAAGTGAATAGAAATCAATGAAATTTTAACACAAGGTTTATGACCACCAAAGGAAGGTTGGGATTGATTTTTGGAGTTATGGTCCCAACATTTTAGGAATTAAGGGCCAAAAAGGGCCCAAATAAGCATTTTCTTGGTTTTCGCACTATAACTTTAGTTTTTAAAAGTGAATAGAAATCTATGAAATTTTGACACAAGGTTTATGACCACAAAAGGACGGTTGGGATTGTCTTTGGGAGTTTTGGTTCCAACAGTTTAGGAATTAAGGGCCAAAACAGGGCCCAAATAAGCATTATTCTTGGTTTTCGCACATTAACTTTAGTATAAGTAAATAGAAATCAATGAAATTTAAACACAAGGTTTATGACCACAAAAGGAAGGTTGGGATTGATTTTTTGGAGTTGAGGTCACAACAGTTTATGAATTAGGGGCCAAAAAGGGGCCCAAATAAGCATTATTTTTGGTTTAGATCGGCTTCATCAGGACAAAGTATACAAAATTAGAACCCCTGAAGTACAAAAAAACGGTATCATGTATGTGACGTCATAATTGTCCATTGTTGACGTTGCTATGGGATACTCTATCATTATGTAATGTTGAACAGAAAATGAATCAAACATAGTATAATGCAAATGAAGTTACTAAATTTAGAGTTAATCTATAATTTTTCGGAATTGTCTTTAACTTTAAAATGGTTGTAAACTATTATAATGGTAAGGGAGCTACCATTTGATTTTTATGGGGGGGCTAGGATGAAATTTGAAAAAAATAGGCAGGACAGGAGTTTTGAGTAAAAAAAAAGGCAGGATGAGACAACTGCAAAAAAAAAAGTCAGGATGACAATTTATGTAAAAAAAGTCAGGATAAACTAAAAAAAAAAAAGCAGGACCGAATAGAGTGAAAAATAAAAAGGCAGGACAGAGATTACAACTAAAAAAAATGCAGGACAAAATTTTTCATCCTAGCCCCCCCATAAAAATCAAATGGTAGCTCCCTAAGTGTATAAATAAAATGTGTTTTTAAATAGAAATTAAATTTGTGTAACATGTATGTAAGTACAATGTCAGTGTACAGTTTTATAAAGTTTCTTCCTAATTTGGACAACACTAATAGGGCACACCCCTACCACTTCGACTGGGTTCCCTTTGGCCGGAGGTACTACTTCCAATCGCGCCGGGAATGCCGTAAAGTGGTTTACTGTCGCAGAATTTCTTGGCAATGTTGGTTGAACTGGAAATGGTGGTGGGAAGGATTTATGTTCTTTGTATCTTACTTCTTTTAACTTTAATTTGCTGCAGGTTTAAAATAGTACTGGAAATCTATCTTGGCTGTTTTGTGTCATCTCCATTGACTTTTGAAAGATCCTTTTTAAGGTTTCACACTAAAATAATTTTACATTTAATTTTCTGATGGCACAGAATGATGGTACATATAAATCTTGATATATTGGCCGTCCTGTTGTAGGAATGTAGTCCTCTGTTTGTTCTTCATATAAGTTTCCTTTTGTTTGGTGGTTTCTTTGCAGTAATTGATGGTATCAGTTGTTTGTTGGCTTCTTGGAATTCTTCGTTCTTGCTCGGTATAGCGGAGATGGCCGTGGGGTCGGCGCTGTGTGGTATAGGCGGATGCAGGGGTTCAGATGGAATATCAAAGGATAAATAAAATTAGAACCCCTGAAGTACAAAAAAACGGTATCATGTATGTGACGTCATAATTGTCCATTGTTGACGTTGCTATGGGATACTCTATATCATTATGTAATGTACTATGTTTGATTCATTTTCTGTTCAACATTACATAATGATATAGAGTATCCCATAGCAACGTCAACAATGGACAATTATGACGTCACATACATGATACCGTTTTTTTGTACTTCAGGGGTTCTAATTTTGTATATACTGCAGCTGTGCTATTTGAGCAGTCAAAATGCGTTGACTGTATATTTATATGTCATATACAGTCATTGACCGTATATCACCTTGTTTATGACGTTGACAATGCGTTTCCGTAGAGTTTTATTTATGACGTCAATAAAACATACAGGTTCGCGGAATTTTACGTCGTCCGCTTCAAATTTAAAAATGATGTTTTTTACCCTAAATATTTCATTTAGAACAGTTTTAAGAGCTGCAGCATATAAAGAATAACCATACATTGTCTCGAAATATCAATCGGTTATTTGTACTCGGCTCGAAACAGGTAAAAATGCTCGGCACAGCCTCGCTTTTACCTGTTTCTAAGCCTCGTACAAATAACATTGATATTTCGAGACAATGTATGGTTATTCTATATATACTTTGTCCTGATGAAGCCGATCTAATCGGCGAAACATGTCGACAATAAAAGATGCAGTTTACTTAAGTGTTGTTGTCAATGTAGCGGTAAATATATAAAAGAATCCAATAAAAATGAATTTTAATTTTAATAGATAAAAAGTGATGACAATTTTTATTCAATAAGTAAAATAATTGGACGGCTTTTACAGTATAAATACATTTGCAAATACATATATATACCATTTAGATTTGGAATTCGAACCAAAGCTGTTTATTTATATGCATGATTTCAACACACTAACAAATGTAATGAAAATATCTCAAACTTTCTATTATTTCAAGCAATATCTTGCTAGACAAACAAATGTGGCCAGGCTTGTAGCTCTCCTGTATATTTGTTTTGGAAAAAAAATCTCTAGAGTGGGGCGCACATATTCGCCGGGGACACAAATTTCCGCCGTTTTATGATTATGGGGTTTTAAAATTTCAAAGGATGGCAGAAATGGAAGAAATATGCCGGTTAGTTTAATTTTTGTAACAAATATGATTATTTTTTAAATTGAGACAAAAATTTAGCGACGTTGGTAACCAGAACGTTGTAATTTCGCGATGTTTCTAATCAGAACGTTAACATTTCGCGACTTTGCTTGAAAAGAAGTCATATTTCGCGGAATATTCACTGACGTCATAAATTTCGATTGCGCGAATTTCAAAAAAGTACCTGCTAAAAAAGTGGTCATGCCGTTTCTAAAAGGCGGAGAAATCCGCCGAAAAGCAGTGAGATTAAAGGAAATACAATAAATCAAATACAATTTTGCATGACGAAATTGAAGAAATGGTGATAGACACAGAAGAGAGTACTGACAGTATAACATGGAAAGACGGAAGAAGAATTGTGAAGCTTTTTAGTCTGGCACTGAATAACTGCCAAAACAGCACGGCCCAGCGGAATCTGCTTAACGTAGAGAAAGAAAAATTTCAAGGAATTGGGGTCTATCTTACTATTCGTTGCTTAAACTGTAACATGCTGAAAGACATTTTACCAATAACACAATTCGGAACAAAACGACCTGCAATATTTAATAATGAGTATTGGTAGCTGCTTAACATCCAGCGGCAAATATATAATTGCATATTTATGACATTCAAATGTTATTTTAATGAAACTTAAAGAATGAGAAAACTTAACGTATGAACCCATGATTAATGAGAAAAATTTAACAAAATGTATGGCGTGTAGGGTGACCGAATCGGGTTTGGTGTTGAAATCCATACACAAAAGGCATAACTACGGCGTGTTGTACAGCTGTGCAATAATTTTCATGATGAGAACAGTTATTTTCAATTATTGATAATGAATTCGAAGTAAATAATACTATCTTGAATTGAAAAACATCAGAATCAAAATAGTTAAGTTTGTGTCTTTTTTTTTTCTTTTCTTGTTTAGCATTTGGTAGCCTCCAAATTTTACGGAGAATTGTCATTGTAAGGCCAAATTTAACAGACTATCAATGAAATAACAAAACCGACTGCATGTGCGAGACCCTCATTGGTGGACAAGGTCGCATAACAGCCCTATTCGTAAATAAAATAATAAATAAAGAGAGTGTCTCATCCTGTTCTAGACTTGAAATTGGTACATAAAAAAAAAATAGCCGATTTTAATTCGGATATTTTAAAAACATATAATATTGTATGTGTATGTAGAAAAACTGTCAATAAAAGTCCGTTAAAAAGATTTCAAAAAAAATATATTTGTGTCGTTTTTGGTTTGAATTTAAGCAAAATATTACTAATAGATGCAGAATTGTCACACGTTAGTTTGTTTGTAATTAGTTGTATTCTTTTTGTATATGACACTGGATGTAATAGACCAAAACAAGAAAACGCCCGTTCAAATGCTGTTAAAAGGGCTTGTAATTAAATGGTGTCTTTTGGTATCATGTTCATCATATTTGTATTTTGTTTATTGTTTTGTACTTAAATCAGGTCGTAAGTTCCCGTTTGAGTTGTTTTGCATTTGTCATGTAGGGGCCTTTCATAGCTTACTATGCAGTATGGGTTTTACTCATTGTTGAAGGCCGTCCGATGTACTATAGTCGTTTAGCCATTTGGTCTCTGATTGAGATTTGCCTCATTGGTAGTCATACCACGTCTACTTATTTGTATAAGCATGTCCCTATTGTACTTCAATGTATTGAGAGATAAAAATTGAAGTATCGGCAAATGTATACTAATTGCAGACAGACAGATAAGAAAGTGTACACACGTTAAAACTCGTCGTATAGTTAGACGATCGGACAGACGAACAAAGTGTTTTCAATATAGCTCTACTTCTAGACAAACAAATACGCCAATATTCATACGTATACGCCGTAAAAAGGGTTATGTAACTTATCTATTGATAAAGACATCGTTCAATATTATTCCCTTATACCGGCTACTGTACTTCCTATGAAATAGTATATTACAACTTTATTTTCGGTCGATTTAGGCAATAATGGCATGATTTAAATTGCACAAAACAGCTCTTATTATAAAACAAGAAGTACTGATTATAATTCAAATTTGAAAGATGACTATCTTTCGAATGTAAAAAAAAGAAAATCAAAGTACGTCGGAACCTTTTAAAGTTGACGATACGGTATCGGTTTTGTCATTGTTGAAGGTTGTACTGTTGTCAATTTATGGTATCGCCTCACTTAATGTATAGTTGGTTCACATTTTGTCATGTCAATAATGTTATCTATCCCCTTACAGTACATGAAGCAATTTAGAACTAATGTCGGACGGAGATGCACCTTTATACTTCTATCAGATTTTCTTTTTTGCCGTATATCTGATAAAGCAATCTGCTAGAATCATTTTTATAGTCTTTTTTTTTATATTATGAAAAGGTTCCTGTCCAAATTTCGTTTCGTAAATGTTTAGCAAAAATATTTTTCCATTTTATGATTAACCATCTTATAAATTTTTGTATGAACGCTTTGAAAAACACCTGCATATACTTGACATCGAACTCGTGTACGGCGGGAATGATTACACGACGTTGTTGCGATTAAAACTTAATTTAACGTAATTTAGCGCCATACTGACAGACGTCGTAAAAAATTAAGGTATATGGCTTTTATTGAAAAAACAAGCACATAGACCCCATTTTTTTTCTTTTGCAATCAATCAAGTAGTGTTTCAAGAACACTCCGCCAAAATTTCAGGAAAAAATCAACGATCAAATTTTTTCTGCATTTCCGAAAAGACACAAAAATATGGTCAATTTCTTTATTTCGGATATAGCAATCAAAATCCGGAACATGATGATTTGATTTAACCTTATACTTGTTTCAGTATGTTGATGCCATGAATCAAGGGAATATTTTACAAAAAACCCGGTTAAGTTATGACTTTTCGTTCAAAAGTATTGTTACTTTCTTTAAGAGTCATTATTAATGAAATTTCAGGGATTTTCTTCCAAATATGCAAATTTCGAACCAAATTATCTCAAAAAGTAAGTCATGAAGGTACTTTTTTCTTTGCATATTTGAAAAGTACACATTGAATTTGACCTTCTATCAAAATTTTAAGAAAAAATCAACGAGGGATCTTTACTGTATCGTATGCCCTTAAAGCAAAGGACCGAAATTTGGACGACGATGTTAGTCCAATTTCCTGAATGGGAAACACGATTTCAAAGAAGTATTTCTAAATAATTCTTTGACTGATTGTCCCAAATTTCAGTTATTTACAACTTTTAAATGTGTGCTATTCATCTTTAATAAAATTGGTTTGATAAATATTGTTTAAAGATGCAGTTATTTGGTTTTAAATAGATGTGTTAAAACGGTGAATATGTGTCCCCCTTTGACAAAACATCAGGAAATTTCAAGCAACCTTTAATCTAACTTTTCAGATTATTTTTTTTTCAAACAAACACGTTTTCAAGCTAAAAATATTTGGCATTTGAAGTTATCTTCATATAAAAATATCAGTATACTTCAAAAACATAAAGACCTGAACATAAACTGCAGAAAATATGGAAAGATATGGCGAAAATGAACACCCCACTATAAAACCTTTGACTATCATCAAAGAAAGAAAGAGTCATCTTCATGTTTGGCTTTATATTTAGCTTTACTCAATTTGAACAGAAGGGGGATGTTGAATATATTTCGACGATAGGCCCACCCCACAACACCAAAAACAAATGTTAAAGGGGTTAACAACTTTTTTAAAGAACCTATCTATTATACAAGATTGAAAAAAAACCAATGAAAGTAAAATGGTTTTGCATAGTTATATCTAGAAATAAGGCAATGTGGTCTAAATTATTATTATCTATTTTTTTTGAAAAGTTTAGAGGTCCTTTGAACAGATAATACATGAATACGATCACCTATACAAGTCACTACATTTGTTCTCTGCACCGTTTTGTATATAACTAAAATATTAACTAGTTTTTAAATAAATAGGCCACGCATGCACCAGTTATTAATCATCTTTATTCAGATGGAAAACTGGAAAACTTAAAGAAGAAGAAGAAGTCAAGTTGTAGTCTACAAATAAGCCATCAGTGGTCTCCATTTATGAGTTATTTGTCCTTGAATGGCGACTTACACACATTGTGGTGTGTTAAAGGAAATTGTAGTTGCTACAGCAGTGAAGCTGTAAAACTCTGGAAATCGGCAATATTAGAGTACAATTATATATATAAAAGTTATCAAAATCGTATTAATGTACCACAGTAATAATCAGTAACACATTGATTGATCAATGATTCTACACAAATAAACTTTATTATCCAATTTTGTGGTGTTACATTTTACAAGGTATACCCGAATTTGGATGCAAGGGATTTCCGCTTTAACTAGTTTATAAGGGCCCTAATTTGCAGTGTTTTTGCTGTGCATTTACTACTAGTAATTGTGTGTCTTCGATGGATACACCATATCCTTAGTATTCTAAAAATTTCAATAAAAATGTAATTATCAATCGAGTCCGTATTTGTTCAACTCCTTAATCACAATTTCGACCAATTTGTTTTCATTTCTGCATACAATCTTTGAAAACTTTAAACCTGGTCCAGGGAGACAGTTTCCATTCAACACGCATATTCATTTTTGCTTCATCTGTGTCTTCTTTTCTTTATATGATGAGTTTTTTTCTTTTCAGGAACCGTAATATTTCGTCGTGTTGTAACTTCGTTACTACAGATATTTTTTTCAAAATTAAAGAAAACGGCAATAACACCTGTACCAAAATGATCTTCTGATTCAGGAGAAACAATAACTTTATCAATTTTTTGTCCAAGTGTGTGTGTCAGGGTATAAATAGATGAATTTAATAAATCAGTTCTATTTATACACAATGTTTACAGTTTTACCGGTAAAAAGGTTAGATCGATTGCGTTTTTAATTGTAGTCAGTGGCGGATCCAGAAATTTTCATAAGTGGGGGCCCACTGACTGACCTAAGAGGGGGCCCGCTCCAGTCACGCTTCAGTGATTCCCTATATAAGCAACCAATTTTTTTCCCAAAAAGGGGGGGGGGGCGGGCCTCCTGCCCCCCCCTAAATCCGCCTCTGCTGTTCTAATTTCCCATAAAAATGTTGGCATAAGACGGGGCCATTTTTGTTCACCATTGAATGCGAAGTTATTGCATTGCAATACCAAAGTTAGAAGCTGGATGAGACATTTAGTTGGTGGGTGTAAGGTGTTACGAGAGTTTTAGACTTCCCTACAATCGTCATGGTGGGGGGGGGGGGGGGGCGGTGATAGTATAGAGGGAGGTAACATCAAGCGAGACAATGATCGTTTCAGGTGGGAGAGGGTTCAAAGATTCCATTTTCTTAAGATAATGTGATGTGTCTTGTATATAGGATGGTAAATTTTCTACATGTGGTCTCAGATGAGAGTTAATAAATTATGATATTTTCTCTGTAGGGTGGTCATTGGCGGAAACCATTTGCGGAAACAATTTGTCTAACTGGATTATTTTTTTTTATTTTTTTTTAATCTTAAACATATTTTATTAACAATCACCTGTTACATCAACCCTCAGTTGCCCAGGGAAGCAACTAAGGGAGCCCCAATTTTTACAGTCTCATTTGTCGGGGAAAAGCAAATGAGAAAAAAAAACTCCCACTATAAATTATTAACATCAACCTTTATAAATATTATCTATCCTTGTACAAATGTACATGTACCTGCAATCAATATCGATCTATATATCTATATATCTATACATCTCACCATATTTAATTATTTGAATAAAGTTTGTTTTTTATCTTCATTTATTTCTCACAAAGGCTACCTGTCTAACTGGATTATTGACTTTATGTATTTTGGGCAGAAAATAGAAACGCCCCGGCTTTGATTTTTCAAGTTTTAAATATTTAAATATGTCTTCATCAATATGACCCTGGATACACATGATTTTCAGGTTTGTTGTGATCTCTTTGTTGAACTGAGGTGTGGGCTCAGAGTCCGAGCTATTTTGTTTTTATAAAATCACCATCAGAGAGTTGACGTTTTGCCTCTTGAATGTAATCACATTAGTCCATGACGCAAACATCGCTACCTTTATCTGCTGGTTTTATTATATTGTCGTCTCTGCTTTTAAGTAACCGCACAGCTTCATTTTCTTCAGACGATAATTTGGGAAGTGGCAGTGGACAGATGTGTTACGTCGGAGTTAATTTTGTCAATAATACTAGAACACACCCGTGATATCGCGGGTCCGTGACTGAATTAAAGTATATAACTATGTGCAAGCCTTATCTTAGTATTAGTACTGTCATCTGATAAAGTCATGCCGATTATAAGATACACAATTTTCTCTGCTTTCAAATCTTTCTGTTTGAACCCGTCGAACTGGAACTTATCAATTATTGGTAATATTAAATATTTGGAAAACAAAAGGTCCTGGAATAGAGTATTTTTTAATCAATGTAGCATTGTCCTATATTAGTTATAAATAAAGTTGAATTCTTTGATTCGCTGTTTTACGTCATGCCCGCTAACAAATTGAAACTTATTTTTAGTCCAGATTTTTAGTATTCGTATTGTTATCTTAGAAAGTCTTACGGATTAAAATACTACAATAGGTAACAATTTGACAATTTAATAGTGTCAACCCTGTGATTATGACCCGTTTATATAGCATATTAATCCTGAATACATCGTTTGGTGGTGCGCCTGTCAGATGCGGAACGTACAGATAAGGTAATAGGTAACAGGTGATTATACTATTGGTATCGATATCGGACTCGACCCGGAACTTCCTAATTATTGGCGATATTAATTACGTGGAAAACAAAAGGGCCTGGAGTGGTGTAAATTTTAATCTACACCTTTGTACTATATTAGTTGTATATAAAGTTGAATTCTTTGATTCGTTGTTTTTACGTGATGACGGCTGACAAATTGGACCTCGTAATTTTAGTATTATAGATGTTCTAAAGTAGCACATTTACTGGGTTTAGGAATCCATGAACTTTTTTTTCCTGAATCCGGGAATATCGACATCTTCTTGGTCGTCATCTGAGTGGAGATCACTTGTGTCACTATCAGTGGTACTTTTTGTTGTGTCCTTAGAAAATTATTCCTTGATTCTAAGGGATGTTGCTAACTTGTCTAGGTCATCTTCCAAAAGTACAGAATCTATTTTGCACGGCGTGGGACAAACATTAAGACATTTTGACAGAACCTTAGTCTCAGTCTCCGACAAAGCAACTGAAGACAAATTGACTACAGTGTTTGTAGAGTTCATGCAACTTTGGTTTTTCTTTTCTTCTCCTGAATCTGCGATTCCGTGATTTTTTCCGGTTATGATGGTACGATTGGGAGTTAAAATGGTCTGCTCTCTTGTAACAGTGTCTGAAAGTACGCCGTCTCGTTTAAATTTATTTGTTTGTTTTTGGTGTAATTTCCGGGATTCAATGCGCAAGATTGTATGGAGGCGCTCGTTGGTGGTGAGCTATTCAGGGTAGGAAAGTTCTTGGCATGATTGGTTGTAAAGATGGTTATAACTAGTTTGTGAATTTAAATGTTTATGAGACGCTTCATCGTGTAATAGATCCATCAATTTCAATGAACTACTGTGGAGAATATTATTCCATCTATCCATAAATCTGATAGATTTTTCACCGGTGGTAAGGTGTGAAGCTTTCAAAAAAAGCCCCATCGGAACAATACCCTGAGACAGATAAGTTTTTAAATTTGATACGTGATGTTCGGTTTCAGCTATTTTAAGAGATAAAGCTCGAAGCTTTTTAAAGAAAGACATAGTATTCCTGGTGTGTCTAAACTACACCGCAAAAAATGTTTGGACTCAGTGGTATCGAATATCCGGTACGGTGACGGAACATTATTAGACAGAGAAAAGATACGTTTCTGTTTATTTATTTGTTATTTTTATGATATCAAAGAATATGTACACATATATATAACTATTTTCTACTGTTCGATATTTTCAGATCTGTATTGCAAGCCCACAGACAAACATCATTATCAATCTCCTTTGAGTTGTTATCCTAAACATTGCACCAAGAGCATTCCCTACAGCCAGGCCATACGAATAAAAAGGATATGCTCCATCAACGATATTGCAAAAAAAAAAAAAAAAAAGAACAACAAGAACTTCGCGGTCACCTAAAACAGCGGGGCTACAAATTAAAAACATTGATAAAGGTTTTTTCTCGTGTTAACACCATCAGACGAGATGATCTTTTACAATACAAAGACAAAAAGGTTAACAAGAGGGTGCCTTTTGTGTTGACTTACCATCCAAAATTTGACAACTTATCGCACTCAATCCGCGAAAATTGGAAAGAAATCGAAAATCAACCTAAACTATCCAAGATCCAACTGTACTGGCTTTTTGTAGGCCCACTTTGAAAAGTCTTACAGACTTGCTGGTGAGAGCGGATGTATCCTCTAAAGTAGGTTCTTCGTATGTGGGCTCTTGCAAGTCAGTGGCGGATCCAGAAATTTTCATAAGTGGGGGCCCACTGACTGACCTAAGAGGGGGCCCGCTCCAGTCACGCTTCAATGATTCCCTATATAAGCAACCAATTTTTTTTCCAAAAAGGGGGGGGCCCGGGCCCCCTGCCCCCCCCCCCCCCCTAAATCCGCCTCTGGTAGTGTGAACGCAGTGGATCGGTTTAGACCGATTGAGATCGTTATGATTAAAGATAATGTGAACGCTTAATGGTTTTATTTAGATCGATTCAAATTAGATCGATTAAAAAAAATAATGCTAGTGTGAACGGGGTCTTAGACATGAAAAAAAAATGGTTAAGCTGAAAATTACGAAAATGAGCACACATGTGTCAATTTAATTTTGTAAATATTTTTAAATAAAATTGAGGGCTGTAACTATTTATAGTTTTTGTTTGAAGTTCAGATTACGCCCATTTATACACAAGGAAGTATATAAATGTCCGACATTTTGATGATATAAATGGCGTTTTCCAAGTCCTTACCGAAAGGGCAGATCCCAGTAAGATGTCAGCTCTGTGAGGGTGGGCAAAAAATAGAATGGAAATGTAATGACTGTAACCTGTTGATTTGTGATCGGTGTAAAGATAAAGTTCATCTAAAGATTGCAAAGGACCATAAGATTGTTAACATCAGGGAGATAGGAGAAGTTGAAAACTCGTGGGACAGTTTCACCTTTAGTGATTTCAAATGCCAAGATCATCCCAACCAATCGTGCAGTCTTTACTGTGTTACCTGCAGTAAGGTTATCTGTCTGAAATGTATTGTCAAGGTCCATAATGGACATACCTTTGTGGATGAAGAGGAATTTCATGATAAAAAGGAGATATTGAAAGGAAAACAGAAGAAAGTTCAGAATAATGTGAGCAAATTAATATCTGAAAAAGAGAAGATTTTGACCCCTGAAGAAAATGAAAATCCAAAACTGATACAGATAAAGCAGAATATTCTAGAACAAAAGAAAAAGCTATTCAAGGCAGTGGAACAATATTCAGACATTATTATAAAAGAAACTTACCAGCACTTCAGAACCTTGAAACAAGAAGAAGAAATCGAAATTGATAAAAAGATTCAAACCATGAATGTGAAGACTGAGACGTTGGAAAGTATTGTCAAATCTAGAGATTTTATTAAGTTCTTCAGTAATTTTGATAAACTCAACTTTTCGTTAAATGAAGATATGTCGCAAGAAACCATGAACGTTTCTTCTCTTCCAAACTTTATAGCTGGTGAATTTACAGTGTGTAATTTTGGAACTCTAGAAGGCAGTAGAAGATTTAGAGATGACGATTCCGCTATTGAAGTTAGAGTAACACATCAGTGGATCACCGAGTTAATGTATATTCATTGCATTTTAAGATGTCCTGATGACACTATATGGATAGGCGACAGTTCAAATAAAATGGTTCAACATATAAAACTTGAAAAAGACAAGGTTACGGTGTTATCGTCTTACAACACTCCTATTTTTGGCATAGTTGACATGTCTGGAAATATTCTTTTATCAACTGGCGAAACTAAATTGAAATTGATCAATGACAAAACAAAGAAAATAACTAACTCCGTTTTCAATATTGCACCATTCATTTCAAGGGATCTTCACATCTCTAAGGACAAGAGAGTTATAATAACAGCTAGATCTCCAGGGCCTGCATTCACTTCTACAAGAAGGGGTGTTGTCATTGTGATGGATCAAGCAGGAAATCGTCTGAATGAATATGAACATGATAGTAACAACAAACGTCTATTTACAGTTCCTTATAAGGTATCAAGTACAAACAATGGTAATATATGTGTTGTGGATAGATTAGATGGTGAGTGTAGAACAAGAGTGGTTGTAATAGACAAGGACGGATATACAAAAGGAATTTATACTGGTCAGCATATTAATACAAGTGACAAACCCTCTGATTTTCAAGGTATAACTACTACACCATCGGGTAACATGTTTGTAACAGATTGGGCGAATAAAGAAGTCCATATCTTGAACATTGATGGAGACTTTATATCATACTGTAGTGTATCTGACTTTGGAATTAAACGGCCGTTTTCTCTGTTTGCTCTCTCGCCATCACCACGTTTCTTTATTGGTTGTACAAGTAGTGGCGATGACCCAGAACCTCTCAGTGCCAAACTTTACGAGCTGGAATATTCTGGCATATAGAGGGAAGACGGTATCAAATATATTGTGAACAATTACAAAGTTATAATTTTCCATGAACCTTTAAGACATTGAGATATATTCACATAAAAAAATGTCAGCTATGTTGAGTTTAGAATGAAGAATAGTATTTATAATGGCCTGCCATTAGCTAGTTATATTATACAGGACGACTATTATGAATAATAAATAAAGGCAACAGTAGTATACCGCTATTCAAAACTCGTAATTCAAGTCTATGGACAAAAAACAAAATAGGGGTAACAAACAAAAACTGAGGGAAACGCATTAAACATAAGAGGAGAAAAACGACACAACATTAAAATGTAACACACAGAGAAACGGACTAAGTATTAGACAAAATCCGATGAGAATAACAAATATAACATCAAAACCAAATACATGAATTTTGGATAGAAAAGTACCGTGACACGTCTTATAGTAATGTGAATTCACACTCAAATATAAGAGAAAATAAACTACACAACGTTGAAATGTAACACGCACAGAAACGAACTTTAATATAACAAGAGTGCATACGCTGAAATGTCTCGCTTTCTTCACTAATCATTGATATTATTTTGATAGACCTAAATATAAAGCTTTATTACAACTGGCACATAAACTCAACATTAACCAAGAAAACATTGATCAATGAACCATGAAAATGAGGTCAAGGTCAGATGAACCATGCCAGGCAGACATGTACAGCTAACAATTCTTCAATACAACAAATATAGTTGACTTATTGCTTATAAATTAAGAAAAACAGACCAAAACACAAACACTTAAGAGTCATTCTCTGTAAGCATCAAAGGATTTCAAAGAAAACGAGAAATGCATACTCATGGATATCCTTTATTTTCATATAATGGGTTAGTAATGGTGCACTGACAACAAAAATAATAATCATTTCAAAATTTGAAGTGTTGGTTGCCATGGAAACAAGTTGCTCTGATTTTGGTTGAAAACCGCCAAAAATGCTCGATGAAAACTCCATTTTTACCCTTTTTTACCGCTTATTTTTTAATAGACTGGACACATCTGTCCCCAGTTTTTCTTTTGCTATCAAACTATTATCTATTAGTGTTTCAAAATACATTTGAAAGTTTGGAAAGTTCTTTTATCTAAAGTAAAAATTTTGAAATTCAAAATTTGATGTTTTTCCAAAAATCAAGATTTGCAAAAAATCACAAAATAACCCATTTTTATGGCTTCAAATTTTTTTTTCCCAGATTTTTTGGCATACACGAAGATCATCATTATAAAATGTTGCATCTGATGCATTCTTCACAAAAATATCTCAGAGGGTATATTTTTATTTTTTTTTAAATTTTGTTTGAAAAAAGGTCACTTTTGAATTTTTGGATTTTTTTTTTTTTTTATTTTAGGAAAAAAACTCAAGGCATAAAAGTTCTTATTGCAATCCTTATCATATTAAATGATTAGTTATGATCAAATAATAACATGAAAATAAACTACACACATTCTGATACCTTACATACATGTAGTCAATGAAAAAAACATATTTAGATGTAAATATCATGTTTTTATACGAAAAATGACAACAACAAAAAAAAAATCTTCGAATGATCTTGTCTGTTGGCTTTTTTCATATAATCCCTGATTAGACAACTGAAATCTACATTTTGTATGCAATTTGGTACTCATGAATAATTTGGTTTACAATTTGGCTATCTGCTAACTTGCATTATTAATTGTGCTATTGACAACTGATCTTTTTCGAATAATGTATACATTTGTTGATCCAAATACTATACTAGGCTTAAATCCAACATAGTAAGATTTAGATATTGTAGTTTTTATTCAGAGAAATATTTTTAATTTCTACAAATTTGATACAGCAATGATTATAATAAGATAAAAAGTAAATCAAGCAAAGAATGAATAATGGATAACTATGTAATGTGAAACGATAAAACAATTTTTATTAGATATGACTGTATTACTATCTTGGAGTTTTAAATAGAAAGACTTGGGTTCATTTTTTTATTGGGACAAGGGGTAAGGTGGTTCTTTTTGTTATATGATAAAATGCCAGACAGTTTGTTGATTGAATTAATTGAAACAAACATTATCACTATATGATAATTATAATTAGTTATCAAAGGTACCAGGATTGGAATTTTGTACGCCAGACGTGTTTCGTCTACATAAGACTCATCAGTGACACTCATATCAAAATAGTTATAAAGCTAAACAAGTAAAAAGTTGAAGAGCATTGAGGATCCAAAATTCCAAAAAGTAAAAACAAGATGCTCTCAAAAGCATGTATCGCTCACCTGACTCTTTTTATGTTTTTGAAATCATATAAAAAAGCTACAAAGTAACACTTGGCCAGCACCTCAATAGGAAAGAACATTTAGCAATGGACCTTGAAAATGAGGTCAAGGTCGAATAAAACCTGCGTAACAGACATATAGATCATAAAATATTTTCATACACCAAAAATAGTTGACCTAATGCATAAAGTATTAGAAAAATAGACCAAAACTCAAAAACTTAACTTTGACCACTGAACCATGAAAATGAGGTCAAGGTCAGATGACACCTGTCAGCTAGACATGTACACCTTACAATCATTCCATACACCAAATATAGTAGACCTATTGCATATAGTATAAGAAAAACAGACCAAAACCCAAAACTTAACTATAACCACTGAACCATGAAAATGAGGTCAAGGTCAGATGACACCTGTCAGTTGGACATGTACACCTTACAGTCCTTCCATACACATAATAATCGAGACCTATTGCTTATAGTATCTGAGATATGGACTTGACCACCAAAACTTAACCTTGTTCACTGATCCATGAAATGAGGTCAAGGTCAAGTGAAAACTGTCTGACGGGCATAAGAACCTTGCAAAGTACGCACATACCAAATATAGTTATCCAATTACTTATAATAAGAGAGAATTTAACATTACAAAAAATCTTAACTTTTTTTTTAAGTAGTCACTGAACCATGAAAATGAGGTCAAGGACATTGGACATGTGACTGACGGAAAGTTCGTAACATGAGGCATCTATATACAAAGTATGAAGCATCCAGGTCTTCTACCTTCTAAAACTTAAAGCTTTTAAGAAGTTAGCTAACGCCGCCGCCGGATCACTATCCCTATGTCGAGCTTTCTCGTTGCAGGCTCGACAACAATGGCCATATTCCCGACTTGGTGGATATAAATAGACATTTCTTCATCACTGAATTGTACAGCATGTTGAAGGGATTTATACTAGCTGTATTATCGAGTGATACGATGCTTTTTGTCCGCAATTTGCTTTTTGTTCGCTTTTGCTTTTTGTCCGATAATTTTGCTTTTTGTCCGACACTTTTGCTTTTTGTCCGTTGCCTTTTGTCCGTTTTGCTTTTTGTCCGATAATTTTGCTTTTTGTCCGACACTTTTGCTTTTTGTCCGTTGCTTTTTGTCCGTTTTGCTTTTTGTCCGATAATTTTGCTTTTTGTCCGACACTTTTGCTTTTTGTCCGTTGCTTTTGGTCCGTTTTGCTTTTTGTCCGCTGATTTTGCTTTAATATGTCCGATATAAAAACGTGTATATTTTTGCAGGTTTTATTTTGAACTTCGAAAAATCATCATTAGGGTATCTTATTTAAAAAGAAATATGCCTGATTTATACCTCGCCTACCAACCAAGATGGCCAACATGACTGAAATAGAACATACGGGGTAAAATTAAAGTTTTGTCTATTATTCTGAAAACCATTAAAAAGAGAGAAAATCTGACAGCAGGATGTTGAGCTCTACCAATTGTCAAAACTGTCAGATGACGTCCAAAATTGGTTTCCATTCTTTAACTATAGTTCGCCCCAAACCAATGTTATGGAACTTAAACGCAATGCTTATTACCACACATCCCAGATCAAGTTTGAATCTTGATGGCGTCACTTTTACTGCTCTAGAGTTTGGAAATGGAAAAACTGCTGAACTTTTTATATCCGTTCTTTAACTGCAGTTTGCCTTAAAAAATGGCATGGAACTTATATGCAATGAGTATACCACAAAACACAGGTCAAGTATGAATTTTGATGACCTCACTTTTCCTCTTATGCCCTATATAAATGGGGAAAATACTGACTTTATCGTTTGTGTTTCTTAACTTAATATAAAAAAGAAGTATGGTATGATTGCCAATGAGACAGCTCTCCACATGAGACTGAATGACACAGGAATTAATGAAACAATAGGTCACCGTACGGCCTTCAACAATGAGCAAAGCCCATACCGCATAGTCAGCTATAAAAGGCCTCGAAATGACAATGTAAAACAGTTCAAACGAGAAAACTAACGGCCTCAAGCAAATTTTATGAAACTTATACACAATACTTATTACAACAGAAGTTAGATCAAGAACAAATGTGGGTAGTGTCACTTTTGTCGTTATCAAGTTATGTCCCTTTCTAAAGTAATATGCGAGCGGGGGCATTATCTGTGTCCCATGGACTCATTTCCCACTTTAATATAGGATTAATTGCCCTAAAATGACAAATTGTTTTGCCTACTATCTTGAAAATTATAATAGATACAGAAAAACTTAATGGTGATCAGCAAGGTCAGTTCTACAAATGAGACAACATGATCGACTATTTTTTTTTGGGGGGGGGGGGGGGGGGAGGGAGGGCTTTTTTTTTACCTTATATCCTGGATTGTAAATAACAAGAAAGCTTAAGGTCTAATTTTAAATCATTGTAACAAAATTCAACTGATAAATATTAATATTTTTACACACGTAGATTTTATTTGTTTGTTTTTTAATGTTTTTAAATTGGCATTTTTAGGGGACATAGTGCATTTTCTGAAAGAATATACATGAACTTTTGCTATCTTAAATTTTAGCAGGAAAAAACGAACGGTGACCCTATTGTATCTATTGATATTCTCAAAGCATTTTCTTAAAGCTATCTTCTCGCATTTTGTTTTCAATTCTATAATTTAGATTAGCTTCTGATCACATAATGCTGTTTTTCTCCGTATAATTCATACAAATACCGCGCTGAAGTACGTCCACTATTCATTTTCCATTATTCAAAATTCAATAATGAATAATGAAATAGTTCATTATTCACTTTTCAACGTTAAGTGTTGAATAATGAAAAATGAAACAGTTTAAATTTCAGTATTCAAATTGAAAAGTGAATAATGAAATAGGATTATATTTTTTGACTGTGACAATATACATATCCCGTATTTCATAATTCGTCATTTTCGTATGATACAATTTTGTAAGAAATGAATCAAAACACTATGTGAAATAATGCTGGATCTTTTTAATTTATTTATTTTGTTTCGAAGGATAAACTAGTGGGTTTTCCTAACTATTTTTAACAGAAATTCCTTGGTTTAATGTATGGACAACCTGAATACCAAAATACATGTTCATATAAAAATTAAAATACTAAACATTGTCTTTTTTATTTTCACAAGATCTTTGCTTAATCTTAATCCTCTGATTATAGATATATTATGTCGATTGTGCCGCAATGACCATTAGAGGGGTTACGGAGATTTAAATGCCAAAATACGCGTGAAATTAAGAAATAGCCAATTTTGAATAATGAAATGGATATTTTGAATAATGGAATGGACTGCTGCGACCCTTCAGCCCCTAATAACAGATATACCTTATGACTCATTCGAAAGCTTAACGTATTGCTACCTTATACGTCATTCAAAAGCGTACCAACAGAGAAACAAGAGGTATATAGCCTATAGCTATACAAAGAGGAATAAAATGGTATATAAATATTGACCATTAGAGGGGTTACGGAGGACGTAATTGCCAAAATACGCGTATTTTTTTTTTTTTTTTTTGTAAAATACTTCGTGTAGAAAAAAAAGCTTTTGTAAACAATTATTTACATTAATTTCCGAACCTATGGCCAGTCTAGCTATGAAAATACGGAGAGTCAAACAGTAAATAGGCCATACAACATGTAAAAAACAATCTTTATGTTCTTATTAACCGTAGTTGAAGGCTAAATTAGTACTCAGTTGTCTAAAAATGAATGTTATTGCACTATAACTTTCATATCCACAGGGGCCAAAATACGAAACCAAACTCCTTACTGTGTATTGCTACCTTATACGTTATTCAAAAGCGTTCCAACAGAGAAACAAGAGGTATATAGCGTATAGCTATACAAAGAGGAATAAAATGGTTATGAACAGTATGTCCCGCAAGGACCATTAGAGGTGCCAAAACACACGTTGTTAAAAACAGTTTTGTTACTCTATCAAGGTTTCAAATGGTGTATTAAGGTTTCTTGAATTAGAAGCTGACTGGTTGCAGCAGTCCATTCCATTATTCAAAATAAGCTATGTCTTTTAATAGTCACATGTATTTCGATATTTAGGTCCTTCGTTTCTCCTCTAATAGGCGACGAGGAACACACTGACTATATACCTTTTGCTCCTCTATTAATAAGCTTTCGAATGAGGTATAAGGTATAAGTGTAAATAGGGGTTGAAGGGCCGCAGCAGCCATTCTATTATTTAAATTATCCATTTCATTATTCAAAATTGGCTATTTCTTAATTTTCACGCGTATTTTGGTCCTCTCCGTAACCCCTCTAATGGTCATTGCTGTACAATTAGCATGTCATATCTATAATCAAGGTCCAGTGAAAATAATAAAAGACAACGTAAAGTATTTGAATTTTTATATATTTATGGTATTCAGGTCGTCCATACATTAAACCAAGAAATTTCTGTTAAAAATAGTTAGGGAAACCCTCTAGTTTTTCCTCCGAAACTAGATAAATAAACAAAGTTTAAAATTTCAAAGAGTGTTTGGATTTTTTTGTCAGATATTAATTTGAATATTTGTAAGATCAAAATTACGAATTCTGTAATACGGGATATAGTGTCACAGTCAAAAAATATTATTCTATTTCATTATTCACAGGGGCGTAGCTAGGTATTCATTCAACTGTAGGCACAAATCGGCAGGGGGTCTGGGGGCCGCTTAAGGCCCCCAGCAGGTCCAGGGCAGAGCCCTGGTAGGGGGTTAAGGGGGGGGGGGGGCAAAGCCCCCCGACGGAAAACAGATTTCAGCGTTTTGGCTGCAAAATGTTTTGCACAAAAATATTAAATTTTCTCACTGGTTATTTAATCATGATAATTATAATATACATGATGAAAAGTTCGAAGAATTATGAATAATTTACCATAACATCTGAATGGTGAATTAAATAACGCAGTACAATTGGAAAATCAAATATTAAAAAAAAATATTTACAATATGTACTGCTCAGCATAGATCCGCGTATCCCTTTAATTAAGCAGTACACCCTGTTTGGTATTTTCAAAACTATTCCGTTATGATCGATATATACTTAATTGATAGTACATATTGACGATCCTTCATTAAAAAAAATAGGCACGTGCACGTAAACACTGATATTACTATATAATAACACTATCCTTTTAGCTAGAAAGACATCAACCATCAATCTTTTGATTCTTAAACCTTCACCCTAGCCACACAAACACATACACACATAGTCGATGCCTAATGTTCTGTTCTGTTCATACTAACGTAACAAAATTCAAGAAATTCGTATTTCTTTATATCCCGCTCTACTGTAAAATCCCTACCTGCTTAGGAATTTGAATAATTGTGGTCATTACACGTAGATCTGAGAGTACTCAAAATTACTGGAAGCTAGTTGATAGATTGATTTTTTTTAAACATCCAGTGTAAAATATTTATGCAAGTTTACAACAAAAAAACCAAATCGATTATTTACAATAAACACAACAGAGAGCTTAGTCCTGTAATAGGTGTTGTACAGGACGAAGGTCTGGAAATTTGAAAATGCCATGCATTGGAAAATGAGGGATTATTGGATAGGAGCAGAAACTTTGCCTTTCAGTAGACCAACTACGAACTTCCCAACGAGTGGCATTCTCTCTACAACTAGGCATAAGATTAAATGTCCCCATTCTGACCAGACGTGACTACGTATTTATACATCCTGCACAGCCAAACGGACGACGAACATTGGCAAGTCGGGTGAAGACAAAGTGGAAAGCTAGTTGAAAACTAACAACAACTAATTAAAAATTCATGTGTCTAAGTTGAGGTTCATTCAAGTTTTTGTTGATAGAATTGAAATGATCTGAACCAAAGTTCTAGTTTATAGTTTCTATAGATAGATAGATAGATAATTTTATTAACCAATCATGGTGCCCAAAATTTGAGCTATACAATCAAATGAATTACAAAATAAAGCACAGAAAATGATTAGAATGATTAAAGTACATTTAAACAAAAAAACACTGCAAATGTTTGCACCTGTCCTAAGTCAGGAATCTGATGTACAGTAGTTGTCGTTTGTTTATGTAATATATACGTGTTTCTCGTTTCTCGTTTTGTTAATATAGATTAGACCGTTGGTTTTCCCGTTTGAATGGTTTTACACTAGTAATTTTGGGGCCCTTTATAGCTTGTTATTCGGTGTGAGCTAAGGCTCCGTGTTGAAGGCCGTACTTTAACCTATAATGGTTTACTTTTTAAATTGTTATTTGTATGGAGAGTTGTCTCATTGGCACTCACACCACATCTTCCTATATCTACATGAATACACATTTACACTAATTAACCTGATATAAACCAAGTTATTGACAACATAGTTGTTATGGGTGCCACTGTGACCTGGAGAAATTACATAAATCTTTATAGTTCTAGGTCTATGGGAGACAACTCCTATATAAGGTACACACATAAAAAAAACCATTCAATTCTATCCAATATTCCATTCACTAAGGACGAGAGACTAGTGTACACATGACATTCGATAATTAGAGTTGTGACAACTTCACTGGAGTTGATCTACATATAACGTTGTTTATTATTTTTTTTTTAAGAAAAAAATAAATATTTGTGAAAAAAATATGTGTAGGCACGTGCCTAAAGTGCCTAACGGCAGCTACACCGTGAATTTCACTTTACAACTTGAATAATGAAACAAAAACTAATTCACTATTCATTATTCATCACTTAACGTATAGTGATTAATAAAATAAAATATTTCATTATTCATTATTGAATTTTGAATAATGGAAAATGAATAATGGACGTACTTCAGCGCTGTCATACAAATTGTGTCATTTTGTCACAACCTGTAGCTTGCGAAAAATGCTCGGTGACCTATCATATTTATTAAATTTTGAACATTTATTTACACAGTTCATATATACATTTTTGTACTACGTTTTGGCACATTCTAGCATTTTTAATCTAAACTTCCATACCACCTTAAAGAAGATTTTCATCTTTTTTTAAGTTTTGTCATATATTATAGAAAATTATTATAGATTAAGATACACTTTAAATCACAAAAATGATCAGCAAGTCAAGATCTACTAACAAGTCAAATGTTGTCGACAAAGTTAAGTAGACTGTGAATCTTTATAGAAGTAATTGCACTTAAATGAGGATTTTTTTTTATCCTCTTTTGTGTTTTGAGCAAAACTAAACAAGAAAAAAAGAATCGAAACAGCACATGATCAGCAATACAAGATCAACAAAACAGATTTTGTCATGAATTATATTCTTGTGTATAATGTTGGAGAGTGTCCTTTGTTGAATATGCACATAGACCCAGATGATCACAAAGGCTATTTGGAGCTTCTAGTTTATTTTTATTAGAACTATGCATAGTTGGTTAAACATGACTGTTAAGACTTATGTCGAATACTTTTCGCTTAATAGATTTTTGGAACATATGTGAAGGACAAGGGTTATTTGAACGGACTTAATTCGAGTTCGAACGTTTTCTAACTCAAGTATGACTTTTTTCTTGCTTTTACTTTCGACATGTAAAGTTTAGCTTATGTCACGCCCTTATTGTAAAAACACTTCAATAAACAGCAGACTATATGCCAGGTCTTTCTAACAACTAATGACAAACAATTTGGGGCGTAATTTAAGGAGGCTTTTCCAAGGATACAATTGCTTGTAGACTGTATAATTACCCTCTACAGTATACCAAATAATCCACAAGTCCTCAAAAGGGACCTTTTAATGATAGGCCATGTCAAGGGAGATATAAAGGAACAAACGCCAAGCAGGATCGATGCATTTGTCTTAAACATCTCAGATATTGATTCCGCGTGGCTTTCAAATTGACATGAGTATCCATTGGTGTTCATGTAAAACCTTTGGGGCTATATCAGTTTCATGGAAATTAACAAAGAGCATGGCAACCTTTCCTTGGTGATGTTTTAATGGCTGTCCGGCATATTAAAATAAATATCTGTTAACCAACAAAATAAAATATCTTATGTGTACCAAAAGCCGCCAGCGATGGTCACACAGACAATTTGCTACCTTCGTGGACCAAAGTCAGACTTTTCGCGGGATCCTATTAAACATCTAGTGGTGTCACTACATGTACCATGTGCTGTAGAGATTTCGTTGCACAACATGACAGAAACATTCTTTGTTAAGAATCAATGTTGATAATTCGACATTGGATGTTTCATATACCCATTGTAGCCGAAAAATGATAATGCAATACTTTTGTTTGATATCGATCTATTGTTTGAATTGTAAACTTTCATATTCATTTTTTTTTTTTTTTTTTTTTTTTTTTTTATATATATATATACATTATCATTTTGAATAAAGATTTTGTTTTTGAAAAAGCAAGTGTTGGACTCACTCTTTTATTGGCACTCATTTCATGTTAGCTGTCATTTTTTAAATGTGCTTATCTGAGACCAGGAGTGCATTCCAGCGGCTTTTTTCGTTTACTTTTATACAGACCAGTGTTTTTTTTTTTGTATTTGTTTCACCACTCTTAACTGCATGTAACATCTTGAACACTCAGAACAGCGAAACAAGATTTAGATTTCAGAAATAAATATCATTTAGCCATCAACGAATAACTTTTCAAGAGATGTTTTCGTTAAAGTATAAATCCATTATTTTTGTGCAATTCTAAGTCTTAACGACAAAAAAAAAAAAAAAGATAAACAGCACATTACGTAAAGCATTAGTATTACCTATAGTATTTTACAACCTTCATTGGTGGTAGTTCATATATATTTCTGCTGTTATTTTTGGATATAAGTTATTGTCCTCAATAAACATCTTGATGCGTTTGTGCGTTTTTCCACATTCGTTTCAATTTTATGATGAAAATTTCTTCTATTAACCAAGACAAAACTTTAAATTCGGCCGTTATAAATGTTTTCGCCAGAAATCCATGCTTAAAACTAAATGAACTAGCCAAGGAATTTGTTTTTGTCCCGGCTGATATATCTACTATTAATATCATTATTGTTTGACGTAAATTTTACATTGAGGTTCTGCAAAAGGAAATCACGAATTCACCAACATTCCAACTGACTTCATTTTCAGAAAACGAAATCTGTAACAAACACAAACTTTTAGCTACATCTTTACAAGCAGAACCAAATACAATGAAAGTCCCAACTATGTACTGGCTTCCGAAGCTACACAAAACACATTACAAGTATATATTTATTTCATCTTCAAGCCATTGTTGCATTACTAAATTGTCTATTCTACTTATAGGTACACTTGGTACAATCAAAAACCTGATAATAAATTGTTCAAATAAGGCCTTTGAAAATAGTGGAATTAATTACTTTTGGAGTGTCAAAAACTCGTACTTGATAAATTGCAAGCATATATTGGTGATTTTGAATCTGTTCAAAGTTATGATTTTTCTACCCTATATACCACTTTGCCTCATATTCTTATTAAGAAGAAAAAATCACATCCCTAATTAATTGGGCATTTAAAAAGTCAGAATGCCAATACATATGTTCAGACTCTTTTCGGTCTTTTTTTAGTAGCAACAAACAAATAAACTATGTCAATTGGACATGCTTTGATACTATATTTGCGCTTGAATTTTTACTTGATAACAATTTTGTTCGCTTTGGAGATTCCGTATATCGTCAAGTTATTGGAATTCCAATGGGGACTAACTGTGCACCACTTATTGCGGACCTGTTTTTGTATTGTTATGAGTTACAAACTATGACTTAAACCAGCAAAGATCCATCGAAACAACATTTGAAACAAAAATTTAACAATACTTTTGAATTTTTGGATGATATATTGGCTCTCAATAATGACGACTTCAGTATGTATACTAAAGAAATTTATCCTGTTGAACTTACTTTAAATATAACTAATACTACATGTTACAATGACCACTGTCCTTTCCTCGATCTTGATATCTATATCATTAACGGGAAGCTTAATACAAAAATTTATGATAAAAGAGATGATTTTTCATTTCCTATTGTTAATTATCCATTTTTAGATGGTGACGTTCCCTTGTCACCATCTTATGGTGTTTATATATCTCAACTTGTACGATTCGCTCGTGTATGTAAAAATTATTACACCAGGGTTTTCGATATCACAAACTAGTCAAAACATTTACTTAATTTATCATCGGTACAAGGAAATAATTCGTAAATATAACTCAGCATGCAGATATCTTATACGTTCAGATATTTCACATCCAATCTTTTATGGTAATATTCTTTACAAAGCACAAAAGTGTCAGTATTCACCTCAAAACCTAACAAAACCTTTAAACAGACTTATTAAGAAGGGATATAGTTACGATACTGTTGTCAGGTCATTAAAGATTGCATATTTTGGCTTTAATATTGATACACTTATAGGGTCTTTGCAATTTTGCGCCTGTCCCCAGTCAGGAGCCCCTGGCCTTTGTTAGTCTAGTATCCTTTTTAATTTTAGTTTCTTTGTATAATTCAGAGTTTAGTATGACGTCCATTATCACTGAACTAGTATGCATGTTTGTTTAGGGAGCTGAAGGACGCCTCCGGGTGCCGGAGTTTCTCGCTACATTGAAGACCCATTAATGGCCTTCGGCTGTTGTCTGCTCTATGGTCGGGTTGTTGTCGCTTTGACTCATTCCCCATTTCCATTCTCAATTTTATTTATTATCTAATAGCAACAAATTTAATCATTATATTATTATCAAACATCACATAAAAATTGTGTATTTACAATAAGTAGTTTCTAAGTAAACAAGTTAGTCAAGTGGTTTAAACGAGTTAGTTAAGTCGTTAAAACAAGTAAGCTGTGTTGCAAGTTAAGTCGTTATAACAAATAAGCTTACTCGCTATATAACGACTTTAAAATAAAATTTCAATCAAACTAAAACTAAAAAACGCTAATTTACCTTAAAATTAAAATTTCAGGGGCAGCAACCCCAAAACGCGTTGTCTAATGTAACTGAAAAATCTCGGGCTATAGATTATTACTTGATGAATATTTTTATCCCAGAACTAAATGCTTTAGTTTCAGAGATATAAGCTGAAATCTACATTTTACGACAATGTTCTATTTTTAAACATGGCGGCCATCTTGATTTTTGGGCGGGGTCATCGGATACTTTTTTGAAACTACATACCCTAAGGATGATTGTGGCCATATTTGCTTTAATTTTGCCATTAGTTTCAGATTTTCTGAAAGTTATCGACGACGACGGATGCCAAGTGATGAAAAAAACTCACTTAACCCTCTGGTCCAGGTGAGCTAAAAAGGCAAAACGGACAAAAAGCAACGGACAAAAAGCAAAAGTGTCGGACAAAAAGCAAAATTATCGGACAAAAAGCAAAACGGACAAAAAGCAACGGACAAAAAGCAAAAGTGTCGGACAAAAAGCGAAATTATCGGACAAAAAGCGAAACGGACAAAAAGCAACGGACAAAAAGCAAAAGTGTCGGACAAAAAGCAAAATTATCGGACAAAAAGCAAAAGCGGACAAAAAGCAAATTGCGGACAAAAAGCACAGTATCAATCGAGAGAAAGCAAATGCCAAAATAATGTCTCTTCAGTTTTAACAGATTAACTCACACATACTTTTGTCTTTTCTTTTCGGTATACAGGTTGTTTGTACATTTGCTGTAAGTAGTTGTCTTAAGTACAGATGGGGAAAAATAAAATCACAAAATACTGAACTCCGAGGAAAATTCAAAACGGAAAGTTCCTAATTAAATGGCAAAATCAAATGACAAAACACATAAAACGAATGGACAACATCTGTCATATTCCTGACTTGGAACCGGCATTATCAAATGTAGAAATAGGTGGATTGAACCTGGATTTATAGCACCAAACCTCTCACTTGTATGGCAGTCGCATCATATTCCATTATATATATTTTACAACGATTTGTGAACAAAACAGACATAATTGGTAAAATAGTGACAATATGAGTTTATCAGTCATCATTATGTGACAATCTCAAAACAAACAAATATTTAATAAAACAGCACAAAAAGCATCTATCAAATTTTAAAATCACATTCATTGTTTCACGTGTTTGACGTCAGAAAATATAAACGTCACATAGGAAGAAATATAAAATATTTTTGTCGTTCAAAGTATTTTCAAAACAATTATAATTCCGCATGTGGAATGGTGTTATACAGGGTTAAAAAAATCAAAAGTTATGTTAGTTCTTATTTAAGAAACAGACAAAAAGATACTGTGAGAAACTGTTTTTTTTTTGGGGGGGGGGGAACTTATTAACACCAAAATTTCAATGGAGAGGGGAAAGAGTAGATTTCGTAAAAATTGATCTTTTAAATTCTCACATTTTGATTAGTTGCCCAAACACTTTTTGTAACCTTGACAATCACTTGTATGTGAAGTATATGTCTAGAGCCTAACTAAATTACTACTGCAATTCTCCTAACGGAAAGAAGATAAAAAGGGACCATCATAAATTTAATTCGAAGAAATACAGATAACACCAGAGTCAAAAGAAAAAAATAACCACTATTCAAAAATAACTAGAAATTGTGCAACATCAGCACAACTAAAAACCTCATTAAGGGTAGGCAATTTCTGCCCGACAAGTGACACACACCTGTTTGAATATGTTGTTTAAACAATATAGCCATGGTTCCTCAGTTGAACCCTAAGCGAATTTAAATTTGTTCTCTGTTCCAATTAGATAGTTTTCAAGTATTGAGATGTATGACGACAGTATCAGTAAAGTCATGAGTGATTGATATATATAATCTTCAGATGCTTTGCTTTTCTCATCACTTTGCTTCGTCGTTGTTAACTTTTACAAAAATCGTAAAACTGTTTATCAGGCGAAGATCTATCTGCCCTGTAATTTTCAGATGAATCAGAAAATCGATTGTCGGGTTGCTACCCCTGGTAATTTTAAGGCAATTTTGCCGTTTTTGGTTACTATCTTGAATATTTTAAGAGATAGAGATAGACTGTAAACAGCAATAATGTTCAGCAAAGTCAGATCTACAAATGAGTTAGAAAGATAATCAGTTGAACCCTTAAGGAGTTATTGCCCTTTACAGTCAAGTTTTAGCAATTTTTCGCAAATTTGTGTAATCTTTTACAAAAATCTTATTCTCTGAAACTACTGAGAAAAATTTAGCCAAACTTGTCCACAATCATCATAAGGGTATCTAGTTTTAAAAATGTGTCCGATGACCCCGCTGACCGATCTGGCTAAAATGAGTACAATGGGTAAACTGCAGTTTTTGACTCATATCTCTGAAACCAAAGCATAAGAGCAAATGTAGCGAGAATAAAATTGTAAATAAAGTCAAGATCTTTCTGCCCTGAAATTTTTAGACCAATCAGGCAACCACTTGTTTGGTTGCTACCCCTGAATTGTTTTTTTTTATGAAAATTTTGCCGCTTTTGGTTATTATCTTCAATATTATTAAAGAATATATCATAATTCATTGTGAACAAATTTCTTTTGTCTGACAACTTGTTAATATGTTTGGTATGATAGTGAAGTATATTGTTTGATGTGCAGACATTTATTTTGATATAATTTTTGCAAGTGCAATGCGCTATAACATTACAAGAAAATAACAATTTGACAATTTCCTTCGACCCAATCGGTTTCTAGATTCACCTTTATAATGAACCATTAAAACCAAACAATTGAAAGCCAGTGATGTATTTACATGCACACGTAGATATCCTCATCATAGATACCAGGACTAAAATTTGTATATACGCCAGACGCGCGTTTCGTCTACAAAAGACTCATCAGTGACGCTCGAATCCAAAAAAGTTTAAAAGGCCAAATAAAGTACGAAGTTGTAGAGCATTGAGGATCAAAATTCCTAAAAGTTTTGCCAAATACAGCTAAGGTAATCTATGCCTGAGGTAGAAAAGCCTTAGTATTTCAAAAATTCTAAATTTTGTGAACAGTAAATAGAACGTTCGAAACGACAAATTTTCTAAAGGGATTTGGAACAAATAGCCAAATTTCAGCTGAATTCAACAGTGATTTCGACCCAGAATATATCAGAAACTCCGAAGCCCCGACATATACAATTATAAATTAATAACCCGTTTGCATAACATGAGACGCGTAACCTGTCGATGCACCCGGTCCCGCCCCTTTGGATGTAAATGCGATCATCTCAGTTTTTATTTTTTCATTGATTTGTCTCTTATCAATATAGGTAAACTACACTGTAGCTTTAAAAGAGGGGCGAAAAATACCAGAGGGACAATCAAACTCATAGCTTGAAAATAAATCATGTATCCTCCAAGTTTTATATAAGGCTATATGTTTGTTCATGACGTTTGGTAAATCATATTGTCCTACCAAAAAAGCAGGCATACCCCTGATCTCTTTACGAGTTGTGATTTTTTTAGGGTAGTTGTCCTAATATGTATGAACTTGAAAAGTATATATCATTTCAATGACTTTATGATACATTTGCTACTTCTTCCTTCTTATCAGGAAAACCAAGAAAACTTATATTTCTATAAACAACAAAGTTGAATAAACAAACCTTACAACTTACATGAACGAAATTGTGTTTCATCAATTTACAGCACTTGTGTACGACTTCAAAAACCCCTGAAAGGCTAGTAGCTTCCTGTTTTGTTCTGAACAGTTATATTTTACCCTTCATAGATTTTCGTGAAGTCGTACATCGAATTCAATAACATCAAACTATATTAACTGGATTTATCTTAAAAAAAACCAAAAAAAAAACCGCACGGATTCTTTCCCAAGGCTAAACCAATAAAACCGCTCATAATGTATACTATTTAACAAATTGATTGTTCTTGTTATCCAATAATGATCAAACATTGAATTCTCTCAATACAACTCTTCAAATTGTTTCTATGTTTAATCCATTGTGAGAAAACAATTTGAAATTGAATTCAGGTGACAAATAACAGTTGGAAAATGGTGAAATCAGAATTGACTTCTTGTTTTGTTTCTCGGAAGTGGACTTTACCCAAAAAGATTCAACGATTGATTGAATGGTTGTTGGTTGCTGACAAAAGCTGTAAAGATGTTAAGGGTGTTTCCAAATAAATTCATTTAAAGATGGGGTCGTTTGATATGTCAAAGATTGGGATCGGTGTACAAAGACTTTTGTTCAAAATGGCATTCTCATCTAACATTCAAAACGGTAAAGGAAGGGTGGTTGTGTTTGGTCAGGATGGAAATACCATAGGGATTTATACTGGTCATGATGTCAATTCTGAAGACAAACCATTGATACCGTTGGGTATACTTACTACATTAGATAACATTTTGATTGCAGATTAGGTGAATCATGTAGCCCATATTTTGAACAATGATGGAAACTTCAAGTCATATTTCTGTTTATATGACATTGGTATCGAAAATCCACATGCTCTTGGTATGTCTACAACTGAACACGTCTACATACATGTAGGATGTGGAGGTGGCAAAGATAGTCCGATAGGTTTCAGAGCCAACATTTATGAGGTTGAATATTCAGGAATCTAGTCGGCAGAAGAAAGCAACATTATAGTGGCCTTTTTAAAATGTATATCTATTAAGTTAACTTTGAGACAATGAAAATATTTTCATACAAGATATCTAAAAGGAAATTGGAAGTTAAGTCGATTTCATAGTGTTGACATTCATTACGGACAATCAGTAATTTAGGATTACTGTTAAAATTAATAATGCATTTCGTAAATTTTACGGACGCCATCACGAGTTGGTTGACCGTTGTGGAATAACCGTTTCACAAATGATATCGGATATCTCCCTTACGTTGTTACTACAATTCCCTTCCCTTTCATGAATGTGACCTACCGAGTTAGACTATCACATAAGCAACACGACGGGTGCCACATGTGGAGCAGGATATGCTTGCCCTCCAGAGCACCTGAGATCACCCCTAGTTTTTGGTGGGGTTCGTGTTGTTTATTCTTTAGTTTTCTATGTTGTGTCATGTGTACTATTGTTCGTCTTTTTCATTTTTAGCCATGGCGTTGTCAGTTTATTTTAGATTTATGAGTTTGACTGTCCCTTTGGTATCTTTCGTCCCTCTTTAGTAAAGACGTCATCATCCATGCTTTGAAGGTCACAGTTAGGTCTCTCTTTCACCTTCATTTTACAGTTTTATGTCGTAGTACATATCTTAGGAACTCAGAGCAATAAGATCAGTATAAATGTTGTAAATATATTTTATTTTGCTTTATCATAGAATTCTTAGTAGTCTGTCGTCGTCGCTGTATGTTCACATTTACAAATATTTGTCTGTAACTACTGAGTAAATTATAAGCAAATTTGGGCATAATCATTATGATTGGGTATCTCGTTTAATCCCCCCAGATGAAATAGCCTGCAAATCAACATTGTAGACATGGGTTAAAACTAGACCACAGAGGTTAAATCTGTAAAACTATAATAGACGGAAAGAAATTGAAAGTGTTAACAAGAGCATCAAATAAAACAACACAATCGTCAATTGACTCCTCAGAAATGTTCACCTATCAACCAACATGGACGACATAACTAAGAATAGAAATATATGGCGTATGGTAGTTTTATTTATTATCTTGAAAACCTCTTTGAATAGAAAATATCTGACATAATTTGTAGAAATTTACCTATTGTCTAGTTCCATAACAACTATCAGACGACTTAGAGTTATTATCTTTAACCGTTGTTAACAATTGAATGGTATCTTCAGTTTTCATTTTTGCCTAATATGTTGAAAACTATAATAGGAAGATATAAAGTTTAAATAGTAAAAATGATCAACAAGACAAGATCTACAAATAAAGGGCAACAGTAGTATACCGCTGTTCAAAACTCGTAAATCTATGGACAAAAAACAAAATAGGGGTAACAAACGAAAACTGAGGGAAACGCATTAAATATAAGAGGAGAACAACGACACAACATTGAAATGTAACATACACAGAAACGGACTAAGCATTATACAAAATCCGATGAGAATAACAAATATAACATCAAAACCAAATACATGAATTTGGGATAGAAAAGTTCCGTGACACGTCTTATAATAATGTGAATTCACACTCAAATATAAGAGAAAACAAACGACACAACGGAAATACAACGTTAAAATGCTACACACACAGAAACGAACTATAATATAACAATGGCCATTTTCCCGACTTGGTACAGGACATTTTTAAAGATAAAAATGGTGGGTGGGTTGAACCTGGTTTTGTGGCATACCAAACCTCGCACTTTAATGGCAATGTTAAATATAACATTGAAATGACAGCATAATATTACAGGACTACAATACAAATAAATAGGAGAACGTATTTGACAAAAAAACACATGATTAATAGATAACAAAAGGCATCAGGTTTAAAATTCAATACGCCAAAAAACGCGCCTCGTCCACACAAGACTCACCAATGACGCCCAGATATAAAAGATCGAAAGTGAAAAAAGGACAAAGTTGTACAGCACTGAAGATCAAAATCTACAAGTAAGTCAAATGGCTGGACTTATGTAATCTTATGGATTTATTTATTTTCATAAAAACTAATTGTTTTGTACTTAGTTGATCAATTAAATCCGCGATATACGTTTACCCAATAAATCAAGAAAATTAGCATCCCTCAAATAATGATGAATCAACAGTCTGAAATTGAGAATGAAAATGGGAATTGTGTCAAAAAGACAACAATCCGATCAGAGAGCAGAAAAACAGCCGAAGTCCACCAATTGGTCTTCAATACAGCGAGAAAATCCCGCACCCAGAGGCGTTTTTTCAGCTTGCCCCTAAACAAAAATGTGTACTAGTTCAGTAATAATGAACGTCATACTCAACTCCGAAATATATATAAAAGAAACTAAAATAAAAAAATCATACAAGGCTAACAAAGACCACATGCTCCTGACTTTGGACAGACGCAAAAAAAAAAACAAACAAAAAACGACGGAGTTATAACATTCTTACCGTCAGATTTAAAGTAATTTTGCACAATCCAAGCACTACCTTTTGTATGATTAGATCAAATTACTATAAACTTTGCCTAACTTTATTATCTGAATGCATGATCGTTTTTTATTTGAACATTTTCTAGAAAAGAGAATAATAAGGCGCTAAAATTTGAAAAAGGGACAAATAGGCAAACAAATTCAGAATAGATATAATGGGGTGCTAAAATAGAAACAAATATAAAAAAATGAACTAACAAATTAAAGAATACTGTTGAAATGAATGACTCCTTATCGCAGAGTTATCACCCTACGAGAAGATTGCAACCACAACTTTTGAAAGTAACCTTGTTTCAGAACTATAACGATTGATATAATTTATTTTTCAAAATCAGTTCACTGACACTTTCAGTCCAACAACAACTAAAAAATGCTGATTTCTATTAAAAAAATAAAAAAAGAAGTCATAGTTCGCTAATATATGAATATATATATATATATATATATTTGCTTTCGGTAAATGATGTTTTATAATGTCTTTTGCATCATATGTGGTCATATGGGTGCACCTACTACTATTTTAATCCAGATTGTTGTTGAATGACAGAATGCTGGTTTTGTCCAGTTGACAATGGAACTGTATTTTGTTTGTTTTCACAGAATGTTCTTTGTGTGTGTTTTATTCCCTCGACTGCCCTGTAATTTTCACAACATTCAAATACGAAGCAAGGTAGAACAGCAAGTTCATTAAAACAGATAGCACAATGTCCTAAAACAAAACAACGTCAAGAAGTTAAAAAAGACAAATATAATGTACAAAACGTAACCTAGAAAACTTTATATATTGAGATTGAAGTATGCATGTAAGTGATGAAAAATATATTATAAATTGAGTACTTTTGATTGGAAAAGAAATGTTAATATAAATGTATAAACCCGAATGTCATTTTCTTTAGTTTCATAGCAAGCTGTGTTCATAATTTATTTATGAAATTATGGATTTTAAACTAGAATACACACAAATGAAACTGGTATTATAAAACATAAAAAAATAAATAAGTTTTAAATGTAACTTAAAATATCACGTAACAAAGAATAGTAGAGGGATTTAAAGGTGTAATATACCCTACTATAGAAATATGTCAAAAGTTTCAGGTTCATATTACTTGAATCATTAAATTGTAGTCATTTAAAAAATGCAAAAAAAAGGGGAAAATTGTAAATATATTAGAAAGGAAATGAAAGAAAAAAAATATCGCATGTCAACAATTTAATTTGAAAAAATATTTACACCACATATATTGTTTGGCTATTTATTCAAAGATGTGTAAAGATCAGATGAATCAGCAGAAATTATCCATCCACTACTAACAGAAGAATGTCCTATTTGTACACAAGGAAGTATTAAAGACCGATATTGTGATGAACTAAATGGCGTTTTCAAAGTCAATAAAAAAGGGACAAATTCCAGTTGGATGTCAGCTGTGTGAAGGTGGTAATAAGATAGAGTGGAAATGTACAGACTGTAACCTGTTGATGTGTGATCGTTGTAAAGATCGAGTTCATTTAAGGATAGCAAAGGATCATAAGACGGTAAAGATCAAGGACTTAGGAGAGCATGAAGACTCATGGGACAGTTTCGTGTTCAACGACTTGAAATGTAAAGATCATCCCGACAAATCTTGCAGTCTTTACTGTAAAACATGCAGTAAGGTTATCTGTCTGAAATGTATCGTCAAGGTCCACAATGGACATACCTTTGTAGATGAAGAGGAATTGGATGATAAAAAGAAGATACTGCATGGAGGGAAGAAGAAATGTAAACAAAACTTAATAAAACTAAGCTCTGAGAAAGAGGAAATTATTACTCCCGAAAAACCTGACAATCCAAGATTGATACAACTAAAGCAAAACATTTTAAACCAAAAGAAAACTCTTTGCCAGGCAGTTGATAAATATGCTGACGCACTTCTACAAAAGGTCGATCAGCACTTCGTCACATTAGATCACAAAGAAGAAGAAAAACTTGATAAGGAGATAAGAAATATACATATGAAAAATGAAGCTTTGGAAAGAATCATCGCATCCAAAGATTTTATGAAGTTCTTCAGAGATTTTGATAAACTGAATTTTGCATTAAATGAAGATATGCCTCAAAGAAACACAAATATTTCTTGTTTCCCAACTTTTGTTCCTAATGAATTTACCTTGCATAATTTTGGAACGCTAGAAGGTATTATTGGACTGCAAGAAGACACTTCACCGTTTGAATTTAAAGTAAAACATCAATGGATTACAAAGTTAAATAATATTCATTACATGGCTGCATGCCCTGATGACACTTTGTGGTTAGCTGACAGTCTTAATTCAGAAATACTACATGTTAAACTTGAAAAAAACAGTGTGAAGGTGATATCAAGTTTCAACATTCAGAGTTTTGGCATAGCGGTACTATCTGGTGACATTATTGTGTCAACGAGTGAAACAAGATTGAAATTGATCAATGAAAGAAAACAAAAAGTAACTGACTCTATTTTTGATATTGCCCCTTTGATATCAAGAGATGTTCATATAAGTAAGGATCAGAATATCCTTATTGGAGCCAGATCTCCAGGACCAATATTTCCTGTCAAAGGAAGACGTGTTGTGATTGTAATGGACCAAGCTGGAAACCATCTAACTGAATACGAACTTGACAGTAATAACACACGTTTATTTTCTCTCCCCTATGCAATTACAAGTACCAGTTATGACAATATCTGTGTAGCGGATCGCTTATGTGATGAAGGCAGAGGAAGAGTGCTTGTGATTGGTCAGGATGGAAATTTAATAAACTTTTATACTGGCCATCAAGATGTCGATACTAATGACGAACAATTTTATCCTCAAAGTGTACTTGCTACACCATCAGATAACATTGTGGTTACAGATTATTTAAAGCACGAAATTCATATTTTGAGCAGTGAAGGAGACTTTATTTCATACTGCAATGTGCATGATATTGGATTAAAATTTCCATATTCTAATGTTCTGTCCTCAGCAGGAAAGCTCTATATTGGATGTTTATCTGACGAGGATGAGACTACAGATGGCGGAGCCCTCAGAGGCGGAGCCATCATTTTCGAGATTAAATATTGTGGAATTTAGAGAGAAGAATTAAGGTATAAAAACTTTTCCATCCTCCTTATGTATGACAAAGGTGTAGTTTTATTGTCTCAAGATAAGAATTCAGAAGCAAGGTTAGGAAATAGCTCTTTTATATTTTTTTACCTGTATTGCCGAAAATGTAACCAGGTCTAAGAAACGCTCGACTCCCTCAATCCGTCTGTCCGTTTAAAAGAAAAAAATTCTGTCAAATATTTCTTGCCTTCTATGAAAGGGAGATATTCAATATTCCGTCTGCAGCTGGAAAACGCTTAGTTATATCAAGTAAGCATTTTTTGCATCCGCCATCATGTTTGTCGATAGTTTGAAATATTACAACACTCATTGTACATGTACAGGGACTTTTTTTGGATTGCATTGGAATTAATGATTTTAATATTTGGTCTGGGAATGATCAGTTATGCCTCGGTATGTACATGTTGCCTTAGTCAATTGCATGCACTGACCCAGGTCCAGACCCGGTATTCATGAAAAACATGTCCCAATAATATTCTTTCAAAACATTTACATTGAAGAAAATATAGATATTTAATACAGAACTTCTGATTAAGATAAAACCTAATACTAGTAACATGTATGATTTCGTACATACATATTTAGACAGTATCACGATGCATCACTAAGATAGGTATGCACTAGCTCTGTCTGTCTGTCTGTCTGTCCGTCAGTCCGGCAATCTGTGTGGCAATCTGTCCGTCAGTCCGGCAATCAGTTTTACACACTTTTTTCTTCGTATTTGAAGACATTGTATTGATATTTGGTATATTAGTTTTATCATGACAAGTTATAGATCACGTTTGAATCTTGTTCCGGTGTGATGATTTAGTCCAGCGTTATGGTCCCATATTTAATTATGAGTTATTTATGTTAAATCATATTTCTGTACAAAGGGAGATAACTTTTTTTTAAATAATGTTAAAAGACATTCTTTAGTAAAGCGTTATTTCGAACAGACAGAAAAAATATTACAGTCATTTCTTAAAATTTAATTCTAAATTCCATTTTAAACCGTAGAAAACCATGAAAAAACGTTGATGACGTCACGGTCACATGACTAAATTATGTATATGGGCTGATAACAAAATAATGTCAGCCAATCAGAAGACACGTTACATCCAACATTTAATTATTAGATAATAATCTGTTTTTATTAAGGTATATATTTCATTACATTACGTGTATAGATAAAAGTTGTCCACATGTTATAGATAAGTTAAACATCTATATACGTTTGTGTCAAATAAAAGACAAAAATATTGGGACTTTTAATTGCATTCGATTATATACTGAGTGCCAATGAAAACGCAACACTTGGGTTTTCAAAAAAAAAAAATTACATAAGAAATGATAATCTCTCAAAATAAATTATTCTTGAAAATTAACAATTTTAACAATAGATCGATATCAAACAAAAATGTTTTATTGTCATCTTTCGGGCGCAATAGGTAAACGAAACATCCAATGTCGAATCATCAACTAACAGTCCTTACAAAAAATGTTACAACCCCGTGTTGCAGCCCCGGACGTTTAATGTGATCCCGAGGAATGTTATTCAATTTGTCCCGCAAAGCAAACTCAACAATAAGGGCGGGAAAATTCATGACTTTAGCCAAGCTTTAAATGACAAAATCGTGAAAATGGTGCGTATGTTGAAAAGCGGTGAACTCGGTTTATGTTCGTTCAAAATAACCCTTAATACGCATTTGTTCCAAAAATCACTCAACCCTAAAGTTGTCGAAAATTGTCTTAAAAGTCATTTTCGACCAACTATACAAAGTTCTAATATAAATAAAATAAAAATTATAAGATTTTTTGGAAAAACAAAAGTGTTGCGTTTTCATTGGCACTCAGTATAATTTGAAAATAAATATATACTAGTACTGTATTACATTATATATAATTTTAGAGAACCATTTATCATATCGAATGTTAGAGTGTTTTCCACTCTTTTTCTCATCATGCTTGAGAATATGCTGATTGATAATTGGTATATAGTTTTATCATGACAAGTAACAGATCACGTTCGAAGTTTTGTTTCAATGTGCAGAAATATCATGGTCCTTGGACTTAAAAATTACTCATATAATCAGTTTTCCACACACCTTACTGTTTTAAGCCATGCTTGAAGATATAGACTTGATTTTGTTTTTATTTACACCATGACAAGTTATAGAGCAAGTTAGCATTTTGTTCCAGTGTAAAGAATTTTTACCCGGTAGGGGATTATGTATTGCAATGCAATATTCTCAGAATGCTGGTTGCATTTTGATTTGGCTGTTTTAAATTATTTTCTGCCCATTGTCGCCTATAAAAAAGAGGGAAATCAACAAAAGATAGAATATGAAAATATACTTAAAAGATACTTAAAAGATTTATTCTTTTTCTTTCACTTCTAAATTTATTTTATGCTTTTCCTTGTCACACATTGTCCGTAAGTTATTTAGTCTTTCTTTCTTTTATAGGATAAGAAGTTCACAGAGGAAGTAAAAGTGAAGTTTAAACAGTTGGACAGTGAAATTGATGAAAAATACAAAACATACAAATCTTATGTCTTAAACTATTGAATGCATGAGAAACAGAGGGAAACAAATAAAAACGATAAAACTTGAAGTGCATTAAAGTTAAAAAAAAAAAACCCAATATGTAGTGGTGTTTTTTATGTTGAAGATGCAGTATATGATATAAATCCCAAGAAAGACAGATATGATTTACTCACTGTCCAAATCACGAAGGAAAACAAATTGAATGCTTGCGAATATCACCCGAAATATTCATTGTGATGTTCTCCCCCAGCCCCCAAAAACAATCAATATTGTTGTACCTTCTGTATTGTCTAGTGGTAGCTAATTAAAGATGGTAGTAATGTCCTTTAACGTCAGGCGCCAAACAGTCATTTCGGCTACCATTAGCGTCAAATTGATTAAAATTTTACCGTGATTCGTCAAAATATCCTTATCCTGATTCGTCAGAGGTCTCAAATAATGATCGTTACAGTCATTTTTGGAAAAAAAAATAACGTGAAAGTGTACATTTTATCGTCATTCACCAAAAAAATTACCGTTAACGTCATTTGGCAAGAACTTTTATCGTTATTAGTCATGTAGGTACCCCCATTACGACCCTCATTAAAGTGTGGGATGGGGTTGGTGTGATCCCACACCAGTTCAATCCTAAAAACTTGAAAATTAGTATTTGCTGCTTCTCCACGAAGCATACAGCATTTAGGAGTAAAAGGAAAGACTGGAGTCAGAATAATAGGTTTTGGTAAGGTAAGACTCTCACTCCTTGAACTAGTTTGTTCTTACTCTGTGTATCATTTTAGTAAAAAGCAGCTCGTGTTTATATCCATATCACATAAAATTGAGAATGGGAATGGGGAATGTGCCAAAGAGACAACAACCCGACCAAATAAAAAACAACAGCAGAGGGTCACCAACAGGTCTTCAATTTAGCGAGAAATTCCCGAATCCGGAGGCGTCCCTCAGCTGGCCCCTAAACAAATATATACTAGTCCAGTGATAATGAACGCCATACTAATTTCCAAATTGTACACAAGAAACTAAAATTAAAATAATACAAGACTAACAAAGGCCAGAGGCTCCTGACTTGGGACAGGCGCAAAAATGCGGCGGGGTTAAACATGTTTGTGAGATCTCAACCCTCCCCCTATACCTCTAACCAATGTAGAAAAGTAAACGCATAACAATACGCACATTAAAATTCAGTTCAAGAGAAGTCCGAGTCTGATGTCAGAAGATGTAACCAAAGAAAATAAACAAAATGACAATAATACATAAATAACAACAGACTACTAGCAGTTAACTGACATGCCAGCTCCAGACTTCAATTAAACTGACTGAAAGATTATGATTTCATCATATGAACATCAGGCACAATCCTTCCCGTTAGGGGTTTAGCATGTGTTCATCCTTAATATGCATTTAATATTTCACACTGAAAGTTATACAGCAATCTATAATTATTATCTTGTTTAGTTTTGATTTGAAGAGTACAAAACCTTCATCTCGTGTAACTGTCCTGAATACAAAGAACATTATTTTATGCACATGACCAGTGACAAAAATGTTTGTTAATGCACACGAAAAATAACCAGAGCAACAAAATATCACAACATTTATATATACATTAAACCAAATAGTATATATTTAGATAACACATAATGTCTGACATGCAGTTATATTTTGCAAATGATATAAAAACAGTAAAAAATAACAATGGATCCACAAATGCACCTTTTTTCTCCCAACTGGTTCCATTGTTGAATAATACAGGGTAACATAGTTATGGCTGTGTAACCATTTACATTGTCTCCCTTTTCTTAACTCATGATAGATATTTTGAAAGCAGCATTTACCTTGGATGTAAAATAACAAAGAAAGGTTATTGAATTAAAATTGATACATTAAACTAGTTTGAGCATCTGCCTTTTTCACGGTGGGAATTGTCATTTAAGATTGAAATTTTGCAAAAAGTGACCAGTTTTATTCAGAATTTGTTTGTCTCTCTTTTTTTTATAATTGAACTGAAAACGAAAGAAAACTATGGAGAGAAACATTTGAAAATTGCAATTAATGATGGTGTTCTTAATTTTTTTTATAGACAAACTAATATTGAATGGATTTAGATAAAAATTAAATTTGATCCAAGATAAAATAATTAATACATTTCAATTTGTAAATTTTCTGGGGTGCAATATTTGTGACTCATTAAGTAGAGTTTTTAAAATATGAAAGTCTTCAAACTATTTAATAAAAAAAAGGCGCATAACTCAACATACCAGTATGTGTAATCATGGATTAGTGTTGAAATCTGTAGGAGAAGCTGTTGCTTTTTACTACCAAAGTAAAATAATTGAAGTTGCACAAAGAATGAGTGCTCAATAGAAATCTGTACATTGTTTATCATCTCTTGTGCTTTTTGCTAAGATGTTAAAAGGCAATGTGTATGAATTACTTCATCGCCGAAAATCTCTTATTACAGGTCGTTTATATTTGCCAAATGATAAAAGGTGCAGGAATATCGCTTTAACCGCTAAAACTACTATGCCACGAAATTGTAGTCTCCTTTGGCGGTAATTTTAACTAGAAGACAAAATATATCTTTATATGGCCTTTTCCTATATATATATATATATATATATATATATATATATTTAGACGAGTTGTATATATATATATATATATATATATATTCAGGAGTCATTTATTCAGTTGTTGTATTTCTTTGTCATAATTTCAGATTGTTTATCATTTTGTCATGTCATTTTAGACCTTCCAAAGCTGACTTACAGTATGGATTTTGCTCATTGTTGAAGACTTAACGGTCACCAATACATCTGTGCATCCAAAATATTTAAACTTTGTTGCATAGTTATCTCATTGGGAATCATTCATCATCTCCTTATTTATACAAATTAAATGAAAATAAGATAAGAAAAAAAAAAGATTTAAAGAATGACCATAAAATCGTATATATCCAGGAGATAGGTGAATGTGGAAACCCGTGGGACAGTTTCGTCTTTAGTGACTTGAAATGCCAAGATCATCCTGGTCAATCGTGCAGTCTTTACTGTAAAACCTGAAGTAAAGTTATCTGTCTAAAGTGTATCGTCAAGGTTCATAATGGACACACCTTTGTAGATGAAGAAGAACTTTATGAAAGTAAGGAAAAGCTTAGACAACCAGAAGAAAGTTGAGAGGAATTTAAGTTAATTAAGCTCTGAAATTGAGAAGAGGATTGCTATTGAAGAAATTGAAAATCCAAAAATGAAACGCATACAGCAGAATATTTTAGACCAGAAAAAAAAAATACACAAGACAGTGGATCAGTACGCTGATAATCTTGCTCAAGATGCTGTTCACCATTTCGAAACCTTAGAACATGCAGAAATAAATAAAAAAGATGAAGAGATAAATGCTATGCATTGGAAGAAAACGGTTTTGGAAAATATTATCACATCCGGGGATTTTATGAAGTTCTTAAGAAATTTTGATCAACTGAATGTTTCATTGAACGAAGAAATGTCTCAAGAAACCACGGATATGTCGTCTTTACCAAACTTTGTTCCTGGAGAATTTACAGGACTTAATTTTGGGAAACTCGAAGGTATTAAAGGATTGAAAGAACACCATTCAAAAGTTGAACTTAAGGTCACAAATCAATGGACCACAGGAATAGAAAATATTCATATCATTGGGAGATCTCCTGATAGCACTCTGTGGATAGCTGACAACATATCAGATGTGCTACAGCATATTGCACTTGAAAAAGACAATGTTCAAGTGTTATCAAGATTAAGATTTTTGGCTTATCAGTTGACAAATCTAGTAACATTCTTGTGTCAACCTTTGAAACTAGATTGAAAGTGGTGAATGAAAGAACACAAAATCTCACTGACTTTGTTTTTGATATCTCACCATTCACAGCAGGTGATATTCATATCACTCAGGACCAGACAGTCATTATATCAACCAGTTCTCCTGAGCCAGTAGAAAGATATATTGTCATTGTAATGGATCGAGCAGGGAAACGTCTAACTGAATATGAGAACGATAGTAACAACAAACTTTTATTTACAACTATTTATAAGATAACAAGCACCAGTAAAGGAAATGCCGGAAACATCAAAGGGATTTATACTGGTCATCCTAGTGTTAATACTAAAGACAAGCCGTTTACACCTCTAGATATACTTGCTACCCCATCAGATAACATTTTGGTTGTAGATTGGGAGATAAGTGTAATTCATATTTTAAACAGTGATGGGGAATTCATTTCATACTGTTGTATATATAACATTGGAATTCAATATCCTCATTCTCTTGCTCTGTCAACACAAGGCAAACATTATATAGGATGTGTAAATGGTGAAGAAAGTCCGGAAAATTATAAAGCCAAACTTTACGAGGTTGAGTATTTGGGAGTGTAGGATGTACACGAAATCAACACTAGTGTGGACATTTAAAAGAATATCTAAATGATCCTTTGCTATAGTTTTTTTTCTAGAACGATAACAAAAAAAATATTTGATGTAGGAAGACTTTTAAGAATTATATGTGTTAAAAGACAGTGCCAATAGAACAAATCTGGAACTGGATTTTTTTTATCTATGAATTATACAAAAAAAATGTAGAGAATTTGATAGCATTTTACTATCTTAAAGATTTATTTATCGCTGTAAAATCCTGCTATTCTGTTTGGACAAACGGCTGTTATTTCATTCTTAAATGGACCATTCATACAATAAGGATTAAGACTTTGGATTGTTTTATTTGGCAGCTGTTTCAAATTGTACTCAGTTTTACATAAATAAAAGATGTTAGCTTTTACAAAACAATTTGTAATGTGCCTTTTAGTTAACCTCAGACAGTTAAGGATGAAGCATGGATGGAACATGCTGAAGTACCCTCTAGTGAACGTCTGTATCAGCAACGCGATATCAGTATCGAGCTGGTCAGTTATCCTGTTAACTCATATATATGAGTCATCAATAGCGATGGTAGAGGGTTCTCCTCCAATTATGAGGTTGTTGAATAAATCATAAACCAGGTCAAACAATTGATATTTGCTTGTTTGTTTATCAAAATGCTCAAAATAGATTATTTAAGATATAAAAATTTAGGTTTAAGGTTTAGATGAATTAATATAAACTGTTATCAGCTATCAAACATGTGATTACACTATCATCAATAAATATAACCTTGATACACGATCGAATAAGTATACAATTCAGTCATTTTTGATTATATAAATGGCGTTTTCCAAGTCCTTAACAAAAGGACAGATCCCAGTAGGATGTCAGCTATGCGAAGGTGGGCAAAAGATAGAGTGGAAATGTACAGACTGTAGCCTGTTGATTTGTGATCGTTGTAAAGTTGGAGTACACTTAAGGATTGCAAAAGACCATAGAATTGTTAACATTAGGGAGATAGGAGAAGTTGAAGACTCGTGGGACAGTTTCGTATTCAGTGAATTGAAATGTAAAGATCATCATAACCAACCGTGTAGTCTTTACTGTAGAACATGCAATAAAGTTATCTGTCTGAAGTGTATTGCCAAGTCCCATAATGGACACACCTTTGTGGATGAAGAGTAATTTGTTGCTAAAAAGGAAGTATTGAAAGAAGGACAGAAGAAATTTGAGAAGTATTTAAGCAAACTAAACTCGGCAAAAGAGAAGATGAATGGTCCTGAAGATACTGATTGTCCAAAAGTGAAAAGTATTAAGCAGAACATTCTAGGTCAAAAGAACAAACTATACGAGGAAGTAGATAAGTATGCTGGTTGTCTTATTCAAGATATCGATCAGCACTTGAAAACCTTGAAACAAGAAGAAACCAAAATTGATACAGAGATAACGAATATTCATGTGAAGAATGGTGCTTTGGGAAGCATTGTCACTTCGAGAGATTTTATGAAGTTCTTTCGAGAGTTTGATACTCTGAATGTTTCCTTTAAAGAAGATATGTATCAAGGAACCATGAGTATTAATATTTACCAAATTTTGTACCTGGTGAAATGCAAGTGCTTAATTTTGGAAAACTAGAAGGAATTAGAAGATTAAAAGAACCCAAACATAAATTAAAAGTTACAAATCAATTTACCACAGAGTTGAATAGTATTCATTTTATTGTTCAATGTCATAATGGCACTCTGTGGATAGCGGATAGTGCATATCGAATATATACAGAATATTAAGCTACATGAAAAACAAAATGCTAGGGTGTTATCAAGTTTCAACATTGAAATTTATGGATTAGTCGAAATATCGTCCAACAACATTCTTGTGTCAACAGGTGAAGCCCGTTTGAAATTAATATATGGAAGAACAAAACTAATAACTAAGTCTGTGTTCAATGTTGCACCATTCGCATCAAGAGACGTGCATACAACTAAGGATCAGAAAGTAATTATAACAGCACGATCACCAGGACCAGCGTTCCCTGTATCTGGAAAGCGTATCGTCATGGTATTCAATCAAGCCGGAAACCGTCTATTAAAATACGAATTTGACAGTAACAGCAAACCTTTATTTAGTATTCCTTTATCAGTAACAAGTACCAGTAATGGGAATATCTGTGTAATAGATCGCTTGTATGAAGATGGAAGAGGCAGAGTAGTTATGATTAGCCAGGAAGGAAAAACTATAGGAATATACACTGGTCATCGTGATGTCAATACCAAGGTCAAACCATTTAAGCCTGACGATATTCTTGTTACACCTTTAGATTATATTGTGCTTACAGATCCAGAAAACCATCTAGTCCATATTCTGAACAGTGATGGCGACTTTATTTCATATCACTGTGTTCATGATATTGGAATCGGACATCCATATTCTATTGCTCTATCCGCATCAGGTCACCTCTTTATTGGATGTGGAAATCACATAAGAGAGGATAGAATTGAAAATTTCAGAGCCAAACTTTATGATATTGAATATTCCGGAATCTATTTCAGTAAAATAAACCAACACTAATTTTATATCAATCTGTATGGAGACTGGAGAGAACACTGAAATATTCTCATAGAAGGATAGAAATCAATTAAGTAGAAGCGATGTTGATACATGTATAAGTATTCATCTCCATAAAGGACTGGCATAAGTGAATTAAGTAATGTAGGACGATAGTTTAGAATAATGTTTAACGTTGTGTAATTTTAACAAGAACTTTAATTTATTACTTTATTTGTGCATCACTGAATTATTTCAAAATAAAACTATATGTAGTAGAGAATTTGTATCCACTATATTAACTTAAAGAATGTGTAATGGCAGTACATATTTACTGTTCTGTTGTTCTTGTTAAGTACCTTATTTAAACAATAGATGAAGGGTTTTATGTGGCGAGTTTTATAGATTGTTCTTGTGTTTCACAAATGCAGATTTGGTCAGTTTAACTAGCTGTTACAGAACAATTTGCAAGGGGATTTTTTATTTGCATAAAAAGGGTAAGAAGTATATATCCATGTCAGCAACATTATTTCAGAAAGTAGCAGGAACTTGTTATCTTTATGCAGGTTCAACTTAGGGGGCGATTGTGTGGAAGAGAGGGTCGTGCTACTCATATTATTATATACAGTTTTACATATAAAGTCACATATATGTAACTGTTAAGTAGCATGAGTAGTAGAACAATCATTGCATGTGCAGTTTAGCATTTTGTGGCGTATGTCGTCATCCAGGCTTATTAGGTCACAGTTTGTCATTATTTGACCTACATTTCACATTTTATTAATTTAAGTAGAGTTTAATGTCTGAGCTAATATCTTGTGTAGGTCAGCTAAACTGGTGTAAATATACATCTTTAGTTCATCTGACTGACAGGGTCAAGTGAGCTATTTTCGTCATTTAACACCAATCGTATATTGGCATCGTCTGTCACCATTGTCATCGGTGAGATCTTCATATCATCAAGTTACTCACAAACTGTCAGATATATCCTTATAGAAGTTATTGCCCTTAAAAGATTAATTTTGCTTATTATCTTGAAATCTATGATAGATAGAGAGAAACTTGAAATAGAAACATAATCAGCTAGACACAATTTTGAAATGAAACAACTAAGCCTTTATTCGACTCTTTGTAGGAGGTAATGTTTTAAAATCAATCTGCAAAACTAGAATTACAAGTAGGTCAAACGGCCCAAAATCATTACATCTTTTTCAGACTATCTAAAGAAAAAAGTAAACAGCAAAAATTATCAGTAAGACAAAATCAGCAACAATGAAAAAGAGATCTTTGTTATGCATTACATTTTATATACACAAGAGATAGGTGACCGTACAAATTTATAATGCCAATACATCCAGACAAGTAACACAGACACTTACGATCTTCTTAATGTTGACCAGCATCAATACAAAAGAAAATGTTTATTACATACATTTCGGGCTTCATTGACTTACATGTCAGGCTTTATTCACTTTGGGTTGGTGTTATGCTCAGGTTTATATATCTTATATATGTGATATTTTTGACCCGCCGGGAAAGTTCCAGGCTTAGGGAGGAAAATCGTCATTGTGAAAATAACATCGTTAACTAATTAACGTCACGTAAAATTATAGGCCAAAAATTAATTCATTTTCGCCACAATTTTATTCACGCAAATACTACTTCACTGGTTTAGACGTAATATTCAAGACTAAATTGAAACCACGTTCCAATCTATGATTGCGTTGGATAACAAAACAAATTTCTAGGTAGGGACTAAATACAACACAAACAAAATTTTACCAAACAGAAAACAATAAACCTACGAAAAATATGGTATACCGCAAACAAAAGGTGCAAAAATTAGTTCACCATATCCGGATTTCGATAAATAATGTCTCTTCAGTGAAATTTAGGAATCGACACGGTATTTGGATGACCATATAATTTACCTGAATTTCAGATAGAAATTTGAAGAGTCGAAATAGGATGAACTGATTATCTAAATCCGAAGCCTAATATGATACAAGCCCAACGAAAAAATATGAATAAATCTAAATTGAAAACAACGTTCAAACCTATGATTGCATTGATTCAAAACCACAATTTTATACGCGTGCATGCAAAACAAAATTCTCCGTACAGGGGTTTAAATACAGCTGACTGCTGACTGCCATTGGCAATTTCCTAGTATCTTATACATATGTTTCTATGTTGTGTTTTGAGTACTTCTGTTTTTTCTTTTTCAATCTAGCCATGGCTTTGTCAGTTTGTTTTCGATCTATGAGTTTGAATGTCCCTCTGGTACTCTTTACCCATCTTTTGTAGATGAAGAAAGAGTTTGGCCATAAAAAAGGGGAAATTACAAGAGGGACTGAAGAAGGTAAAGAGGAATTTTTCCAAAGTAAGCTCTGAAAAAAATTATTACCTTTGTTATCTAATTACAGCTCTTGAAGAAACTGAAACATTCGCAGAGCATTCTACATAAAAAACTACTACACCAATGCAATGGATCAATATGCAGACAATTTTGTACAAGATGTAGATCAGCACTCCAGAACATTGGAACATAAAGAAACACAAATGAATAAAAAGATTCAAATATGTATACAAAGAACGAGGCTTTGGAAAGTGTCATCACATCTGTGGATTTTGTGCAAATCCATTAATATTTCTTCTTTGCCATTTTGGTAAATTTACAGTGCTTGGTTTTGGAACACTGGAAGATGACATATTGTTAATGGAACGCCATTTAAAAGTTGAATGTAAGGTTACTAACCAATGGACGAAAGAGCTAATGAATATTCTTTACTTTGTTAGTCTTCCTGATGGCTCTGTAAAGATAGCTGACAATCAAAATAATTTGATTCAGGCATTGCCAAGTTTCAGCATGAAGGCTGTTGGTTAAGATGTAAATTTATTCAAGCAACATGCTTGTATCAGCCTTGGAGGCAGACTAAATGGCACAATAGAAGAACAAAACAAATAATAAATTCTGTTTTTTTTTATGAAGGACCGTCATTGGAGGCTTCGGGTGATGCATATAACCGAAGGTCAGAAAGTCATTATAGCAGCCAAGTCAACAGGGCTATCATTCCCGGTTAGAGGGAGACATATTGTCATTGTAATGGATTTAGCAGGAAACCGTCTCATTGAGTATGAAAAAGAAAGTAACAATAAACTATTGTTTACATTACCTACACGGGTAACAAGTACCAGTAAAAATATCTGCGTAGAGGATCGCTTATTTCAAAATGGTAAAGGAAGAGTGGTTGTGATTGATCAGGATGGAAATAATAAAGGGATTTTATTTTATACTGGTCATCATGATGTCAATACTGAAGACAAACCATTGATACCGTTTGGTATACTTACTACATTAGTTAACATTTTGATTGCAGATTGGGCGAATCATGTAGTCCATATTTTGAACAATGATGAAAACTCCAAGTCATATTTCTGTTTATATGACATTGGTATCGAATATCCACATGATCTTGCTATGGCTACAACTGGACACTTCTACATAGGATGTGGAGGGGGCGAAGATAGTCCGATAGGTTTCAGAGCTAACATTTATGAGGTTGAATATTCAGGAATCTAGTCGGCAGAAGAAAGCAACACTATAGTGACCTTTTTTTAATGTATATATATTAAGTTAACTTTTAGACAATGGAAATATTTTCATACAAGATATCTAAAAAGAAATAGAAGTTAAGTCAATTTCATCGTGTTAACATTAATTACGGACAGTCAGTAATTTAGAATTACTGTTAAGATTGAAAATGCATTTTGTAAAGACGTCCTCATCGGGGCGGGATGTATAGAGACACAGACACGTTATTTTTTTTTATCTCTATAGAAGTCGCATCTCACTGTCATATTACCTGTCGATACATTTATTTTTTGCATTGCACTAGTCATGTCTTCTCTGACTGCCCATGACGTTAAAATACTAAATTCGTGGGATGCTTTTTAGTTGATTTTAGTCTCTGATGCATGATTTTTTTTAATTATTAATTGTTTTTGGCTTTTAACTAGCTGTTAGTAACTGCGAGTACTTTCAAATCGTATTTTCTTGTTAATTCGACCTGTTGATACTGATTATAATGCTTTTTTGTTATTTTATATTAATATGGATATTGTCTATATACCAGCTTTGATTTGGAATATCTTCTAATTTTCATTTCTTCTTACTACATTTGTACAAACTTCAAGATTTACCTGTATTATTAAAACCGTTTTTTTTTCAAAAGTGATTATTTCGAAGGGTTTAATATTTCGCAGTGGTGTCTTGCCGTGGCTTTGTTTGGATTTGTTTGTTTGTTTTTTGGCCTTGAATGTTTGTCCCTAATATTTTATTAACTGTGCATTTGCATTCAGATATCGCAGATCCAATTTATTCGTTCATAGTGTATTAATTTACGTTATTTGATTGAGTTAAGCCTGCCAATTAATATTTTATCGTGTGTTTTCTCTGTTGTGATGTTATGCTATTGTTTCAGAAAAAGGGAGAAGGTTTGGTACCATTAAAACCTTTAATCCCGCTGCAAATGTTTCTCGTTTCTCGTTTTTTTTTTATAGATTAGACCGTTGGTTTTCCCGTTTGAATGGTTTTTCACTAGTAATTTTGAGGCCCTTTATTTTTTTGAAGGCCGTATATTGACCTATAATGGTTTGCTTTTTTAAATTGTTATTTGGATGGAGAGTTGTCTCATTGGCACTCACATCACATCTTTCTATATCTATTTGAAGGTCACATGCAGTTAGGTCTCTCTTTCACCTTCATTTTTACAGTTTTATGTCGTAGTTCATATCTTGGGAACTCAAAGCAATAAGATCAGTATAAATTTGGTAAATATATTTTAATTTGCTTTTTCTGACTCATAGAATTCTTAGTAGATCTTAGTAGTCGTCGTCGTCGCTGTATGTTCACATTTACAAATAGTTTCCTACTGAGGAAATTCCAAACAAACCTTGGCATAATCATGATGATTGGTTATCTCGTTTAATTCCCTCCCCACGGATGATATAGCCTGCCAATCAAAATTGTAGACATGGGTAAAAACTAGAACACAGAATAGACGGAAAGAAAGTTGAAAGTGTAAACGTGATCACTAAACAAGAGCATCAAATAAAATAACACAATCGTCAATTGACTTCTCACAAATGTTCACCTCTCAACCAACATGGGCGACATAACTAAAAAAAGAAATATATGGCGTAAAATGCAAGTTTTATATATTATCTTGCAAACCTCTTTAGATAGAAAAAAATTGATATAATTTGTTGAAATCTACCTATTGGCATAACAACTGTCAGACGACTTAGAGTTATTATCTTTAACCATTGTTAACTGAGGAATGATACCTTCGGTTTTCATTTTTGCCTAATATGTTGAAAACTATAATAGGAAGATATAAAGTTTAAATAGTAAAAATGATCAGCAAGAAAAGATCTACAAGTAATTCAAATGGCTGGACTATTGTAATCTTATGGATTTATTTATTTTCTTAAAAACTTATTGTTTTGCACTAAGTTGATCAATTAAATCGATATACCTTTACCCATGAAATCCAAGAAAATTAGCACCCCTCAATGATGAGGAATCGACAGTCTGAAATTGAGAATGGAAATGGGAAATGTGACATAGAGACCACAATCCGATCGGAGTGCGGAAAAACAGCAGAAGTCCACAAATGGATCTTCAATACAGCGAGAAAATCCCGCACCCGGAGGCGTTTTACAGCTGACCCCTAAACAAAACTGTGTACTAGTTCAGTATTAATGAACGTCATACTCAAATCCGAAATATGTATAAAAGAAACTAAAATTAAAAATCATACAAGACTAACAAAGACCACATGCTCCAGACTTTGGACAGACGCAAAAAAAAAAGCGACGGAGTTATAACATTTTTACCGTCAGATTTGAAGTAATTTTGCACAAATCAAACACTACCTTTCGTATGATTAGATCAAATTACTATAAACTTTCATAACTCTATAATCTGAATGCATGATCGTTTTTTATTATGGTTTTTCGGATGATCTCACCTTTTCCTTTATATAGAATAGAGAATAATAGGGTGCTAAAATTTAAAAAAAGGGCAAATAGGCTAACAAATTCAGAATAGCTATAATGGGGTGCTAAAATAGAAACAAACATAGAAAAATTAACTAACAAATTAAAGAATACTGCTGAAATGAATGACTCCTTATCACAGAGTTATCACTCTAGGTGTAATACCACCAAATCATGGTACGTCACATCCGGTTGCATACGAAAGTAGGCCTAAAAAAATATTCCCTTGAATTTGACAGTTGTAGAAAATTAACCCTGCATTTCAATGCACTTAAATTTTTATGAGTCGTAAATATGTATGTTGGGTGTCTGAAAGCATCATTCTTTTTTTATTTGATGGTCTTATAAAATATTTTGGAACGTTACGGTTACATAGTTACCAAAGCAGGTAGCCAGTAAATAACAGTGTAAAAATTGGGTTGTCTACCCTCGGCGGTGGTTACTTTCTTATATGCAATGAAATGTAGTGTGAAATTTTCACTGTATCACTGGAAAGGATTGAACTTTACACATGCAAAGTATTTCTTTGGTTGAAATAAAGGTAAATACTGTACGATTTTTTTAAAAGTGCCAATTTAACAAAGACTAATAGGGAAAAATCAATGGTGGTATTACACCTATTTAGGGAAACTAAATGTGCACTCGTGACCCTATTGTACTTTCATTTTTAAAAGTTATTAATAAACCAGTTCATACATTGTAAACATGGACTATTCGGAATGGATTTAGACACAGAAAGTACGTTTGAGGTAAAATTGCATTGAAATGGGGGTTTACGGGTAATTTCTTAGTCAAATGGGTGGACAGACGAAGCTGTATTTAGATTACTGTGTTATATTTTAAATTACCCTTACAGTTTTTGTTTTGTTTATACAACATGTGAATTTTTTATTTCAGTGTTAACCATGTTCTGACGAGCATTCTGTTGAAAAATCTTATATGTGAATTGGTCTGCAGATGACACTTCAGCATTAAAGTATGTATCAACTATCATCATGTTTTTTTTTTGTTTTGGCCGCAAAAGTTTACAATTTGCCATTGTGCCGTCTACATTTTGCACAGACAATAACTCATCTAAACACTTATTTGTCCTGGATTTATAAACATCAGAATCCAGTCTCACATACTTAAACTTTATAATTCTTACCAATTATTTTTTGTACCAGCATTCCAAGGGACATAACCCTTTTTAAAAACATTTTGAGGTATTTTTTTATTACTCTTTCTCCCCATTTTCTAATGTAAAATACAAGAAAGTGGACTTTTTGTGTAAATCTATTAGAAATATACTGTTATGAGTAAATAAAAAGACTTTGATACCAGTAGCAATAAATGATTGACTGAAAGGGAACCGTTATTTCTCACACTAGGGGAACAGACCAAAAACTCAAGTTACACATAAGGGCTTATAGAAACTTCCGTGTAGACTGTTAACATTTATAGAGACAGTTCTTTCAGCTAAAACACTTAAATCATTGATTTAACATTACATTTATTTCAGTTTTGTGGGAAAATAATCACATTTTTTTTATTTTTTAGACAAAAGATATCAAGTTTTGATGAAAAAGGAAGGAAGGAGGAAAAATGGACCAAAACAGACCAAAACAGACCTTCAAATGAACTCTAAAAGGTGCAATAAAATTGTTTATCATCTTAAAGTTGTCTTTTGTATTCTATTTAATTGTTTGAATGCATATATCATGAGTTTATGATCAGATATTAGTCAACACTGCATTTTATAATGATACACTGAAATTAGGATTTTTCGAAGAAATTGGACTGAAATTGCCGTAGGATATGGCCTTACTCTATAGTGATTTTCCCTGAAACTATAGTTCTGACTGAGACAAAACTTGACAGTTATGCTTGAAATAACTTGCAATTGGAGGGGAAAAAATTGCATTAAGTTTATTTAACATTTAGGTGTTCTTTAGGTGTAATACCACCAAATCATGGTACGTCACATCCGGTTGCATACGAAAGTAGGCCTAAAAAAATATTCCCTTGAATTTGACAGTTGTAGAAAATTAACCCTGCATTTCAATGCACTTAAATTTTTATGAGTCGTAAATATGTATGTTGGGTGTCTGAAAGCATCATTCTTTTTTTATTTGATGGTCTTATAAAATATTTTGGAACGTTACGGTTACATAGTTACCAAAGCAGGTAGCCAGTAAATAACAGTGTAAAAATTGGGTTGTCTACCCTCGGCGGTGGTTACTTTCTTATATGCAATGAAATGTAGTGTGAAATTTTCACTGTATCACTGGAAAGGATTGAACTTTACACATGCAAAGTATTTCTTTGGTTGAAATAAAGGTAAATACTGTACGATTTTTTTAAAAGTGCCAATTTAACAAAGACTAATAGGGAAAAATCAATGGTGGTATTACACCTCTACGAGAAAATTGCAACCACAAAGTAACCTTGTTTCAGAACTATAACTATTGATATAATTTATTTTAAAAATCAGTTCACTGACACTTTCAGTACCATCAACAACTACAAAAATGCTGATTTCTATATATAAAAAAAAGAAGTCATAGCTTAGTTCGCTAATATATGAATATATATAGTGTTTTTGTCTTCTGTAAATTATATCTTATAATGTCTTTTGCATCATATGTGGTCATATGGGTGCAATTACTTCTATTTTTAATCCAGAATGCTGGTATTGTCCAGTAGACAATGGAGCTGTATTTTGTTTGTTTTCACAGAATGTTTTGTGTGTGTTTTTTATTCCCCCCGACTGCCCTGTTATTTTCACAACATTTAAATACGAAGCAAGGTAGCACAGCAAGTCCATTAAAACAGACAGCACAATGTCCTAAAACAAAACAACGTCAAAAAGTTAAAAAGATAAATATCATTAACAAAACGTAACATAGAAAACTTTATATATTGAAATTGAAGTATGCATGTAAATGGTGAAAATATATTATAAATTGTGTACTTGTGTTTGGAAAAGAAATGTCAATATTAAATGTATAAATAGGAATGTCATTTTCTTCAATTTTATAGCAAGCTGTGTTCATGATCTATTTATTTAATTATGGAATTTTAAACTAGAATACACACAAATGAATAATGTATTATAATACATAAAAAATGAATAAGTTTTAAAAATGTAACTAAAAATATCACATAACAAAGAACATTGGATGTACAAGGGATTTAAAGGTTTAATGTACCCAAATAGTGAAATATGTCAAAAGTTTCAGGTTCATATTATTTGAATCATTAATGCAGTCATTGAACTAAGGTTTTTAAAAAAATGAAAACCAAAGGGAAAAAGTGGAAATATATTAGAAAAGAAATAAAGGAAACAAACAGATCGCATGTCCACAATTTAATTTAAAAGATTATTTATACCACATATATTGTTTTGTGTCGCTATTTATTCAAAGATGTTTAAAGATCAAATGAATCAGCAGTAATTATCCCTCCACTACCTCACAACGAGTGTTCTATTGGTACACAAGGAAGTATTTAAAACCGACATTGTGATGAACTAAATGGCGTTTTCAAAGTCAATAAAAAAGGGACAAATTCCAGTGGGATGTCAGCTGTGCGAGGGTGGTAATAAGATAGAGTGGAAATGTACCGACTGCAACCTGTTGATGTGTAGTCGGTGTAAAGATGGAGTTCATTTAAGAATTGCAAAAGACCATAGAATTTTAAACATCAAGGAAATAGGAGAACATGAAGACTCTTTAGACAGTTTTGTCTTTAGTGACTTGAAATGCCAAGATCATCCTGACCAATCGTGCAGTCTTTACTGTAAAACCTGCAGTAAAGTTATCTGTCTGAAGTGTATAATCAAGGTCCATAATGGACACACCTTTATAGATGAAGAGGAACTTAATGATCGAAAGGAAAAACTGAAAGAAGGACAGAACAATGTTCAAAGGAATTTGTGGAAATTAAGCTCCGAAAAAGATAAGAGAAATACTCTTGAAGTATATGAAAATCCTAAAACGAAACACATCAAGCAGGGTATTCTAGACCAGAAGACAAAACTACACAAGGCAGTGGATCAATATGCCGATAGACTTGCTGAAGATGTTGATCAACATTTTGGAACCTCAGAACATGAAGAAAATTTCAAAATTGATAAAGTTATACAAAATATGCAAATGAAGAGTAAGGCTTTGGAAAGTATCATCACATCAAGAGATTTTACGACGTTTTTCAGAGATTTTGATCAACTAAATGTTTCATTGAACGAAGAAATTCCCAAAGAAACCACAACTATATCGTCTATGCCAAATTTTGTCCCAGGTGAATTCACAATGCTTAATTTTGGAAAACTAGAACATAGTAAAGGATTAAGAGATGACCATTCCAAAGTTGCGTTTAAAGTCACAAATCAATGGACCACAGAGTTAGAAAATGTCCATATAATTGGTAGATGTCCTGATGGCACTCTATGGATGACTGACAACATAAATAAAGTGTTTCTCCATATTGCACTTGAGGACGACAACGTCAAGGTATTATCAAGAATGTGCAGCATTAAGATTTTCGGCTTATTAATTGACATATCAGGCAACATTATTGTGTCAACCCTCAAAACTAATTTGAAAGTGATCAATGAAAGCACAAAAAAACTCACTAACTCTGTATTTGATACTACGCCGTTCATAACAACTCATATTCATATCACCAAGGATCAGAATGTTCTTATATCAGCTAGATCTTCATCAGGAAGAAGAAGTTTACTTATCGAAATGGATGGAGCAGGAAAAGTTCTAACTGTATATGAGAACGATAGTACCAGTTCACCTTTATTTACACAACCTTATAGAGTAACAAGCACAAGTTACGGCAATATATTTGTAGTAGATTCCTTAGATAAACAATTTAGGGGGAGGGTAGTTGTCATAGGCAAGACCGGAAATATCGAAAGGATCTATTCTGGTCATCATGATGTCAATACCAAAGGCAACCCATTTACACCCATAGATATACTCGCTACACCATCAGATAACATTTTGGTTGTGGATTGGATGATCCATGTAGTGCATATTTTGAACAGCGATGGGGAATTCATTTCATACTTTTGTGTGAATGACATTGGAATCCAATATCCACATTCACTCGCTTTGTCATCATCAGAGCGCATCTATATAGGATGTGGAAAGTTTTGGGGTGATCCAAAAAATTTCAGAGCGAAACTTTACGAGATTGAATGTTATGGAATCTAGTGATTAGGATATATCGCTAATATGGTGGACATTCATGTTTTTATACATGTGATTGAAATTTAGATACGATATCAAAAGCAAGTGATATTCATCTGATTAATGCTTTTAAAGCATTTAAACATAAAACATTTTTCGAGACGGGATACCATAAACGAAATAATTATTATGGGCGGATAATCATGGAATAAAGGAGGATCATTGTGATAGTGTAAGTTTTGAGGAAAATTATGATGTACTCGTTCCATTAAGCATCAATGAATTGTATAAAAAGAAATTTCTAATCTTCATAAACTGTACATATCTTATTATCGTTTACTAGAATACAACAATATCTACAGTAAATTACAATTTTAACAGAATATAACAACTGATTAAGATTATTACACAATATTGAATGCTGTACCCCTTTTTTTACGTTTTTACTTATAATGTCTGTTTGTTTTGTTCACACATTGTTGTCAATATAATGAAATCTAATGCGACAGTCATACAAGTCAAAGGTTTAGATAGCTTTAAAACCAGGTTTTATTCACTATTTTCTACATGAGGAAATGCCTGTACCAACTCAGGAATATGACAATTGTTATCCATTCGTTTGATATGTTTGAACTTTTGATTTTGCCATTTGATTAAGGACCTTCCTTATTGAATTTTGCTCGAAACTCAATATTTTAGAGATTTTACTTTTTACCGAAAAATATATTAAACAAATGTTTTGGTCATACAGATTTTATTGTCTGTATGACCTACACAACTTTGACTTTCATTGTTTTGTTGTCTTTGATCGTTTTTGATGAAGTTAAAGCCTGAAAAGTGATTCGGATTCCATTAGCAGATTGGCAAATACAACCAAATCTCATCTGATAGTCAGCTAAGTAACTGTTACTTTGTATAGAGGAACATTTAAAAGGGAATTCAACTAAGTATTCCAAGAAGATCACATGGCGCCTATGTATATATTTATCCAAGTTGAGGTTTAATGCCCAAGCAAGAGAATAAACATCACATTTCAAAGCAAACCGCGCACTTTTAAAAACCGTTGAACTGTAATAAAGTATCTTTCGTTTAAAACCAAGTGTTAGAAGAGATCACTTTTGGTTCACACGATTTTTACCTTCAAACTGATTCTAAAAATATATGGTTTCTAGGTCTTTTTCATTAAACTAGTGGGAAAAATTGCTTCTCTAGGTTTAAATACTGTCACATTCGGTTGGTCCTTATGATTTTATAATGAACCAGTATCAAGTTATTGCAACTTTCAAAATCTAGAACGACGGAATGACCTTTGAACTTTACCTAAATTTTAATGTCATTGATCTCAATTCGAAAGGCCTTAGGTCACTCACATGAATGGTTGCTGATTTCAATATATAGGGAACACCGAAACACTTCGATTTAAAAATACATTGAAGTTGCACCATTGTGTTAACCGTTATATAAGCCTCTAAATATGAACTTGTTTAGTTTCTTTGTAACGAAGATAACATGCAAATTTCAAAATGAAGAACATGAACTTGATCTTTGACCTTGACCTTAATTTGCAAACAATAGACCAAGGACTTCATATCAAAGACTTTAGGTCTCTCTGACCTATGGTAGATATAAGGTGATGAGGTATGAGTGCCCATAAGACAACTCTCCATCCTAGTCACACTTTATAAAAGTAAACAATTATAGGTCAAAAACCTTGGCTTACACCGATCAGCAAGCTATAAAGGGCCTTAAAATGACTAGTGCAAAACCATTCAAACAGGAAAACGAATGGTCTAATCTATATATAAAAACGAGAAACGAGAAACACGTATGACCCATATCAACAAACGACAAGAGTGCACACGCTGAAATGTCTCGCCTTTTTTTTTTACTTATCATAGATATTGTGTTGATAGTTCTAAATATTAAGCTTTATTACAACTGTCACATAAACTGAACATTAACCATTGAACCATTAAAATGAGGTCATGGTCAGATGAATCATGCCAGGCAGACATGTACAGCTAACAATTCTTCATGCAACACATATAGTTGACCTATTGCTTATAGTTTAAAGAAATACAGACCAAAACACAAAACTTTAACACGTAGCAATGAACCGTGAAAATGAGGTCAAGGTCAAATAAATCCTGCGTGACTGACATATACACCAAATAAAGTTGACCTATTGCATATAGTATTAGAAAAAAGACCAAAACTAAAAAAACTTAACTTTGAAAACTGAATCATGAAAATGAGGTCAAGGTCAAATGACACCTACCAGCTAGACATGTACGCCTTACAATCATGCCATACACCAAATATAGAAGACCTATTGCATACAGTATAAGAAAAACAGAACAAATCACAAAAACTTAACTATAACCACTGAGCCATGAAAATGAGGTCAAGGTCAGATGACACCTGCCAGCTGGACATGTCCACCGTACAGTCCTTCCATACACCAAATATACTAGACCTATTGCTTATAGTATCTGAGATATGGACTTGACCACCAAAACTTAACCTTGTTAACTGATCCATGAAATGAGGTGACGGTCAGATGACACCTTCCAGCTAGACATTCACGTCTTACAATCATGCCATACACCAAATATAGACCTAGTGCATACAGTTAAGGAAAAACAGACCAAAACACAAAATTTTTAACTATAACCACTGAACCATGAAACTGGGGTCAAGGTCAGATGACACCTGCCAGCTGGACATGTACACCTTACAGTCCTTCCATACACCAAATACACTAGACCCTTTGCTTATAGTAACGGAGATATGGACTTGACCACCAAAACTTAACCTTGTTCACTGATCCATGAAATGAGGTCGAGGTCAAGTGAAAACTGTCTGACGGGTATGAGGACCTTTCAAGCTACGCACATACCAAATATAGTTATCCTATTACTTATAATAAGAGAGAATTTAACATTACAAAAAAAACCCAACCTTTTTCATGTACATGTAGCATCAAAACTTCCTTAAATATGCATTGTTGGGAAGCATGTCAGCATCCATACAAAAGGTTATTACAACCTTCATTTTATGATTTCGATAATCCGGCAACCATAGGTAATATGATCATTTAAAAATGTGAAATAAACATTAATATATTATTTTATAGTGAGTTTTCGACGTCTAGTTTTGTATCTTTCCTCCCTCTATTTCTAGTTCAGTTTTTTCAAGTCACCTAATTAGACTCTTTTGAAAACTGGATTTTGGAGTGCTACTTATAATTCCTATTTAGTTAGACACTTGACTTTCTACTTGCCTTACCCACTTTTGATATTGGAATATATATATATCACATAAATTCTAGCAGCATTATACTCTAATAATAACTAAAGTGTTGCTGTTCTCAAAACTTTCTTCAGTCTTACATCATGTTTTAAGGTTCATCATAACCTTTTGGCTAAAATGGCCGTATTTACACCCCAAATTTTACTCTGAGTACAGACTAACCTATACACCTGCAACAGTTTTAAGGGATGGCAGGAACTAGATATACAAATTCTAAATGCATTTTATGTTTCAGAAAATTATAAACTTTTCTAGATTTTGCTATCCATTTTTTTTCGTTCCTGCAGAAGGTGCAAAAATTAACTAAGTAGTGAAAACGATTGAGAAGCTCCCCTCATATTATCAATGTTGTGAGTAGTATTAATTAAAATGGACAATAGACACCTGTAAACAATAGGTTATTTAACAGGTTTAAACTGTGTATCTGAGTGGACCGTATCAAATGAAACTCGGGTGTTTGTTTATTTTGCTATCTTCTGCAGACTGGACAAAAATGAACATCAAAATCCAGGTAAGTTTTTAATTTTCTGAAACGTAGACATCATATAACTTTTATATATCTAGTTCCTGCCATGCCTTAAAACTTTCCTGGATGTACCAGTGATCACCAGTTTGTCTGTACTCATAGTAATTTTGGAGGTGTAAACACGGCCATATTTTTCAATTCCTTATGATGAACCTTAATCATATGTTTCAAATAATTCAAACTTTGAAGAATGTTGAACGCATTAACTCAAATTATATATCTATGTCACAGATAAGCATGTTTAAGATTCAAATGTAACCACTATCCAGTCCGCTTTTCCTTGATTGTGACATCTCCTGCTGATACTTATATCCGATTTGCACCTCACATAAGCAACCCGATTGGTTCCACACGTGGATCAGAATTTGCTAAACATTAAGAAGCACCTGCGATTGTCCTGTATCTTTTTATGGGGTTAATGTATCACAGTCTTTCGCTTCTATGTATTGTTTAGTACACTTTTGTTGGTCTTTACCTCATTTATCATTTTTTGCCATGGTGTTGTCAGCTTCTTTTCAACATGTGAGTTTTGAATAATTCTTTAAGATCTTCACCTCTTTTCAACAGTTTGGTAGATTATAGCCTTATGTACATGTTCTACTACTTATAAAATGCAAAACCAATAAATGCTAGTGTAATGCTTATATAATGATCTTATGCATAGAAACGATCTTGCTTTCACAAGACAAACAATAAACAGTATAGCCTCACCAATACATTGACCACTAAACGACACAACTGATAAGATAGCAATATACTGTCCAACATTTGAAGCTATCCACATAAGAAACAAGTTGGTCTGATCCTAATTATTTTATGGGGGTTCAACCATGGGTATTAAAAGTAAAGGCATAGAAAATTATCCTCAGTATTTGTTCTTTAATGATCAAATGTATGAAAAAGATAGATTAAATCTGATTATATACATAATGGTTTCTTTCATATATATAACATACATACAGTTTGACTAGAAATAAAATATAACACCATTAACTAACACAACAGGTCATTCTTTTTGATGAGCTCATTTCCATTTCCTATTACAAATACATATAATTAAGTAGCCTCAAGTTTAATTGGTAGAAAAATATGCAATAGCTAAGGTCAATAATTGACCTTGGATATTTTGCTAAAGCAATTTTTGAATAGGTTCAAACTCATTATTAAACAAATACTTGCACTAATATTGCACAAAGATAATTCTAAAAAAATCTTTGCTGTAAAGTCTATATAGAAATGTGTTAAATTATTCTACTTTTTTTAACAGTGAGATGTTGCACATTCATTCAATAACAAATATCATTCTATGATTAAATATACACATGATTTATGTAACTAGAATGGATAATTGCAGACTCTATTTACATAGCTACAGCATTAAACTAAATTTGCATAGAAGATATGATAAACTCTGTAGTGCAGTATAAACCTTACATAAACTTACTTACTGAAAGCTAGGTAATTGTTTGCATGTGTTAAAATAAAAAAGAAGATGAGGTATGATTGCCAATGAGAGAACTATCCACAAGAGTCTACCTGGAACTTTATAATACATATAAAGCTTTAGGTGACATTAACAATAGAGCAAGGTGTAATTGTTCATGTAATTTTGATCTTTTTAATCGTTTCTTATTCCTCAACAGCGCATGGTATGCTATGTTATACATTGAAATAAGTTACCTGCTTCATTTCATGGTATCAACACAATAAATTTAATTGTCCCTTCTTTCCATGAAAAGACTATACATGCAAATTAATTTCATTGTTCTGATACAAGGGTGTGATGTGTTTAAGTGCATTGGCTAGAGAAATATTAAAGATATGTGCATTTACGTTTGATATAAAGAATAAATATTTCTATTTCTATCTACCCAAAACAAGGCAGAACTGGTATTTTCTAGAATAATTTTTGTTTGCTATTAGTCATTTGAAATAAGAATTGCATATCATATTTCCAAACAATACTTTTTTTACTTATAATTCAATAAAACATGAACTCATACTTTAATTTCTGACAACAAAATCAGAAGCATAAAGTGACAAAAATAGAAAGAAACCTTAGTTTTATTTAGATAAAAATAATGTAACACATGCTGAGGGATTTTTCAGACAAAAGCCAAATGTCAAAGCCAGTAAGATACAAGCACGACTTCATTTCTACACACTATCAATATTCTAGAACTTTAATTAGTTTTCAAATAATATTTGCACACTGGAAACTGTAAAATCTATAATAAACACCATCTGATTTATAAAAATATCTTTCCTTCAGAAGGCAACTAAAAAAAACCCAGATATACATGTACATGTACTCATTAGTTCACAACTTTCATGTAAAAAAAAAAAAATTATACTAAAAATTCTAAGCTTTAATTCTAATGATGTCTTTGATAAAGAATTTTAATTATTTCATTTGAGGAATAAATTAATAGAAAATTGCATTACATTCCAAAAGTTTCAAGGGCAAAAGTTTACAACACCCAATAAAAATGTATGAAATATAAGTGTATAACTTCTTAATTTTGGGATTTTTTGGTTTTGTGGAAACGTTGTTTTATACATTGAAAATCAAAAAAAAAATTCTTGTTAGGTTAGAAATGACCTGAAAAGCACACGTCATTCAGAAATTATAAATAAAAAGCCAGAAATAATTACTACAAACATGAGCTTCATCAGATAGAAATCGTCCTTAAGCAAGTGCATGTATGCATGTACATGTATAAGCCTTTGAACAATTTTGGAAAATTCAAATATAAATTGAAAGATGAATTCTGGATTGTTTTGTAGAAATCTTTATTTAACAATTCAATTTTCAAACAGTTACAGACTTTCGATCACTTTCGGTAGAGATCTAATCCACCTGAAATAGGTAAACATACGCAAGGATAGTTATTTGCATAAGGTTGATTACTATCCGACGCAGCTCATTATGATTGAGTAATACATGTATTCATACTGATTAATCAGTTTTAGAGATGGTGTGCAATTTGAGTATATTCAATTGCAATATAGATGTTGCTTTCTATGGGTGCATACTAAAGTAAGGCAGAATTTGTTTTCTTTAAAATTTGTTTAAGGATGTTCGCTACTCTGTTTAAAAATAACAAGCTTTTTAAAAGACTGTTATAAATTGAAAGTATATAAATAAAGAAACTAAAAAAGCAGAAAAAAACGGAGGGTCCGTGTGCTTGTTTTCGAGATATAAGCCGTTGAAAATTTGGTGGGAAATAATTCTCTCTAGATTTTTCTTTCACTTAACATTGGCACCTTTTTTGTTTAAAAAACTATGAAAAAATAACAAGGATTTAATAAGATTTTAAAATATGGCTTTTCCAATAATATCTAATAAAAATATGAAAAGAAAAGTAGGGGTTAGTGGGCAATTTTTTAAAATGTCGATACATGGGTAAAACCGGAGGATTCCGAAAATCTTGCAAAAATTCAAAAAGTAGAGGAGCAAACATCCTTAAACATACAAAAAGCTTCAATATTCTAGTATATGTAGAAAGTTATAAATAGACCAAAGATCATTTTTACATTTTTCCTTCAATAATTTTTTCAAATTCGTTATCAACTTATATTTTTATCACAGATTCAAGGATATCAACTTTTTATCATAAAGTGCAGACAGTCAAAAATTGTATAGTCAATGTTAATACTAAATAAAATATTATACAGTAACATTTGTTGTCTATGTATGACGTATGCATTGTATTAGCAGTATTCCCGACCAAACTCTTTGGAGGTGAGGAAAACGTTGTTTCTTCATTTATAACTGAAAATATAAAAGTTTTTATTTAAGATCATCATAATATAAACAAAGTTTTGGAAGAGACTGGTGAATTAAATAATTGTTCCTTGCTTGTTTTGTTTTTTGCCACTAATGTTTTTTTTTTCTATTTTGCCATGGTAATGACCTTTTGTTTCTAATTTGCCATGGTATTGACCCTTTTTTTCTATTTTGGCATGGAATGACCCTTTTTCACCTATATTTTGGCATGGTATTAACCCTTTTTTTTCTATTTTGCCATGGTAATGACCTTTTGTTTCTAATTTGCCATTGTATTGACCTTTTTTTTCTATTTTGGCATGGTATTGACCCTTTTTTTCACCTCTATTTTGCCATTAAATGACCTTTTTTTTCTATTTTGCCATGGTATTGACCCTTTTTTTCACCTCTATTTTGCTATGGTAATGACTTTTTTTTTCTATTTTGCCATGGTAATGACCTTTTGTTTCTAATTTGCCATGGTAATGACCTTTGGTTCTAATTTGCCATGGTATTGACCTTTTATTTCTATTTTGCCATGGTAATGACCTTTTTTTTCTATTTTGCCATGGTATTGACCCTTTTTTCTCACTTATGGTCTTTAGATTGCCTCTAAAGTTGCATGTATATACTGTCAGATGGTTCAATCACCTATAAGTATGTTTTATAATTTATTGAATTTCATAGATTTAGTAATGTTTTTCTTGTGATTCTATGTTTTAACTGACAATAACTCTGGTGTCGACTTCCTATGTACAAAGTCATAGGACGTGCTGCAGGAATAGGTCACCATTTCAAAATATTTGAATATTAATTCTTTCAATGAAATACAAAATAACAGATCAATTATTGAAATCAACCTAGCTGTATAAATAATATTGAAAACTGATTAAGTCATAATTTTAATTTTTTCATAACATCTTATCAAGTTGTATTGAACCTTATTATCATAATTGACTTTTTATACTGATGTATGCAATGTATATGTTTGGTTTTTGTTTGATTTTCATGATGAGGGCCTCGGGGAAGATTAGTTATATAGCTAACTGTGTAATACTCTTAAAATAAAGTATTGTTGTTGTTGTTAATATGTTGGGAAAACTATTTGAAATATATGATAAGGTCAAAAAAGTTCCCATAACTTCTTAGTCTGTTAACTTTTTTGGTTTTCCCAGCTGTGTTTCTCTCTTTTGACGCTTTGGTAGTCAACTTTTACATTGCACCCCACATGTAACCCAAACAATATGGGAAAAGGTAACATTTTACCTATGCAATATATATGAAAAGGTATACATATTTAAATATCTAAATTATATGAAAAGGGTGGGGTAACAGAACTCAAGCGCCACCACTTATCAGTTAATTATTGAAGTGGTCCCCAAAGCTATAATTTACTAAAACTCACCAAACTCATATGTGGCATTGAATCCTTTTCCTTCATACATACTGTTAGATTTGAATGTTACTCTAAAAAATTCAAGATCTGATTGTATAGGCTCTCTCATTTTTTCAGTCATTTGACCACAAAATTTTTTCATTTTCTTGTCCTGAGCTCCACCGTCAAAGTTGGAGAAATCTACAAAATCTACTCGATCTTTAGGCTCACACCTGTTAAAAATATCAAACTAGATTTTACTGAAAATTAATTGTACATCCCTTCACAAAGTATAAAAAATTGTCAAAAATGAGACAACTCTTTATCCAAGTCACAATGTATAAAAGTTAATAATTATAGGTCAAAGTACAGCCTTCAACATTGAGCATACAATAATTAAACTTTCAAGTGTTTGACCTATACAAAAGAGTAAAGATATTTGAATATAAATTGTGTGCAAAAGTTCAGAAGAATCTTACATAGTTCACCCATTTTATTTTTAAATATCTAAAACTCCATACATTCCTTTAGAAAATTTGTCATTCGTTGAACATTTAAATTTGAGGTTCCCCTGTACCCACCGAATCCTAAAAAATTTGAACATTTCTACCACTTCACATGTTTATAATCTATAATTAAGAAATAATACATGGGGACTTGAATATATCGTAATTTTACCATATGGTGGCCCTTTATGACAAATATTTTACCCCGAGCGATAGCGAGGGGTAAAATATCGACATTACGGGACAACCCCTGGTAAAATCAAGATATATTCAAGCCCCAATGAATTATTTCGATTCTAATAGGACAAATACGGCAATTGTTTTGAATCGAAGCGTTCTAGGTGAAAGCATTATTTTCTGTTCTCATAAATAAACGCACTTTTAAATTGACGTAAAATAATGGAGCAAACTGAATAAATGATGATGCTTAACGTATTTATAATAACATATTTAGATAAGTTTTGGATAAATCTAAATGATTATTGTACTTATATGTCTCATATGTATACAAAAATGTCTAATATAGCACATTTTAGCATCGTTTCCTTGTTCTGATGATTTTCATTTTCACAAGTATGTTTTTCCTGTACAATGCTTATATTCTGACGTCATTGTTCTATGACGTCGGGAAGCTCATTTAATAAAAAGCATATGATGTGGGAGTACAATCGGAACAGCCCTGGCAATATATTCATATTTTACCACGGGTCTGTACGGGCGTTTGAAGGACGTCATGTTAGAATGGCTGATAACATGATTATGATTCTTGTGTTTTAAGCCTATTTACTATTTTTAGCATCGTTGCCATACACATAGAATAATCAGATATATTTTAAAACCCAGATACTGAAAAAGAGTTTGATAAAGTCTGGTTCAAATAGGCAGGAGAGATTTAGAGAACATTTTTCTAAAAGTTAAAATGGACAACAGATGCCAAGTGAGAAGAAAAGCTAATATTTCCCTTTGGGCCAGGTGAGCAAAAAGGAGTTCATCCTTCTGTTACAATCAGTTAGGGTTAAGTAATGTTAGGACAAAACAAGTGCACAGTTCCTTTTCAAACTTCATGTTGAAGAAGCAATATGTAAAAGAGGGAAATCACTTATATGAAATCCATACTTAAAGACAGAAAAACAAATTAAAAATACTCTTTATCATTCAACAGCCAAAGGAAAGACCCAAAATTACTGATTGATACATGAAAATAATTGTTTGATAAATAAAAATTAAAACCATATTAAAGTAACAAAAACCCATACAAAAATCAACCAAAATCTATTTATTTTTGTGAAAACACTTTGAAGCAGGTTTCTACTTTTATTGTGATATCTTAGGTTCTAAACTACATGGTTGTCTGCCCTTTGGTCAGCTTATTGTCTCTTTGACATATTCCCATTGCTATTCTCATTTTTATCAATAAATCATGAAAACATGGTATATATTTGTTTTACATAATATGATATCAATCCAAAGATCATGCATCTCTTCTATTTAAGATGGTATTAAAACTTATCATGCAATTCTTGTGTGTTGTAATAGAATTTATAAAATTGTGCTAGACAAGTGAAATAATGTGTAGGAAGGTTAGACACATATATTCTAAAAATTTCAAATTTTAAATAAAACATGCAAAATTTGTATAAAAGTGCTCAGTATAATGTGTAATCTGGCATATTACCTTGAAATAGTAAACAGAGAAATTAAATTGCTAAAGTGGCTTTAGTAAAGCCTTATCTTACCTGCTTTACTTCTTGAAAAAATCAACTGTAATCTCTAGAACTATTTTTTTATATTTTCAATTAATATTTTTTTTTCACCACTGTTTATATTGAGACCAAATTAACATTTTTCATTGAAAGGTTGATACACATTTTTTTCTACAGATCTTGATCTTTAACCTTTGTTTACCTTGGTGTAATGCCATCCACCTCAAATTCCTTAAACTGAATTCTTACTACTTCACTATTTCTCCCGAAAAATGTGTACTGACATTCTGTATTCTTTGGGTAAAATCCAGGATAATTTGGCGAGACAAAATACCCGCTCTTTTTAACATCACTTTTATAAATGAACTTGCATACTGAAACCAAAAACAAAATACAAGTGGATGTGTAAAAGTTACAAATACAAAATTTCTGCGTGCAAAAATGTGGAATTTACAGAAAAAAATGTTTCAAATTGCAATCCTTCATTATTTGAGGTAGCAATTGAACCAAATAAGATGCAAAATAGAAACAGCTTGTATTTTACACACAAAAATTGTAACTATAAAAATGACATTCAGCAGATCAAATTCTGAAGGAAAATTCCTAAAGGTCTCACGGAAAAATCTCACTTTTGAACATGTTATTAAATTGGTTTTCTCCTCAAAGAAAAACAAAACTGTATTCTTTCTAAATAGTCACAAGACTATTCAACACATTGCAATTAAACTGGATATATTGGAAACAATTATTTGTATACGAAAATGATTTTTTGAGCATGTTTTTCTTCTTTGTTTTGAGGAATTTTAAAATTGATGATTATCTCCCCTGAATACTTGATCTGCTGATAAGTGTACATCTAGGTAACCAGGCAACAACATGATAAGAAATTTGTGTGTGGAGTACCTTGATCCCAACTCATATTCAACAAACTTTATTCTAACTTTATGATTTTGCCCAATGAATTTATAATGACATTCTGTAAAACGTGGGTAATATCCAGGGAAGTTTGGTGAAGTAAAATATCCACTCAGTGACCTGTTACTGTTGTATGTAAACCGACACTCTACAAATAATACAGCAGTACATGAATTATTAATATAAAAACAAAATTGAGAGGAATGAATAAAACACACAGCTAAACATCATTTCAATATTTCTGCTGTTTTTTTCTCAATAATTCTATTAATTTTCTGCATTTTATAACTAACACATTTACTGGTATTATATTAAAGTATAGGCACCAAACATTTGTTGTGGAACTCCTACTATTAATAGTTTTGGAGTTTAAGCCTATTGTGTTAGGATAAATATCCACTGAGTTTGTGTTTTAGATCATTAGGTTGATGTTCAATCATATTGTATTAGCGTTCTAGTCTGTTGTGTAGGAGTTCTAGTCTGTTGTATAGGAGTTCTAGTCTGTTGTGTTTTGTATTCATATCTGTTGTGTATGAGTTCTAGTCTGTTGTGTTTTGTGTGCATATCTGTTGTGTAGGAGTTCTAGTCTGTTGTGTTTTGTATTCATATCTGTTGTGTATAAGTTCTAGTCTGTTGTGTTTTGTATTCAAATCTGTTGTGTATGAGTTCTAGTCTGTTGTGTTTTATGTTCATATCTGTTGTGTAGGAGTTCTAGTCTGTTGTGTTTTGTGTTCATATCTGTTGTGTAGGAGTTCTAGTCTGTTGTGTAGGAGTTCTAGTCTGTTGTGTTTTATGTTCATGTCTGTTGTGTAGGAGTTCTAGTCTGTTGTGTTTTATGTTCATATCTGTTGTGTAGAAGTTCTAGTCTGTTGTGTTTTATGTTCATATCTGTTGTGTAGGAGTTCTAGTCTGTTGTGTTTTATGTTCATGTCTGTTGTGTAGGAGTTCTAGTCTGTTGTGTTTTATGTTCATATCTGTTGTGTAGGAGTTCTAGTCTGTTGTGTTTTATGTTCATATCTGTTGTGTAGGAGTTCTAGTTTGTTGTGTTTTATGTTCATATCTGTTGTGTAGGAGTTCTAGTCTGTTGTGTTTTGTGTTCATATCTGTTGTGTATGAGTTCTAGTCTGTTGTGTTTTGTGTTCATATCTGTTGTGTAGGAGTTCTAGTCTGTTGTGTTTTGTGTTCATATCTGTTGTGTAGGAGTTCTAGTCTGTTGTGTTTTGTGTTCATATCTGTTGTGTAGGAGTTCTAGTCTGTTGTGTTTTATGTGCATATATGTTGTGTATAAGTTCTAGTCTGTTGTGTTTTGTGTTCATATCTGTTGTGTAGGAGTTCTAGTCTGTTGTGTTTTGTGTGCATATCTGTTGTGTAGGAGTTCTAGTCTGTTGTGTTTTATGTGCATATCTGTTGTGTATGAGTTCTAGTCTGTTGTGTTTTGTGTTCATATCTGTTGTGTAGGAGTTCTAGTCTGTTGTGTTTTATGTGCATATCTGTTGTGTATGAGTTCTAGTCTGTTGTGTTTTATGTTCATATCTGTTGTGTATGAGTTCTAGTCTGTTGTGTTTTGTGTTCATATCTGTTGTGTAGGAGTTCTAGTCTGTTGTGTAGGAGTTCTAGTCTGTTGTGTTTTGTGTTCATATCTGTTGTGTAGGAGTTCTAGTCTGTTGTGTTTTGTGTTCATATCTGTTGTGTAGGAGTTCTAGTCTGTTGTGTTTTGTGTTCATATCTGTTGTGTAGGAGTTCTAGTCTGTTGTGTTTTATGTGCATATCTGTTGTGTATAAGTTCTAGTCTGTTGTGTTTTGTGTTCATATCTGTTGTGTAGGAGTTCTAGTCTGTTGTGTTTTGTGTGCATATCTGTTGTGTAGGAGTTCTAGTCTGTTGTGTTTTATGTGCATATCTGTTGTGTATGAGTTCTAGTCTGTTGTGTTTTGTGTTCATATCTGTTGTGTAGGAGTTCTAGTCTGTTGTGTTTTGTGTTCATATCTGTTGTGTATAAGTTCTAGTCTGTTGTGTTTTGTGTTCATATCTGTTGTGTAGGAGTTCTAGTCTGTTGTGTTTTATGTGCATATCTGTTGTGTATGAGTTCTAGTCTGTTGTGTTTTGTGTTCATATCTGCTGTGTATAAGTTCTAGTCTGTTGTGTTTTGTGTTCATATCTGTTGTGTATGAGTTCTAGTCTGTTGTGTTTTATGTGCATATCTGTTGTGTATAAGTTTTAGTCTGCTGTGTTTTGTATTCATATCTGTTGTGTATAGGTTCTAGTCTGTTGTGTTTTGTGTTCATATCTGTTATGTATGAGTTCTAGTCTGTTGTTTTTTGTTTTCATATCTGTTGAGTATGAGTTATAGTCTGCTGTGTTTTGTATTCATGTCTGTTGTGTTTTGTGTTCATATCTGTTGTGTATGAGTTCTAGTCTGTTGTGTTTTGTGTTAATATTTGTTGTGTAGGAGTTCTAGTCTGTTGTGTATAAGTTCTAGTCTGTTGTGTTTTGTGTTCATATCTGTTGTGTAGGAGTTCTAGTCTGTTGTGTTTTATGTTCATATCTGTTGTGTATAAGTTCTAGTCTGTTGTGTTTTTTGTTCATATCTGTTGTGTAGGAGTTCTAGTCTGTTGTGTTTTGTGTTCATATCTGTTGTGTATAAGTTCTAGTCTGTTGTGTTTTGTGTTCATATCTGTTGTGTAGGAGTTCTAGTCTGTTGTGTTTTGTGTTCATATCTGTTGTGTATAAGTTCTAGTCTGTTGTGTTTTGTGTTCATATCTGTTGTGTATGAGTTCTAGTCTGTTGTGTTTTATGTGCATATCTGTTGTGTATGAGTTCTAGTCTGTTGTGTTTTGTGTTCATATCTGCTGTGTATGAGTTCTAGTCTGTTGTGTTTTGTGTTCATATCTGTTGTGTATGAGTTCTAGTCTGTTGTGTTTTATGTGCATATCTGTTGTGTATAAGTTTTAGTCTGCTGTGTTTTGTATTCATATCTGTTGTGTATAGGTTCTAGTCTGTTGTGTTTTGTGTTCATATCTGTTATGTATGAGTTCTAGTCTGTTGTTTTTTGTTTTCATATCTGTTGAGTATGAGTTATAGTCTGCTGTGTTTTGTATTCATGTCTGTTGTGTTTTGTGTTCATATCTGTTGTGTATGAGTTCTAGTCTGTTGTGTTTTGTGTTAATATTTGTTGTGTAGGAGTTCTAGTTTGTTGTGTATAAGTTCTAGTCTGTTGTGTTTTGTGTTCATATCTGTTGTGTAGGAGTTCTAGTCTGTTGTGTTTTATGTTCATATCTGTTGTGTATAAGTTCTAGTCTGTTGTGTTTTGTATTCATATCTGTTGTGTATGAGTTCTAGTCTGTTGTGTTTTATGTGCATATCTGTTGTGTATGAGTTCTAGTCTGTTGTGTTTTGTGTTCATATCTGTTGTGTTTTGTGTTCATATCTGTTGTGTAGGAGTTCTAGTCTGTTGTGTTTTGTGTTCATATCTGTTGTGTAGGAGTTCTAGTCTGTTGTGTTTTGTGTTCATATCTGTTATGTATGAGTTCTAGTCTGTTGTGTTTTATGTGCATATCTGTTGTGTAGGAGTTCTAGTCTGCTGTGTTTTGTGTTCATATCTGTTGTGTAGGAGTTCTAGTCTGTTGTGTTTTATGTTCATATCTGCTGTGTATAAGTTCTAGTCTGCTGTGTTTTGTATTCATATCTGTTGTGTATAGGTTCTAGTCTGTTGTGTTTTGTGTTCATATCTGTTATGTATGAGTTCTAGTCTGTTGTGTTTTGTGTTCATATCTGTTGAGTATGAGTTATAGTCTGCTGTGTTTTGTATTCATGTCTGTTGTGTATGAGTTCTAGTCTGTTGTGTTTTGTGTTCATATCTGTTATGTATGAGTTCTAGTCTGTTGTGTTTTGTGTTCATATCTGTTGTGTAGGAGTTCTAGTCTGTTGTGTTTTATGTTCATATATGTTGTGTATAAGTTCTAGTCTGTTGTGTTTTGTGTTCATATCTGTTGTGTAGGAGTTCTAGTCTGCTGTGTTTTGTATTCATATCTGTTGTGTAGGAGTTCTAGTCTGTTGTGTTTTGTATTCATATCTATTGTGTATGAGTTCTAGTCTGTTGTGTTTTATGTGCATATCTGTTGTGTAGGAGTTCTAGTCTGTTGTGTTTTATGTGCATATCTGTTGTGTATAAGTTCTAGTCTGCTGTGTTTTGTATTCATATCTGTTGTGTATAGGTTCTAGTCTGTTGTGTTTTGTGTTCATATCTGTTATGTATGAGTTCTAGTCTGTTGTTTTTTGTTTTCATATCTGTTGAGTATGAGTTATAGTCTGTTGTGTTTTGTATTCATGTCTGTTGTGTTTTGTATTCATATCTGTTGTGTATGAGTTTTAGTCTGTTGTGTTTTATGTGCGTATCTGTTGTGTATGAGTTCTAGTCTGTTGTGTTTTGTGTTCATATCTGTTGTGTAGGAGTTCTAGTCTGCTGTGTTTTGTGTTCATATCTGTTGTGTAGGAGTTATAGTCTGCTGTGTTTTGTATTCATGTCTGTTGTGTTTTATGTTCATATCTGTTGTGTATAGGTTCTAGTCTGTTGTGTTTTATGTTCATATCTGTTGTGTATAAGTTCTAGTCTGTTGTGTTTTATGTTCATATCTGTTGTGTAGGAGTTTTAGTCTGTTGTGTTTTATGTGCGTATCTGTTGTGTATGAGTTCTAGTCTGTTGTGTTTTGTGTTCATATCTGTTGTGTAGGAGTTTTAGTCTGTTGTGTTTTATGTGCGTATCTGTTGTGTATGAGTTCTAGTCTGTTGTGTTTTGTGTTCATATCTGTTGTGTAGGAGTTCTAGTCTGCTGTGTTTTGTGTTCATATCTGTTGTGTTTTATGTTCATATCTGTTGTGTATAGGTTCTAGTCTGTTGTGTTTTATGTTCATATCTGTTGTGTATAGGTTCTAGTCTGTTGTGTTTTATGTTCATATCTGTTGTGTATAAGTTCTAGTCTGTTGTGTTTTATGTTCATATCTGTTGTGTAGGAGTTCTAGTCTGTTGTGTTTTGTATTCATATCTGTTGTGTAGGAGTTCTAGTCCATTTTGTTGGATTCAGATGGTCATGCAGGTGTTTTCAGATTGTTATATTTGTGCATTGTCTTTTGTGTGTTGTGTGTTTTAATAATTTGTGTTTGTATTCTAGTCCATTGTGCTGTCACAGAATATAAGTTTCTTCATAATATAAGTTCCAAAAGAAAAAAATATTCTGGAATATTATTTCCACAGGAATAAATATTACAGCATATGTTCCTTACGGAATAAATAGTATAGAATATTTGTTCCAACAGGAATAGATATTATGACATTGTTTATAACAAAGTTTCCATTGGAACTTCTGTTAGGCAGAACAAATATACGTTGACAGATGTTTTAGTTTGTTGTGTTAAAGTCTGTTGTGCTTATGATCTAGTTTGTTGTGCTTATGATCTGGTTTGTTGTTCTTATGATCTAGTTTGTTGTGCTTATGATCTGGTTTGTTGTGCTTATGATCTAGTTTGTTGTGCTTATTATCTAGTTGGATGCATTTAGTTGTAGTATAAATTGTTTGTGTTGAACTGTTTTATTTATTGTGTTTCATACTATTCTGTTGTGTTTGTGTTCTATGCTAAATATTTGTGTTCTAATCAGTTGTGTTTGAAGTAATGTTTGTTTTCTATGTTGTAATCTTTGTGTTCCAATCAGTTGTGTTTGAAGTAACGTTTGTTTTCTATGTTGTAATCTTTGTGTTCTAATTAGTAAAATTTGTGTTCTTAGGCAGTAGTTTTTAGTTCTAGTCAACTATGCTTCTGTTTAAATCCATTGTGTTTTTGTTCAAGGCTGTAATGGTTGTGCTCTAGTCAGTTAAGCTTCTGTTCACTAGAGTAATGTTTGTGTACAAGGCAGAAGTGTAATTGTGTACTAATTGATTGAATTTGTAGTAGACTGAATATGTACAGTAAACATTGTATCCTTTCTTACTAATATGTTCAGTGATTTTTCTTCAAGTTATACACGAGTCTGAGACTTACAATTTATATTACTGAGCTTGGATTTCTTTAGAATGTTTTCGGATATCTTTATTGTGTTGGCCAAATCAAGATCAGCCTATTTCTGACAAAGTGGATATCACAATCAAAAGGCTATTCATAAAAAGTATGAAAACAATGGGACTAGAAATTAACTTGTGAGATATGGGTTGTCATTTAACTTTATAAGGCTATATTTACCCCTGTTTTGTGGTGAGATTCTTTAGTTTTCTATGTTGAGTATTGTGTACTATTATTTGTCTGCTTCTATTGTCTTTTTTAGCCATGGCATTGTCAGTTTATTTTTCAATCTATAAGTTTGACTGTCCCTCTATTATCTTTAGCCCTTCTTTTAATTTGATAGAAATGCTTAGTCAAAATTGATGTATTTATTGAAACTATCAGGTTCCTGTTTTTCTTTTCATGTATCAGAAATTGACATAAATTTGTGACTTTTACCTTTTCTGTTATCCTGTTCTCCTGTAGTTATGCCATAATCTGGAAATACAAAATAATTCTTGGTATGAATAACAAAAATTGGCAAATATCAATGAAACAGCAACCTTACAACACAACCTAAATATATTTACAGAATATTAGCTTAAATGAAGTTTTTTTTCAATATAAAAGTAAGAAAGTGTAGTATGATTGCCAACGAGACAACAATCCACCAGAGACAAATTGATACAGAAGTTTACTTTTATTTCTTAGGACAATCCAGAAATCTCAGTACAGAAGTTAGTTTGTTTATAAGCTTTAGAATTGTGAGAAAAAAAAAGTAATGAGTTAAATTTATGACATCATATAAAACAAATGTATTTCTGTATTTCTTTATCCATAACTTAATCTGTTATTGACGAAATGTTATGAAATGAGTTTCTCTATGCGTGTGTAGCATTTCATATGTTAAGGAAAACATTTGGTTTATTGGTTTGTAATTTTTTTTTCCAACTTTATACAGAAAACAAACCATAGAAATGCAATAACATTATGTTGGGTTTTTCAAAATTTGAGATTTTAATAGTCAATAAAAGCACAAAACTTCTACCAGCCCAACAAATCCAATAATTTCACAGTGTCAAGTTTTCATGGTTACACAAAATACACAAAGGACGATTGCAGAATTTAACAATTATAATTTCCTTCAAATTTTCACTTTTTCAGAGATTATGTCACATCAAGATAAAAGATGTAGGAATTGTGTAATAATATATCATGCAGTAATAGCATAATTTACAAAGTTTAGTTTTATTTGCTGTAAAATGCATTTCATCAAATTTAACAAATTCTAATAAATATACACTTAATCACAAATAACATTCTTCTTTTCTGTGAAACTTATTCGTAAAACATTCTTTATAATAAAGACTCCAGTTGTTACACCATCAATCTAGAATTCAATTACTGCCATGTTAGGAGCTAAAAGTGCAATTTTCATGTCAAATACTGGAACCAATTGTATTCTGACATGCGAAGACTTGGATAAAGTTTACACCAACTGGTGTGTGAGGATGACTGCATAATATTTTTTGAGACATTACATAACTTTTTAAGCTTTTATTCAGTCAGCTTAGTTTGTCAAGGTTTCGTAGGAAATTAAATTTTATAACTTTAAAATATGAATTTGTTATAATAAAATTGAAATTTGCATTATAGCTAAATTTCTCCACTCTGTAGCAGCGAAGAGAAACCATAAGCAATTCAAAATGTTTGGAAGCAATAAATTGGTTAACAAATATGGATGACTTGACCAATTTGAATTGTTATGATGAATTTTTTACCTATTTGAATTGGAATGATGGATGTTTTGACCTATTGGTATGATTGAAGTTTTGACCTAAAGGTTTGATGGATATTTTGGCTTATAAAGGTATGATACATGTTTTGGAACATTGATATGATAAATGTTTGGCCTATTGTGACTATGAATGTTTGGCTTACTGCACAGCTTATTGGATAAGCAAAACAAGATTTTACTTATTTTTAACTTCCATTTGATTTATTACTAAACTTACTTGTTAAAAATTTATACTCGAATGCAAACCCTGTATTAGAATGTTGTGTTCTGCTCCCACTCTCAAATACAACCTTCATCCAGGGAATGTTTGACATAAACATTTTTGGAATCTTTTTCCCACAGGTATAATCTAATTCTTTTTCATCATTGTCAATTTTTATATAAATTTTTATGGAGTCTTGGCCGTCACAACTAGAAAAATAAATAAAATAAATTGTATTTTTATGATTTGAATTAGCTTTAATCTTTAATATGATTACTTCAAAAACATGCATATTTAAAATGAGTCCATATCATAGTTACCAAACGCTTCCTTTTTTTAGCAGGTTCTTTATTTCATATGACCATATTTTTTCATATTTTTGTATTTCTCAAACAGTGACCTACCAACAAAAACTTAATATTTTTCATAGTAGTTTTCAAGAAGTAAGAAAATTAAAAATTTATGTCAAATTAATGTTTTCTAAAGCATTATCAATAAATCCAGATAAATACTTGAAATGTGTAAATCAACTGCATTTTTGTCATAAAATGTCAATGACTTATCTCCCCTTACAACTTACTCATATGGTTCATTTGGATTTCCTCCATCAAAAAATAGATCCATCCTTGTGAACTTTATTTGTATTCTTTCTTCGGCTGTTCCATTAAATATATAGGTACATCTTGTAGATGCTGGGTATGAAGCTGGATGATTCTGACTCGTAATTATCCCATGTTTTGTCTTACTCTCTATATACTGATTACAGTTAAATGCTGGAAGAAAAAAGGAAAATTAAGCAACTTATTTCTCACTTACAAAATTTATATCAATGACAGTTACATATATAAACTGGACTTTACTTTTGGTGTGTTTTTGATTGTCTGATTGACTATCAAACATCCAGTGGCAAATACTTCAGGTCAGATTGTAACACTTGCAATCATTTATTCATGAAAAAAAATTAGAGGGTCATCCACATGCTCATATCAAGAATTGAGTCTAAAGGTCATGGGTTCAATACCCATTCTACAAATTTTAAAATTGGCAATTGCTGCTTCTTTAGTCAGAATAATTTGTTTGAAAAGAGTGGCATATCTTTTTGTGAACTATAATTTCCTTATGAGCCTGCACAATACAAACATGTCTATATATTCAATTCATCGATCATCATTATTTACTCATGCTTAAACAATGTGTAAATTTGAAAATATTCTTTTTTATCATATAATTATAATTCTTCAAATGGTTAATTTGTTATAAACCTTAATAGATAAAAGACATTTATTCTTTAAATCTTGTGTCTTTATCTCTTAAAACTAATAATTATGTGTTCAATATTTTCACTGTTTATAGATCGTCTTTCAAAAACAGTTCCATAACCTTTCACTAAATAACCACCAGTTTCTACACCAAACTGCAATTTCATTGGTCAAGAATCCATCCTGTGTCGGACATGGAAATTAATCGTCTATGTACCGTCAATACTTGATTCTATGTTGGACGGGATAATTTAACTTTAAGGCCTGGCTACGAGCAGTCATTACTGACAAGTTACAATAAAGTAAGATTTATTACCATGTCTGAGTCTAATTCATCACCAGAATGTGTGAGACAATTATATGGAACATTAACTACTTTACAACAAAACTCTTTACAAATATATCACTAAAAACTTCAATCCCTAACCTTTTATGCCTACTCTCACAAAAATAATTGAAAAAATGTCCAAAATTTCTTACATACTTAAATTTGGAAAGATATATAATCACTTATATATTTGGCAATGAATAATAAAACAAAAACCACTTCTAATTTCAGTAACAGTTAAAACACACTTAAATGAAACACAATGTGATTAAGGAAAAACCATCTGCATTTTTATACACTACAAACAATACCAATTTCCCCGGAAACCATAAAAAAAGAAAAATTCAATTAACCGAGTTTTTCAATATGTATATGTCACAAAAAGTATGAGAAATCTGATAATGCTCATGTGGCACTTGGTATCAGTAAAGAATTGTACATTTCATGCAAATACTTTAGTCATGACACTTAAAAGCTTAGTTTAATGTGAAAGTTTGTGTGATATCAGCAGAGGAATGGTAAAATGTGTCTACATGACATAAAAGCCACAGTTCACAACTATAATATCCAATATGTCATTTCTTCAGATGTGATTAAAAACAGAGATATTTTGTGTCATTAAGTTTATCATACAGCAAACTGTATGTTGCATACAAAGCAGAATACCAGGTGTGCCCTAGCAGGAAAAAAAGTAAGAAAGAAGTAGGAAGATAAAACTTCATAAAACTAGATGTGTCAAAGCGACATGAATGGCCCTGTCTCAAAAAGTTGAAAAATCTGCAATTTCTATAACACATGTGGAGTTTTTTTTTGTGGACACAAACATGATGGTAGTCTCACATATCAAAAATCAGCTCAAAATTTGGACGTGTATAGAAAAACAGTGTGTATAACTGTGATTTTCAACAATTTATTAAAGTCCATAGCCTGTAATTTCGGCAAAAATTAGCTGAGCAGAACAAAACTTAAACTTGATCTGTCACTCATCTTGATTAACTTACATACCTAAAATCAGCCCAATATCTGAAGGCGTTTAGAAAAAAACTCTGTATAATGGTTTGTTGCGGAATGACGGAATTTCGGACAAGGGTAAAACTATATGGCACCGACTTCATTGCGGGGCCATAAAAAGCAAAAATGATTCCCAACTTGCATTCCTTATAAATAACTTTAAAGAGGTTATTTATTCTCAAAATGCAAAACTTACCCTTCATTGAGGGTATTCACTATCAAATCACTACCCTTCATTGAGGGTATTCACTATCAAATCACTACCCTTCATTGAGGGTATTCATTATCAAATCGCTATCTAGTTACCAAATTTACATGAAAAACTCAAGAAAAATTGCCCACATGAAGGATACTCATTAAACTTACAAAATTCCTCCAATTTCCAAGAGGTCTTCCCTATAAACTAATACTTAGCCAAGTCCATTAGAGTATGTCAACACAAATCTTGTGCTCTGAATTCATAGAACAAATTCACTTAGAACTTACCTTATTTACCAACAAGAATGTGTCCATAGTACACAGATGCCCTAAAGGCAATATCAACTTCTATGTTCAGTGGACTGTGTAATTGGGGTTAAAACTCTAATTTGGCATTAAAATTGGTAATATCATATCATAGGGAACATGTGTACTAAGTTTCAAGTTGATAGGACTTCACCTTCATCAAAAGCTACCTATAGCAGGACAGATGGTCGGACAGACGGATGAATGAAGGGACGAACAGACGCACAGACCAGAAAACATGATGTCCATAAATGGGACATAAAAATTGCTCACATGAAGGATATTTATTAAACTTGTATTTTTAAGAGGTCTTCCCTAAAACTAATACTGGCCAAGTCCATTGGAGTATGTCAACACAAATCTTGTGCTCTGAATTCATAGAACGAATTCACTTAGAACTTACCTTATTTACCAACAAGAATGTGTCCACTAGTACACAGATGCCTTAAAGGCAATATCAACTTCTATGTTCAGTGCATCACCTAATTGGGGTCAAACTCAAGCATGGAATAAATTTGAAACTAGATATATATAAAGATTTCTCATTACTCCAACAAAAGTCAACTGATAAATTTTCAAACTACTAATCTAAAAGATGATTGTGGCCAAGTTTGGATTAATTTGGCCGAGTAGTTTCAGAGGAGAAGATTTTTGTAAAATATTACTAAGATTTACGAAAAATGGTTAAAAATTGACTATAAAGGGCAATAACTCCTAAAGGGGTCAACTGACCATTTCAGTCATGTTGACTTATTTGTAAATCTAACTTTGCTGAACATTATTGCTGTTTACTGTTTATCTCTATCTATAATAATATTCAAGATAATAACCAAAAACAGCAAAATTTTCTTAAAATTACTAATTCAGGGGCAGCAACCCAACAACGGGTTATCGGATTCATCTGAAAATTCCAGGGCAGATAGATCTTCACCTATTTAACAATTCTACCCCATGTCAGATTTGCTCTAAATGCTTTGGTTTTTGAGTTATAAGCCAAAAACTGCATTTTACCCCTATGTTCTATTTTTAGCCATGGCGGCCATCTTGGATGGTTGGCCGTGTCACCGGACACATTTTTTAAACTAGATACCCCAATGATGATTGTGGCCAAGTTTGGTTTAATTTGGCCCAGTAGTTTCAGAGGAGAAGATTTTTGTAAAAGTTAACGACGACGACGGACGCCGGACGCCGGACGCCGGACGCCAAGTGATGAGAAAAGCTCACTTGGCCTTTTAGGCCAGGTGAGCTAAAAAATATAACATATTCCTTGGGTTTAATTGTATTTTTTTTTAAAGTTTACTATTAATAGACAGGGGATAAATTTATGGCAATTGTTCACACTAACAATATATAGCTTTAAGCCAGGTGAGCGAAATCAATGAAATGAACTTCCAAGGATATCAAAAATACTAGACAGTTTTACAAATAGCCATTGTACTCTTCATAATCAGCATTTAAGAAAAAAAAATTCAACATTTAAAATCTTAAAAAATTAGTAACAAGTCGTCTTAATCAGAAGACAAATTTGCAAGAACATTTTCTTCAACTTAAATAGTAATCTATATCAAACAGATATAACAAAAACAATAGGCAATCGCTTTAATGTCAATGTGTCCAATTATGTTTTCTGCTGAAATTACCCTCAGACATATCGAGAAAGCAAATAATAAAAGCAGACATTTTTCACTTTCGTTAGCATTTGGTTATACATCATTTATCTAAATTACAAATCTGTCTTGAAAATAAATTACCCATTTCAGTTAATTGAGAGCTTAAATAAATGTCATAATACCTGTTGTCTGTGTAGAAATACTTTGGATATAAAATCCCAAACTCAAAATCATAAACAATATTGTTGCTAACATAATGTCTGTCTCCACAATTCTATAACAGCGTCTGCAACTTTAATTCAAAATTTAACAGCACAAAGCCGTTCCCACAATGCAACTGTAATTGAACCAGTTGAAACAACAAATTGTGTCATGAAGTCACTTATAATGGAGAAATTCTGTAATCAGTAGCAATCGCTCAGCAAATTATATTTTCAATCTCATCTCCGAGAAAACAGGATGATTTTTTATTATCACTGGAAATGAAAGATGTCTACTGTCGACACATGGTTCAGTCTTGATTCAATTTGTACCGTTTCATCTTCAAAGTGATATCTTGGGATGAAAAGGAAATCTAAGGAAACAATTTATAGTTCTGACTCAATATTATTTCCCATAATATGATCATGGTTAAAACTGACAAAAATCATTAAATCTTTTGGACAGAATCAGCCAAAATAAGATAAATAGTCTTCAATTATCTGTGTAGTCATTCTACACTAACTGCAGAAGCAATTTGTGTGCCATAAAAACAATAAGCATTTCTTTGATGAATTTAAGATGTCCTTAAACTTATAGTCATGCTATAAGCTTATGTATTTTGTTTACAAACCCACATGTATATTATACAAATATTTAATTCATTATAAACATTACACTGTAGACTGGTAAGACGCATCTAGGAACATTGGCTGGGAAACTTAATAAAAAAATAAAACGGATGCTCTTTTAAGAGCTAGGGCAACATTTTTTGAGATCTTGAGTACCTGATGCTGAGAATGTACTGGAAAATTCAAATTAAAGGGACATAAGCTACCATTAAGCCAAAAACAGTCAAGAAAGCAAAATAATGAACTTCTCTATTTCCCTATTCAGTTTGGTTCAATTTGGTCAAAATAAGATTGAGAACATCTCAAATGTATTACTGACTTGCAAGTGAATAATAAAACCGGTTTTCATATAACCCTCTCTTGATAACTTATGCATGCCATAATAGCATTCATGCAGTTATTAAAAATTAAGAAATTTCAATATTGAAAATTGAAACAAAGAACACACCATGAATACATTTCTTTGACTGTTTCGTACCACAAGAAATCATTCATATCCAGGTAAAACCATCATTTAATTTTTTCTTAATTTATGACATAAAATCAAACAGACCTGGAAAAATCATTATTACACAACTCAATGTGCTTATCAGTCTATTTATATCTATGTTGATGTTTATATATGGTTGAATGACTTAACATTTGCAGTCTTCGGAGGTATTCTCAATGGTTAATAATATGGCATCAGTAGTCTATTTTGATACAGACAAAATGCTGACATTTATACTGAGTCTATGCATTGTTAATTGTTTCTTTTAGTTTTTTTTGTAATTTAGATCTAAGTTTAAGTATGTTTTCAATAAAATATTAGGATATAAGTCAAGTTGGTGATCATTAATTTTACAGCTAAATGCCACTTTTAGGAAAATATTTGCCATTTTCAAAAAAAACGATACAAATGGAGAATCACAAAAAAGAAAGCTGTTTTATGCATTTAAAGAACCTTTGGGAGCTTGCTCACATAACCCTGCCTCCATATTGTCACTGGACAAACAAAAAAGAACAGGACTAACAGACTTAAGTGTATTGAGGCCAAGAAGTTCAAAGGGGCATAACTCCTAAATAAAAACTAAATTATAATTTGTATCGATATGCACATTTACATAGTACCCAGCATGTCTTTATTATCTACAAAGTTTGTGAACTTCTGTTGTGTGGTTTCAGAGGAGTTAGGATGACAAACTGTTGCAGAAGTATATTGAGGCCAATAAGTTCAAAGGGACATAAGTCCTAGAAAAAAATTGAATCATAATTTCCTGTTGATATGCACATCTAAATAGTATGTATTATCTATAACATTTCATGAAATTCTGTACTGTGGTTTCAGAGTAGTTGTGACGACAAGAAGAGGACTGAAAGACCAACGGAAGGACAGATAGACAGATGGGTCAAAAACGTTATACCTGATGCAAAATTATGTGGGGTATAATAAAAAAAATAGTTTCAAACACAGATTTTCTGAGAAAAAAACGAAAAAGTAAATGCAAAACTTAGTTTGAAAAAAGCAAATACTAGTAACTATATAAACAGAAAACCATTTTTAAATTAAGGTAAAATATCAAAATAAGACAGCCTTCTTGTAAAATGTCAAACATTGTTTTGAGATATAATTACTTATACCATGAACAGAGGATTGAGGAACAGGAATTAGTCAAGAAGTAAAGTCTGGTAATTCAGACTAAATTAAAGCATTGTCTGAATGTCAGTATAACATGACTTATATAGACTACAGTAAAGTATGTTTGATAAAGTACAATAGATTTCTTGGTAATGGGTGTAAATGTAAATTCAGTGTTTACTGTCTTCAGCATGCAAGACACAGGTTCTCTAGGGACATGTAAACAGTAAACCATTTTATAATTATAACTAAAGGAAGTGGTTTTTAATGGACTGTATTCACTTTATAGATGTCCAAACCATATCTTTGTTAATTCATTGGAATATAAAAAGGAAACCAAGAATCTCTTAAAATACTGGTAAATTTCACAGACCACACCAACCAACAACATCAAACCCCTCCGAACCAACCTGACAACCCCCCAGAAAAACTGATGCCAGGAACACATTGTCTAGTAAGTCTGACTTGGTACAGGCACACATATGGTTGTGGTTACCATGTTTTGCATAAACACAAACCTTTGCCTTGCCTTCTTAAGGGGGTTCGCGGGTCTAAATCATTTATATAGGATTTCTCTATATTTTTCTATAAATGAACTTTATCTTATAGTTAATAGAAAAATAAAATAAAAAAGGGGGTCACCGTTCATTTGCGCTCACAATCTGCCTTCGAAAGAAGCATACATATTTGTAAAAGTGTTTTTTTTCTGTTGAACTAATAGGAGAAATAAAGGTAATATCGAAATAAAAAAAAGAACTTTATTACAGAAATTGCTTAAATTTTACAATAATTTAGTTTTAGTACAGTATATATCGAAATTATATTGAAAAATATAGGTCACCGATGAGTTAAAAGAGATATTTCAAAAAGGGAGATATTGAACTTTTTCAATGATGTTTACATTATAAAAGTCATCTGGGGCCAACACAAATTATTTGTTTTGAATGTTTTTTTGTACCATATGATAAAGTAACAACTACAAAAGGTAATAAATAAAATTTGTAATGAAAAACAAATGTTTAATTTTTTCTGAAATTTTTATACCCTCGAGCCTCCTGAAACCATAATTTTGTAAAACTTTAGAAAATAGCAAGAAGAGACATATATTTGAGGCACCAGAGATAAGCTTTAATCAGATATTTCTTTTTGGTAACTCAGAAAAAACAGGACTGATGCAATTAATCAGTCATTAAAAGTAATACAAGACAGGACTGACACAATTAATCAGTTATTAAACAAGGTAAAAGTTATGTCAGACAGGACTGACACAATTAATCAGTCATTACACAAGGCAAAAGTTATGTCAGACAGGACTGACGTAATTAATCAGTCAGTAAAAGTAACACAAGACATGACTGATAGAATTAATCAGTCATTTTAGAGGTACGTGTTGATGAAGACCAAGGTGACGGAGATAGATTAAATAGGAATTGTATGTTGTCAATACAAATGTCTACACCTAATTCAATATTATGTCTTTACAAATATATCAAATTATAATAGAAGTATATATTGTGACAACTATACAAATACACCATCACGAGATATGTACAGATCATTCCAAAATACAAGGACAGCAATGAACTAATGCCCAGATAGACATATTCTTTATTCATTCTCTTTTAAGACGATTTTAATGGTTTTTCAACCTTTTAAGTATTCAAGAGACTGAGTGCACAAGCTTTGAGGGACTTTCTTGAAACCAACTTTAAAATGACTTGCTAAGTCGGATAGTAGATTTACAAATGAATACACGTAAGTTCCTTGTTGGGAAGTGTACTGCTATAATGCCCGATTTGATTTAGTACAGAGCAGTTATGAGAAGTAACTAGACAAAAGTACACACGTTGAAATGTCTCCCCCTTTTTTTACTTACCATTGATATTATGTTGATAGTCCTAAATATATTAGCTTTACTACAACTATCAGTTAAACTTAACATGATCCAAGAAAATGAGATCAAGGACAGATAAACCAATTTGGAAATACATGTACACCTTACAATCATTCCTATATATATACACCAAAGATACAAAATATAGTTGATCATTTGCACATTTAAGACACAGACTTAACCAGGAAAAGTTAACATTAAATCAATGAACCATGAAAATGAGGTCAAGGCCAACATGAGCCCAGCCAGACAGACATGTACACCTCATATCAACTAACTAGTAAAATCTTGATACAGCTACCTTCCTGAAAGAGGACAATTCTTTTACATTGATTTCTGGTACTGATTAATTGTTGGTGTTTAATGTCACTTTGAGACCTGTTGGCAATAACATGGTAGACAGTTTTTATTGGAGGAAGCTGAGAGCATATAGAAAGAACCACAACATTTGTCAATCTAAGTTATTGATATCAGAGTCAACACATCAAGGTACATGTGGGGTAAAAATTCACAACATCAATGTTGACAAATATTAGTGTCCAAAGTCTCACTAAGTCAGCAACCAATGCTCTGCCTATTTATCCTATGTAGATGGTCTATCAGTACATACTGAAAATAAATAATTAAGAAAGTACCAAATACCTTGACTAATATAAATTTGACTCGTTTTCTTTTCATAACATTTTGACCAAATTTACTTTGACCCTTGACAAAAAATTTAAAATAAAAAAAAACTTGAACCACACACTTTAATCTGAAATATTTCATTGGATAAATAGCCGTTTGACAAACACTTAATTTTGATCGTTGAGAAGCTTATTATTCCCTTAGCAATAGAACGTCAATTAAAACGTTCAGCTGATTTTTACTGAGTTATCTCCCTGTAGTATTATGTACCACCTTAAACAATCCTTGTGACAGTGCACAATATAAATCATTAAGACTATTAAATGCATTGTAAAAAGTGCTATTCCAAGGATAACTTTTCAATTCTTAATTGATGTTGCATTCAAAAACAAATGATAACAGAAAACTAATACACAGCTGTTTAACTTAATTATTTACAATGTACAAATGTATTGGCTCGAAATAATGACTAATAATTATCAGAAATGGTCATCTTTATAAAAATAAAGAGATGTGGTATGATTGCCAATGAGACAACTATCCACCAGAATATCCATTTCAATTAATATCTGCTTCATGATTAGGTTGGCAGTTACTAATAGCTTCATATTACTATTCTGAAACATTAATTCTGACTGAAATCAGACAAGAAATCAAAATTCTGATGAAAATACAAAACATTTATGACAGGAATCTAGTTAAGCATGGCACTATGACATTCTCACAAAAAACTTCCCAACTTATCAGATTTATAAAATAACATTAAATCTCCAATTCATCATTAGAATCCATGGTAATATGTCAGTTATATTACAGAAAAAGTATAGAAAACAGCAAAAATTAATGTCAACCTATTGCTTACATTAAACAGAAGGAATGGTTTGAGACGAATAAATCAAATAACATTGTAGTTTACAGCAAAACAGAAACATTATTTTCTAAATAGTCAATATTATCAAAGGAGCATGATTCCTCAATTAACTCTTTTGTAAAAACAAAACACATTTATATGTCTCTGTTATGTCAATAATTAATCTCAACAATTCTATATTTGCCGTGAAAATACATTTGATGCTGTTTAAAACTGTCTTTATCAGAAAAAAAACATTTATTGGGAAGGAAAACTCTTAATAAAGGAGAAGCAGATGTGAAAGAAAAAACCCACTTAATTCAAATGTAGTTGTATAACCCAATGTTTGGCACATAAAAGTAGATGTGGGGTGTAATATTTTGTCAATGAAAATCAAAACCAAATTGCAAAAAAACCAAAAAACATCTAGGTGGTAAAACTTAGTCTCAATCAATTGTCGTTTGAGAATCTAATGCAGTCTGGGATATTTTTTCAAAAGTATACACCAAAATGTTGAGATTGGTTTGAAATGTACTTAACAATGGAAATTCATCCAATGATGCAACGTTATTTTCATTTTGGTGTACAAACAATGAGATTACCCATAATTCTCTAGATTCTGAAAAGGCGAATTGAAGGTATCAACTATCAATATGTCATGCTCTAAAGCATATCAAATCTAGGTCCAAGTTATTCACCATTTTAACCTTTGAAATTGTACTTAAATGGACTTGCTAAATAATCATCATGTTTAAATACTAGTAATAAGCTGCTTTCTTTTGATAAATGACTGTGACAGAGTCTGTTTTCATTGCAACAGATAATTTTAATTTTTTTTCCATGATTGCAGAGGCTGAAATATTTCTTATCATACAGAGATGTTAAAAAGTGCTGACTAAGTTGAATCCCATTTTAACTTACTTAAAGTAAAAACAAGAGCCAGAAGATTGCATCAAAGGGAAAAATAAAAAGTCAAACTAAAAACTGACCAATACAATGGAATAACTTACAAAAATACCAATAACAGTCTACAAAACATAACATTGAAAACTGTAGACTGAGCAGCATGAATCTAATAAAGGGTGATGTGCTCTAGAAAGGTAGATTAGCTCCCTTTCCATATGTGCCCCCCCCCCCCAATCTTGCCAAAACAAATCATGCATGATAGTGTCAAATTTTTTTTTTAGGGATGAATTTAACTTTACCACTAAGAACCCTTGGTTCAATAGCTTCCTTGTGAGGCATGAGTGAGGAACCAGCTGTCAAGATAATATTTGAAAGATCACAATAGGAAAGCTGATATCATCTCTTTTGCAGTTTTCATTAACCAACTCTCCAACTCAGTTTGTCAATTTTTAGATGTTAGTCAAGATACCATACAGAATTAACTATATCTGTGGTATCCTTTTCAAGTTACTGAATTATTTAGTAGATCTATATAGTGCTATAATATCCACAAAGTGCTCAACTGACAGTTAAATCTATTTAGATCTTGCTTAATTGACCAAAAGATATTTGTTTTAAAAAGCATCTAGTCTTACAATGGAAAAATCATTATCAGTATGTTTTTTTTTACACCAAAAACACTCATACTATGCCAATGATCACAGAGAAAAAAAAAACCAAATTAATTGCATTGGCTCAATAAACTAATGTAATTTCTCAGTCAAATTTTAACTGATATTTCACAATGTGTTATAAATACATCATTTCACTTCTCTGACATAATAAAACAATAGGCATTGTTAAGGAAGTCGAATAAAAAAAAAAGCAAGACCTGCAGAAAACCATATATACGTAGTTCCTTTCTTTTTCCATTTTATTACATGATAAGTCAATATAACTATAAAACCCACGAATTTAAATATTGAAAAATATTATTTACTCATCCAATCGAATATCACTCATATTACATAAGGCATGGTTTTTTTTTTTTTTTTTATATACACAGCAGTACAATGGCAAAATAGAAAGGTTACAGAAGTTTAAACCAATAACGAAGAGAAAAGCTGAGAACATGCAAACTACTTAGTTATAAAATAGACTAATAAATAAACAAAACATTCACAGTAGGTATCAATTGACAAAGAATTAAAAACAAAAACCCATACATTTGTCTATAAAATAACGTTAGAATTCCAATCCATCATTAGAATCCATGGCAACATGTCAATATCACTAACTTATATTGCAGAATTACCATGGAAGCTAGGAGAAATTAATGTCAACCAATTGCTTATATTAAAGAATGAGCAGGAGTTATTTCGACAGCTAAACTCAATATTGATGTACTTTACAACAAATTACAATACAATAGCTACATATATTCACTGGTGAAAAGAAGCATGTCTTTACTAAGTGCCTAATTCAATTATAAAATTACTTTGTCTACAAAGGCAATGGAGAAAGACAATTAATAGATAGCTTAAAGATTGCACCTAAATCATTTAATTTTGCCTTTCTATGCAGTAACCATGCAGTTCTATCTGTATCATTTTAATTAAGTATTACTTTCAATCAATTACATGTACAGAACAAATACCAATAAGCTAAAGGCTATCCTAGATATTGTTGCCAACTGTAAGAGGTGTTATAATCTAGAGGTGTAAGAATTACACTTATCAATAGAGTAATAAGAGGAGCACAATAAATGTATATATGGAATGTTTCTTAATGGAATGTTTCTTAATACACCTTTACCTCCTTTGTCTTAATCTCTGGCCTTTCCCAGGGTATTCCATTACCAAATATGTAATTATAAGCCATCAGTCATGTGTAACCACAGGGCTAGAAGCCCAGGCTTGTAAAATTGCTTTAGGCCTGTATAAATCATCTCTACAGGCCAACATAATCAACTAAAATGTTCCAAAATTTGAGTTTCAGGCCAGTTAGTGGATTTAAAAGTTTAAAGTGAATCACTAAGACTACCACATATTACAAAGACTAACAAATAATCATATTGACATACATAACTATTGAGACCCATTTAGGTGTAATACCACCAAATCATGGTACGTCACATCCGGTTGTATACAAAAGTAGGTCTAAAAATATTTCCTTGAATTTGACAGTTGTAGAAAATTAACCCTACATTTCAATGCACTTAAATTTTTCTGAGTCATAAACATGTATGTTGGGTGTCTAAAAGCATCATTGCTTTTTATTTGATGGTCTTATAAAATATTTTGGAAATTTAACGTTACATAGTTACCAAAGCAGGTAACCAGTAAATAACAGTGTAAAATTTGGGTTATTTACTTCCGGTGATGGTTACTTTCTTATATGCAATGAAATGTAGTGTGAAATTTTCACTGTAGCACTGGAAAGGATTAAACTTTATTCATGCAAAGTATTTCTTTGGTTGAAATAAAGGTAAATACTGTACAATTTTTTTTAAAATGCCAATTTAACACAGACTAATAGGGGAAAATCAATGGTGGTATTACGCCTATTTAGGGAAACTACATGTGCACTCGTGACCTTATTGTACTTTCATTTTTAAAAATTATTACTAAACATGGAATATTCAGGGATTGAGACACAGAAAGCACGTTTGAGGTAAAATTGCCTTGAAATGGGGGTTTACGGGTGTTTGCTAAGTCAAATGGGTGGACAGACGAAGCTGTATTCAGTTTACTGTGTCAAATTTTAAATCACCCTTACAGTTTTGTTTATACAACATGTGAATTTTCATTTCAGTGTTACCTGTTTAAAAATCTTATATGTGAATTGGTCTGCAGATGACACTTCAGCATTGAGGTCATGTATCAACTAATGTCGTTTTTTTTTGGTTTTGGCCACAAAAGTTTACAATTTGCCATTGTGCAGTCTGCATTTTGCACTGTCAAAACATCATTTAAACACTTATTTGCCCTGGATTTATACACATCAGAATCCAGTCTCACATACTTAAACTTTATAATTCTTACCAATTTTTTTTTTTACCAGCATTCCAAGGGACATATCCCTTTTTAAAAACATTTTGAGGTATTTTTTTATTACTCTTTCTCCCCATTTTCTAATGTAAAATACAAGAAAGTGGACTTTTTGTGTTAATCTATTAGAAATATACTGTTTTAAGTAAATAAAAAGACTTTGATACCAGTAACAATAAATGATTGACAGAAAGGGAACTGTTATTTGTCACACTAGGGGAACAGACCAAAAACTCAATTTACACATAAGGGCTTATAGAAACTTCCGTGGAGACTGTCAACATTTATAGAGACAGTTATTTTAGCTAAAACACTTTAATTATTGATTTAACATTACATTTATTTATTTTTTTGGGGAAAATAATCACATTTGTTTTATTTTTTAGACAAAAGATATCAAGTTTTGATGAAAAAGAAGGAAGAAGGAAAAATTGACCAAAACAGACCTTCAAATGAACTCTAAAAGGTGCAATAAAATTGTTTATCATCTTAAAGTTGTCTTTTGTATCCTATTTAATTGTTTGAATGCATAGATCATGAGTATATGATCAGATATTAGTCAACACTGTATTTTATAATGATACACTGAAATCAGGAGTTTTCGAAGAAATTAGACTGAAATCGCCGTAGGATATGGCCTCACATTATTGTGATTTTCTCTGAAACTATAGCTCTGACTGAGACAAAACTTAACAGTTATGCTTGAAATAAATTGCAATTGGAGGGAACAAAAATATTTAAAGTTTATTTGACATTTAGGTGTTCTTAACAATCACAAAAAATACCCAAAAAATAAAAAAAGACTACCACAATCACAAAGACTTCCACATAATCAAAAAGACTATCACATACTCACAAAGACTATTACATGATCATAAAGAATATCACATAATCATAAAGACTACCACATAATCACAGAGACTACCACATAATCACAAAGACTACCACATAATCACAGAGACTACCACATAATCACAAAGACTACCTTAAATCACAGAGACTACCACATAATCACAAAGACTATCACATAATCACAAAGACTACCACATAATCACAGAGACTACCACATAATCACAAAGACTACCACATAATCACAGAGACTACCACATAATCACATAAAACTACCACATAATCACAAAGACTACCACATAATCACAGAGACTACCACATAATCACATAAAACTACCACATAATCACAAAGACTACCACATAATCACAGAGACTACCACATAATCACAAAGACTACCATATAATCACAGAGACTACCACATAATCACAAAGACTACCACATAATCACAAAGACTACCATATAATCACAAAGACTACCACATAATCACAGAGACTACCACATAATCACAAAGACTACCACATAATCACAAAGACTACCATATAATCACAGAGACTACCACATAATCACAAAGACTAATCACATAATCACAGAGACTACCACATAATCACAGAGACTACCAAAAAATCACACAAGAGTGCACACGCTGAAATGTCTTGCCTTCTTTACTAATTATTGATATTATGTTGATAATCCTAAGTATAAAACTTTATTAAAAACTGTCACATAAACTTAGCATTAACCAAGATAACTAAACAAAGACCAATGAACCATGAAAATGAGGTCAAGGTCAGATGAACCATGCCAGGCAGACATGTACAGCTAACAATGCTTCCATACAACAAATATAGTTGACCTATTACTTATAGTTTAAGAAAAATAGACCAAAAAACAAAAACTTAACACTGAGCAATGAACCGTGAAAATGAGGTCGAGGTCAAATAAAACCTGCGGGACTGACATATAGATCATAAAATATTCCCATACACCAAATATAGTTGACCTATGGCATATAGTATTAGATAAAAAGACCAAAACTCAAAAACTTAACTTTGACCACTCAACCATGAAAATGAGCTCAAGGTCAGATGACATCTGCCCGCTAGACATGTACATCTTACAATCATTCCATACAACAAATATAGTAGATCTATTGCATAAAGTATGAGAAAAACAGACCAAAACACAAAAACTTAACTATAACCACTGAACCATGAAAATGAGGTCAAGGTCAGATGACACCTGCCAGTTGGACATGTACACCTTACAGAGCCTTCCATACACCGAATATACTAGACCTATTGCTTATAGTATCTGAGATATGGACTTGACCACCAAAACTTAACCTTGTTCACTGATCCATGAAATGAGGTCGAGGTCAAGTGAAAACTGTCTGACGGGCATGAGGACCTTGCAAGGTACGCATATACCAAATATAATTATCCTATTACTTATGATAAGAGAGAATTCAACATTACAAAAAATCTGAACTTTTTTTTCAAGTGGTCACTGAACCATGAAAATGAGGTCAAGGACATTTGACATGTGACTGACGGAAACTTCATAACATGAGGCATCTATATACAAAGTATGAAGCATCCAGGTCTTCCACCCTCTAAAATATAAAGCTTTTAAAAAGTTAGCTAACGCTGCCGCCGCCGGATCACTATCCCTATGTCGAGCTTTCTGCAACAAAAGTTGCAGGCTCGACAATAAAACTACCACATAATCACAAAGACTACCACATAATCACAGAAACTACCACATAATCACAAAGACTACCACATAATCACAAAGACTACCACATAATCACAGAGACTACCACATAATCACAAAGACTACCACATAATCACAAAGAATAACACATACCGGTAATCACAAAGACTACCACATAATCACAGAGACTACCACATAATCACAAAGACTACCACATAATCAGAGACTACCACATAATCACAGAGACTACCACATAATCACAAAGACTACCACATAATCACAGAGACTACCACATAATCACAAAGACTACCTTAAATCACAGAGACTACCACATAATCATAAAGACTACCACATAATCACAGAGACTACCACATAATCACAAAGACTACCACATAATCACAGAGACTACCACATAATCACAGAGACTACCACATAATCACAGAGACTACCACATAATCACAAAGACTACCACATAATCACAAAGACTACCACATAATCACAGAGACTACCACATAATCACAAAGACTACCACATAATCACAGAGACTACCACATAATCACAGAGACTACCACATAATCACAGAGACTACCACATAATCACAAAGACATCCACATAATCACAGAGACTTACACAATTACAATGAATAACAAATAATCACAACTCTGCCACACTGATTATATTTGGTTTGCCCAAACCTTACCCAAAGGCAGAGACAGTGGATAGGTAGGTAAGCCTTTTCTTTTCTTTTGTTTTTCTACGCAAAGAGAAATTGAAGTGTCAAAAACTCATTAGTCTGATTATATAAAAACTTTTTCACATCAGGACAATAAAAGATTTTACATAGGCAGCTAATTCCTGGGTAGGTAAGAGTTTTAGGCAAACAAACATATTCTTTTTTTTTAAGTCTTACTATAACAACCACATAATCATGATCGAAGACAATCACATAATCACAAGGACTGCCTCATAATCATACACACATAAACTTAATCACAAAGATTACCTCATAATCACATAAATAACTTTGAGCAATCTAAACAGCAGCAGACAGTACTGAACATTAACACTAAAGAACAACCCATTGAACACAAGAAATAACAGCAGCTCTGAAGAATATTTCCTGCTCTACATGAAGCAAAATATATATGTCTGTAGAGTCAATAATTTGTCATATCTGGTGTGAAAACAGTAGACATATAACAGAAAAATCCAGAAACACTTAGTATGTCATTGTCGTGAACATATAATGGTTTATATCATAAAACTTGGGTGTTCAAATAAACCTGTCAAAATGCATTCCTAACTGAATAAGTTTTAGGCATTAATCTTTGCTTCTTTATTTTATATAAGAGGTAACACTATATTGATTTTGAAATGAAAATGAAACATTTTAAAACTTATGAAATTTGAAAGGTAATATTTTTCTTTTATCGCTATTTTGTGCATTTTTCCTTTCATCTTTTTTTGTGATAATTTTCATATCATTCTACTCGCTTGAGATGGATAATTATCGCTAGGAACTAAGCATGCACGTGGCGTTGCTAACGAAATTGACATGAAATTGACAACGTCGTCATAGGTAAAATAGCGATAAACAGATTATCATTGTTCATCTCAACTCGATTGCATTTCTCGCTTTCGCCGTCCCGGCTCAAGCGAGAAAATCAATCTCGTTGAGATGATCACCGATAATCTATAATTATCCATTTTTTTTTCAGTATGCTATTTATTGAGCATAAAGTATTCTTTATTATACTGCAACTAGTTGTGATTATTTCCTAAATATAGTAACATAGCTATATTTTGTATAATGTCAATTTCATCATGGAACTCTTTCTCCACAATCAGGGGTTCATTAAAGGATGAAAATAAGTTTGACATTTGTGTTACGATTTAAAAAGCTATCAATGTATAAGTTGATTAGTTTATGAAATTTGAGGTAATTCATAGATTGTCTTTTTTTTAAATTATGATCAGCATTATCATTTTTCTTAGAAAAAATGCTACATTCAATCTAAGAAGTTATCTAAACTCATTCCAAATGAAAACCTTATTTCATGTTCTTCTCCAACTATATAAATAAAACTTTTATAACAGTCAAACTAGTTATAAAGGTTCCTTCCAGGCCAGTTTTCTCTGGTCCCAAGGTTGACCTTCATACAAAAATGTATACTGGTTTGACTATATATATATATATAACCAGTCATTCTAAAAGACATTTAGTTCCTGAGCTCCAACCCTCAATAGATATTCATATAGAACATGAGAAACTATCAAAACCACTGCAGATAATGCTTCAAGATTCACTTTAACCTAATACATAATAGGAGATTTACAAGTAATGCTTAAATGAATGTTTAACACCAACTTTGGAAACCAGAAATCTAAATGTAATACTACAGAATCAATAAGTTCTTCCTAAAGTTACCCAAAGTATGTAATTAAATCTAGATTGATTGACAATTACATAAACTGCATTTAGCTGCAAAGCTAAGTGAACTAATTCAAATTCTGTGGAAAGAAATTGAACACTCAGTCATCTGTAAGGTCTCTCAATAGAAACTTATAAAAGCTTACCTTGATTGTAGCGGTTTCTACTCGAATGTTTGGCTGAAGTTATTATCATACAAAATAGAGAAAAATAAAATTTTAAAACCAGTTCCATTGCTTAACTTAATAGTTGTTATCCGATTGTGTGAATTATTCTATTGTGTTTTGATGGTAATACTAGCTGTATTAGTTGACCAATCATTATCACTTTATCAATAAATTGGTAGGTCTTATAAGGTATACCCCACTAGCCAATAAATCTGTCAATCAAATCCAATATAACACGCCCACTATATATAACAGAGAAATTATAAATTTCATGCTTAATTTCATATAGTTAATTTTGATGATGATAGCTGAGAATGTAATAAAAAGATCAATATCTGAAGAGATTTTTATCTCAATTCTGATGACAAAGTCTGATATTCATAAATCACCAAATCTTTTCATCCATATATTGCAAGACATAAATTTTATTCTCAGGGAAAATAATCAAGAATCTGACATTTTTGCAATCATTTTTCACTCAACTAAACTGCACTTGAAGAAACTTTTATTACTAACTTAATATCTTATTTATGAAAATGTTCACTCAGTTTATTTCTTAGAATATTCATTTATGCTTCACATGCTAGTTAATAGAAACATTGTTTGCAGAAATTTTATGGTATATAAAGGCAACAGTAAGTATAGCGCTGTTCAAAAGGAGAGAAACAAATTCGAGTTACAAACTAAAACCAAGGGAAACATGTCAACTATAAAAGGAAAACAATGGAACAACAAATACACTGAAGTGAAACAAAAACAAACGCCAATGTAACATATATAGAAACCAACTGGCAACTACTTGTAACATTATTGCCAAATTCCTGACTTGGTACAGGACATTTTTAGAAAAAATGGTGAGTTTAACCGGATTTTATGGCTAACCAAACCTTGTGTTTAATGGCAGTGTTAAAAATACTGCTTCAATGAAAACATTACATGACAGGAATACTATCTTACAAGTTAGATTTCAGGTGCCTTTTTTAAGGTTAAACAAAAAAATTTATAGTAATGGCAAGCTTATGAAGTTAGATGTTTCAGTCACGTCTCAGTCATTACAGCTAAATGGACGTGCTGGGCCAGCTCTCCTTTACCCGCTATCTTTGATAAGGGTTTACAGTTAGATGATCAACGACTTACTACTTTAGATGACAGAATCCAATCCAAGCCGTACAGTAGACGTAGTAGTAGGCGTTCCCGCGTTAACATGCACTCCAAAACCCATTGTATCATGGGGAGTGTTATGCCGATTAACGTCCAAGGGCTGTATCCTAGGTGTTGGGTGATTGACCTTCATTTCACTGCCTCACGGCTTTGGTCCTGATAACGCTTCCTGTCATCTATAATACTACGTCTGAGACTCATCTACCAGTACTCCATCATCGAGGTTAACGGGCTGACAAGCTGACCAAACTGGCCCTGAAAGCAGCCTTTGTGAAGTAAAAGAAACATCAAAATAGTCAACAAAAGAAGAACAACTCACAAAAACCAAGATGGCGGCCTACATATGGCGTCTTCTACTACCTGTTCCTGACCCACGGCATCAAAATATGATAAAGCTCACCAAATGCCTTCCGGCACCGAGCCGACCATGTGAGGGCTGAAAAGCCAGTTAAGGTCGTTAAACACTTCCATATATAAGTTAGATATCATGAAGCAAGTTTATGAAGTTAGATGTCATGAAGCAAGCTTATGAAGTTAGATGTCATGAAGCAAGCTTATGAAGTTAGATGTCATGAAGCAAGCTTATGAAGTTAGATGTCATGAAGCAAGCTTATGAAGTTAGATGTCATGAAGCAAGCTTATGAAGTTAGATGTCATGAAGCAAGCTTATGAAGTTAGATGTCATGAAGCAAGCTTATGAAGTTAGATGTCATGAAGCAAGCTTATGAAGTTAGATGTCATGAAGCAAGCTTATGAAGTTAGTACCATAAAGGCAAGATTCGGAATGTTTAAAGCTTTTTGATTCAGAAAATAGTAGATTAACAAATTCCACATATATATTAACCAACATGTTTGCACTGAACCCCTTTGGAAGGCAAATTTCAACCACAATGAGTGTCTTTAGCAAATGTTTTCAAACAGTTGAGCCATGCACGTATATTTGCATTTGGTCCAAAGTGACAAAAACATACAATTATTCATTTCGATGGCAATAATAAAATTATAAAGAACTTTCGTTGGAACTTAAATTTCATGTTGTGCCACATGGTTTATTCAATGTGTATCCAAATGTTCAAAGAATGCAAGTAACAATACTATTAAAACCATGAGCAGCTTAAGAAGAGATCTAGAGGTCTAAGCCTTCTGGCGGCAGATAATTTGTGTGTATTAATACAATGGTTACATTTTTATACTTCCAATTGCTTCACTTTTTGGGCAAATTTTTTTGATGGAATTCTTTTTCATTTTCTACTGTATGAATCTGAGACTAAAACGGCTATTTTAATGTTCAAATACAGAGAGTATTATCATTTTACCACAGATTATTTATATAACTATACCCCTCTTAATTTTACACATTTACGTGATTCTGACTCTTAATGAGTGCTTCTACTTCCATATTTCCCCATAAATAAGATATATTATATAGAAAAGAAAGGATATAGGTTGTCAATTTGTTTGCCATTTTTGTGAATATATAATCTAAATTATGCCATCTTTCAACTGTGATCTTTTCAATCTTAGATATAACTATTATGTCTCTGTTGAATTTGAACTATTTTAGACTCTACAGAACAAAATGGACCTAAGGGATCTTGATGAAGACTGTGTAATGACTTCTAGATGTTATGTTTTCTTTTTGTGTGTTATTGAGCTGGTATCTGATTAATATTCCCATAAATAATTTTACTGATATATGTAGTAAAATATTTGACAAACAAGAATGTGTCCAAATTATGGGGATGCCCCACTTGCACTATCATTTTCCATGTTCAGTCGACCATGAAATTGGGGTAAAAAATCTAATTTTGCATTAAAATTAGAAAGATCATATCATAGGGAACATGTGTACTTAAGTTTCAAGTTGATTTGACTTCAACTTCATCAAAAACTACCTTGACCAAAAACTTTAACCTGAAGTGGGACAGATGGACTGAAGAACGAACAAACAGACAAACGCACAGACCAGAAAACATAATGCCCTCTTCTATTGTAGGTGGGGCATAAAAAAGAAGTTTTTTAAGAAATTTAATAGGAATATATCATTGACAGACCTCTTCACAAACTAAAATATTATAATAAAATCAACAAAAAATTTTAAAGAATTTCATAACAAGAATGTGTCCTAAGTACACGGATGCCCCACTCGCACTATCATTTTCCATGTTCAATGGACTGTGAAATTGGGTAAAAAATCTAATTTGGCATTAAAATTAGAAAGATCATACCATATAGGAACATGTGTACTAAGTTTCAAGTTGTTTGGTCTTCAACTTCATCAAAAACTACCTTGACCAAAAACTTTAACCTGAAACTCCCACTTTCATTTTCTATGTTCAGTGGATCGTGAAACTGGGGTCAAAAGTCTAATTTAAAATTTGAAAATTCATATCATAAGCAACAAGTGTACTAAGTTTCAAGTTGATTGGACTTCAGCTTCATCAAAAACTACCTTGACCAAAAACTTTAACCTGAAACTCCCACTTTCATTTTCTATGTTCAGTGGATCGTGAAACTGGAGTCAAAAGTCTAATTTAAAATTTGAAAATTCATATCATAAGCAACAAGTGTACTAAGTTTCGAGTTGATTGGACTTCAGCTTCATCAAAAACTACCTTGACCAAAAACTTTAACCTGAAACTCCCACTTTCATTTTCTATGTTCAGTGGACCGTGAAATTGGGGTCAAAAGTCTAATTTGGCTTTAAAATTGGAAAGATCATATCATAAGCAACAAGTGTACTAAGTTTCAAGTTGATTGGACTTCAGCTTCATTAAAAACTACCTTGACTAAAAACTTTAACCTGAAATGGGGCAAACAGACGCACAGACGAACGAACGGAGGCACAGACCAGAAAACATAATGCCCCTCTACTATTGTGACGAACGAACGGAGGCACAGACCAGAAAACATAATGCCCCTCTACTATCGTAGGTGGGGCATAAAAATCTTTTTTAGAAGACATTCCAGGTTTCTTGAAACTAAATAAAGTCTGAATTCAAAATAAATCAATTCTTATTTGCATTATTCCCCTGCAATTCAAGCAGTCAAGACATTAAAATCTAACTTGCATAATAAAATGGAAATATATACTATTCATCTGATCTACTTCTAGTAGAGAATCTACCCACATGGTTCAACTTATCCATTGAAATTAGAATCTCTACCACTCTGCCACTCAATAACCAAGTCAATTATTAATAATTAACAAAAGAAACTACTTCTCAAATCAAAATAATTTATCTACCAGTATACACGTTCGAAGAAACAAATCATGATATCATGCTGAGGAAGAAAAATTTCAAGAAAAGAACAAATCAATATTCCTTTTCTGCCTTTACAGTCAAAGCCTCTGATACTTAAGTCAACTCAGGAAATCTTTTCACTTTCAATTACTACAGCTTTACTAATTGGTCCAAATTGCTTCTCTCAAAAAGATTGTGTTCTTCCCTACAGCTAAATATATACTTACAAAGTTTATGGCCATTAAACAGATATGGTACTTCACAAACATTTTTTTTCAGCAATTATATTCTCTAAAGTCTCAGATCTTTCCCAAAATAATTTTAATTATAACAATGTGTCACATTTATTTTGGAAGAAATTTAACAAAAAAAACAAACATATATTTATAGTAGGGATGGCAATGACGTTATGAGTACTCAAGTACTCGCTTGGAAATCCCAGTAATCAATTACAATTTTATAACTTAAGTGACGACCCCATTTACACTGACAAAAAAGATCGATCTTTGGTCCAGTGTAAACGGGTAAGATCGATCTTCAATCGGACTTTAAAAGTCTACCTCTAGAGGTGGTTTTAAAAAGATCGATCTTATTTGAATCGATCTTTTTTGGTGTAAAGGCTTAGATTGACCACGATCGATCTTTTTTCAGGTGTATGTCATATTTAGATAGGAAAATAAAGGTCAGAGCAGTTCTTTTTATGTTGTAGTGTAAACGCGCTGGATTAAATAAGATCGATCTGGATTGATCTTACTTGTGCAATGTAAATGCGAACTGGTCTTTTTGAGATCGATTCAAATAAAGATTGATTCAATTTCGTTGCCAGTGTAAACAGGGTCTAAGATTATACTTGTTTGCTTTTTATATACATCTTGATATAATATTTCTCCCCACATTTTCCCTTACTTAAAAATTTAGTTCCATTTGAAATATCCCTTTCTTAGTACTTCCCAAAACCGGTATCTATTAATTACAATGTAAACTAATATGTTGTACATTTATCCTGTGACTTAAACTATTTAACAGGCTATTATTTGAACTTGGAATTATTTTTAATTATGGAATTTGCTTGATTTCTTGTTATTGAAATTTTCAATAAATTCCATGTTTATTCTGTACTGAAATGTTCTGTGCTGCGCACAACACTTTCTATTACAAAGAAAATAGTATTTTTCAATAGAATTTACTGTGCCGCCCACAACACTATCTAACCAATATACATTGTATGGAAAGTGTTATTAACCGCTCAAAAGATCATATAAAAACCAAATATTACATGGAATTTATCAAAAATTTTAAACACAAGAAATTTTGCAAATTCCATAATCAAAAATAAATCCAAGTTCAAATAATAGCCTGTTATGTGTTATTATAAGTAGTTATGAGAATTGTATAATCTGATACATGTTTTTATACCAAGCATTAAAGTAGAAATACAGGTCGTGGGAATCTTAGATGAAGTCATAAATCATGTCCTATACATCCGATGATGCATACAATTTATAGTACAAAAAATGTATCTACAGTAAACAAACTTGGACCTGATTATCAACATTGTAAATTCTACAAAGTACTGGAGTACTGGTGAGGATCATGACTGAGTACTCAAGTCAATTTCAGTTCTTTTCACATCTCTAATTTATGTATATCAAGAAACTAGTGTGAATAGTATCTACAGTAAACAAACTTGGACCTGATTATCAACATTGTAAATTCTACAAAGTACTGGAGTACTGGTGAGGATCATGACTGAGTACTCAAGTCAATTTCAGTTCTTTTCACATCTCTAATTTATGTATATCAAGAAACTAGTGTGAATTCGGCATATCAATGAAATTGTGAATAAAAATTAGGAATGTGTCAAATAGACAACAATCAAGCCAGATGGCAGAAGACAGCTGAATGCCTCAAAGTTAACAGATCTTCAACACAGCAAGAAAATACGGCACTGTAGAGGCGAGCTTGAAAAAGATAAATTTTAAATGTTACAAAATCAATTTTACTCAAAAAGGAAAATAATAGATGGAAAGGAAATAGTACATGGTTTAATGGTGCATGGTGTAATTTGGAAATTTACACTATGCAATTAAGGGCTGTATGACTGCAACAGACAGGCAAAGCACAAATTTTCACAAATTGAAATAGGATTCACACAAAATTGCTTGCCTTAATAACTAGGCATTATCAGGACCTGACATCTCACTGATATTTGTACTTTTATGACCTCTAAGTCCAATCATCAGTTAAATGTGACAAGTAGTAATTTTGCCCACTTTCGCACTACTCTATAATGTAAACATTTCCCTGTTAAAATTATACACTGTACATGAAATATGGCCTGTTCTACAGATAGGAAGTCAATATAATTTCTATCTTCATACATTTCATGACTAAATCGCCAATTAATTCAGATTTTCTTCCATAAACAGAGATTCTTGTTGACCAGATGAACTATTGCTGGATAAACAGATGATCTTAATGGTCAGATAAAATACAGGATATCAAGATACTGAAGGACAAAAGGTTAACTTGCACATGTTTTAGTTACTATTTTTTACAATTATCTCTTCAATGATTTGAACGTCTTTATATTCTATTTTTTATGTAATATGAAGATTTGACTGGATTTGAGTTAACAATTTCAGTTCAATTTTCAGTCCATGTCTGAATTATCTCACAGATGACCCCTAATGTACCTTACTGTATAGTAATACCAAAACTATTTACTTTAAACATTTATCTTAACTTAAGACATAATTATGTATATGGCTTCTTTCTATGTAAAGTTGATTTGTGCGAGTAAGAAAGATGACTTGTATTTCTTGTCTCAATCAATTTGTTCAATCCAAGACTGAATAATGACTTAGAGACTTAAGGCTGGACAGATGAACTGTCCTCTAATGTAGGCAAGACTTCTTTTTGACCTCTCTCTTAGAATGTGGGGTTTTCAAAAATGAAAAACATGTTCCAAATAAGATGTAATAATGCTGAGCTTTTCTTATCCTATTTTTTGTAAAAAGTCATATGTAACATAAGCTTAACTTACAGGTAACTAAAAATATTAGAAACAAAATCCTTCCATCCTTTGAATTCTTTTTTATTACTTTGAACAGTAACAATGGTTGTTCTTTAATTTAATCATCTCCTTCAATTAATATTTCATAAGTTGTCAATCTCCCGATAATCATAATTTTTTGGTGATTAATCTGTTATTTGTTGACAACACTGATCCTTTACATATTTTTTACAATTGTCAAAGAATAAAAAAATCCCTATGTATCAGTATGAGCCTCCAAATTTGTCTTACATTCCTGTATAGAACTATACATGGCCTTAACATTTATCATAGCATACCCAAGAGAAAACGAAAACAGGATCGATCGGGATCCCAATGCAATCCCGGTGAAATTGTCGGGATAAGCCAGGATAAGCATCTGGAGGCGGGATCCCATTCGGGATAAATATCTGAAACTGGGATCCCATTCGGGATAACTGTCTGAAGCCTGGATTCCAGTCTAGATGAAACGGGATAAATATCGGACACTGGGATCCCAATCGGAACTGTTTAAAGCCGGGATCCCAATTGGGAAATCTGTCTGATGCTGGGATCCCAGTCTAGTTAAAACGGGAAATTGTATGAACCATAATTAATTTATGTTGTTGAAAATATGCAAGTGTTTTGTTTGTGTATACATATGTCTCTAATAACATCAAGTTTAGGTTATTGGTGTTAATTTCCAATTTGTATGACACCAAAGCTGTCAGGTGAAGCCAATCACATTTAAGTGTCACTTAATATTCAGTTTGACAGATATTTATAAGTCAGAAAATTGCCGAGATTTTAGCGATAAAAATGATACAGGAGGGCGTCCGAGGAAATGTCAACGGGTGTTTTGTCAGACAAGCTTGGGCGTTTCTAATGTTCCCCAAGTTCGTATAAGTGCGTTTCTATTAGTTGTCGTCCGGCATCAATGATAAGATAATCACTGACGTCGTAAAACGTTGGTTTCTCAACTTATGTAAAATGTAAAAAAAAATGATGACCAGTGCTTTGTTTTCAATTGTACTGAACAGTTCGACCCAAGAAAATACTGTCCTAAATAATGCGGCCACTATCTTATCCGCATGCACCAGGTGCCGATTACTAAAGTATTCTTTTCTTATATTTAGTAAAAACTGGCCAGTAATTAATACTTTTATGCGATACCCTTAATTTATTTATAATACTGTTACGGAGACAGATCAACTTGGCCGATATAATTTGGGGCGAGATTGTCACGTCGACGTTTGTGTACTGGTAAAAACGTCATCAAAATTTGTTTACGCTGAATTATGGACAGGACGAAGATGAAGATGTTTTCAGATAAGTGCATTAATAATTTAATTTAACGTGTGTATATGTGCATATAATGATTATAAAAATAATTTATTGAGGAACTATGATTCGTATGGTTTTTATCTGAGCAAATCAACATCAGAAAGTCTGAAAGCATAAACTGAAAATATATTTATTTTTAACATATATACAATGAATAAACTTGTTAACTTGTCACATAACAGGCATAAATAGTAGGTATGTCAAAATTTAATTCAGTTGTGTGTATGTTTATTTGGTGAAAATAATAAGTCGCTAGTTATTTATCGTCAGGGGATAAAAAAGGGGGAAGGTAATTAATTTGCAAAAAAATTAAAATAACCTTCCAAGACTTCATACAATGTAATTATTTGGACTAGCTTCCAATCTACTGTATTCTATAAACATTAACATGCAATAATATTTCTATTGAATTTGTTGCTTCAAAACGTATTGAACAAATGATTCTTTGTGGATTTTTCTGATACTTTTAAGGGATATACTGATCTTTTTAAATGGAGCTGCCAACGAAACAGATTGCATGCAGATATTCCAGTTACCATAATTTACTCAGCAATTCTAGTTGGAAGTACAGAGACAGCAAATTAATTAACAGAAAGGAAAACATGACATGTATCCTTTTGCATAAATAACCCAGGAATCCCAGTGGCAGTGCAATTTGAATTGGTGCATGTATATCCTGCTGGTATTTATTTTTGGGATCCCCCTTTTTTTTCCGGGAATCCCAGTATATTTCCACTGGGATTTACATCGGGATCCCGTTTCTTTTACGGGAATCCCGAAATTTTATCCCAGTACATTTACATCGGGATCCCGCTTATTTAGCGGGAATCCCGAAATTTTATCCCAGTGGGATCCCAATTGAATTCCCACAATATCCCAGTGGGATCCCAGTATATTTCAACCGGGATTTACATCGGAATTCCCGGACTTTTGGCGGGATTCCCGAAATTTTATCCCAGTGGAATAAGGTGGGATCCCACTTGGAATCCCATCAAAATTCCAGCCGGGATTCCAGTGGAATTCCAGATTTATTTTCTCTTGGGTATGACAGTTCTCTGCATGCTCTATCTGGCTGAAGCTATACAGCTTAAAGTCTTTATTTTTGTCACTTAATATCAGTGTCTTAGTACAGTGTCTTAGTAACCTCAAGTTGTATTAGAGCCTTAACAATAATCTTCTAATTATTCTTTCTGAAGCTATATACAAGAGTCTTCATGTTTGTCATAATTCTATGTAAGCCTCTAGCTATATGGAGCCTCAGCAGTTGTCATGGTATAAAAAGTAACTTAACAATTTTACAAAAGCCTCGACAAAAGCATTAGATTCATGAGTTCCTCTAATGGAAACAGTTTCCATAAACGATTATCAAGGCAGCCATATAATAGAAGTCTATAGAACTTCCTTGGCGGTTTGTCTTAAGATAATATTCTTTGATGATGAATTATGGTGGACTGGTACAGTTAAGTCAGCGAAAATATTCTTTGATTATGAATTATGGTAGACTGGTACAGTTAAGTCAGCAAAAATATTCTTTGATTATGAATTATGGTAGACTGGTACAGTTAAGTCAGCAAAAATATTCTTTGATTATGAATTATGGTAGACTGCGCATGCATGGTACAGTTAAGTCAGCAAAAATATTCTTTGATTATGAATTATGGTGGACTGGTACAGTTAAGTCAGCGAAAATATTCTTTGATTATGAATTATGGTAGACTGGTACAGTTAAGTCAGCGAAAATATTCTTTGATTATGAATTATGGTAGACTGGTACAGTTAAGTCAGCGAAAATATTCTTTGATTATGAATTATGGTGGACTGGTACAGTTAAGTCAGCAAAAATATTCTTTGATTATGAATTATGGTGGACTGGTACAGTTAAGTCAGCGAAAATATTCTTTGATTATGAATTATGGTAGACTGGTACAGTTAAGTCAGCGAAAATATTCTTTGATTATGAATTATGGTAGACTGGTACAGTTAAGTCAGCAAAAATATTCTTTGATTATGAATTATGGTAGACTGGTACAGTTAAGTCAGCAAAAATATTCTTTGATTATGAATTATGGTAGACTGGTACAGTTAAGTCAGCAAAAATATTCTTTGATTATGAATTATGGTAGACTGGTACAGTTAAGTCAGCGAAAATATTCTTTGATTATGAATTATGGTGGACTGGTACAGTTAAGTCAGCAAAAATATTCTTTGATTATGAATTATGGTGGACTGGTACAGTTAAGTCAGCGAAAATATTCTTTGATTATGAATTATGGTAGACTGGTACAGTTAAGTCAGCGAAAATATTCTTTGATTATGAATTATGGTAGACTGGTACAGTTAAGTCAGCAAAAATATTCTTTGATTATGAATTATGGTAGACTGGTACAGTTAAGTCAGCAAAAATATTCTTTGATTATGAATTATGGTAGACTGGTACAGTTAAGTCAGCAAAAATATTCTTTGATTATGAATTATGGTAGACTGGTACAGTTAAGTCAGCAAAAATCATTGTATTTTCCATTTGTCTGGAATTCAAAAATCACACATTAAATGTCATTATGCTTTGTGGATCATTATTATACAACCTTCAAAAACATGCTGACAATCAGATAAAAACTTGGTCAGTAATTCTTTAAGTCTTCTGGGTCATAAAACGTGTAATGTCATATTCAAAAACATAAAGATTTTTTTTTTCTATAAGAAGTTTGGATATAATCTCTACATTCAGTATAAATAAACCATTCAAATGACTTTGACTCTAATCCTAATGGGAACAACAACCTAATCTTAAGATTCAGAAACATAATAAATGGTAGAAGAAATATCATATCTTAAGACCTCTGAGGACAATAGGAAAATATTTATTCCATCAATATGTATCTGTATTACAATATATAGAAAAGATATGTTGACCTTGCCCCTTTTGAATGATCTATTACATTAAAGCAATGACCATTTTTGTAGACAGAAAGCATGTGTTAGTCCTCACACTTTTCTTGTATCATTTTCTTATTTCAATAGTGAGAATTCATGGATTTTTAATAGTATTTATTTAATATTAATATGCTATAAAGATAGAAGGGTCAAGATTTATTAGGACTAGTATTACCACAGCACATACCCAAGTGACTGTCCCAAGTTCATATTTGAGTAATGCATCTCTCAAAAAATCTAGTGAATAAAACATATTTGTTTAGGACCCTATATAGTCATACAAATAGAAACTGTCTACTTTTCTCACCATCAAAATTAAGTTTAATAAACTGTTATCACAGAGATATGTCTCACCTTTTTGTAATTTTGATTATGCAAATGTTGAAATCAAAATAGCAATACTTTAACATCTTACACAAGTTATGCAAATATTCAAGTCAATGAACCATGATTGAGTAACATGGCTCAAAAATCTCCATGTAAATGAGATGTGCCAATGCTAATACAACTGCATACCAAATACCATTGACTTGTTATAAGTTGTTCCCAAATTTTAAATACAAACATTAACTTGTAAACAATGAAACAGTTTCAAAGTCAATGAACCATAGAGAGGGGGTGGGGCTAAATAATCTCCATGGAAATGATACTTGCAGATGCCAACATATATGCATACCAAATATCATTGACTTAACATTAGCAGTTCATCTTAAACTGATCTAATCATAAACTACTTGTAAACTAAGATAAGTTTCAAAGTCATTAGACTGTGACTGTGGGGCATGGCCAAATATTCTCCATGGAAATGAGGTGTGCCAATGCTTATACAACTGAATATCAATTAACATTGGCCTTCCACTAATGGTTCCCCTTGAAATGACCTAATCAAAAACTAAGACTGATAACTTTGAAATTTATTAAAAGTCAAAAAACCATGACTAAGGGGGTGGAGCCAAATTATCTCCATGGAAATGAGATATGCCAATGCTTATACAACTGCATACCAAATATCATTGACCTACCACTTGTGGTTCCACATAAACTGACCTAATCACTAACTAATACATGTTAAGGTGGTACCTAACACTACAGGGAGATAACTCTGTAAAGTCAGCTAAACGTTTTAATTATGTTGTGTTGTAAAAGGAATATTAAGCTTCTCAATTATCAAATTTGGTGTTTGTCAAATTGCTATATAACCAGTGTATTTTTTGACAAAATGGTTGGTTCAAAAATTTTTAATTTTTTATATTTTTATTAAAGTCTCAAAGTAAATACTTTGACAAAATTTTATGAAAATTAAACGAGCCAAATTAATTTTAGTGAAAGTGTTGGGTACCACCTTAAATAAGCAAAAGTTTTGATGTCAATAGACCACGACTGAAGGGGCAGGGCCAAATAATCTCTATGGAAATGAGATGTGCCAATGCTTATACAACACTGCATACCAAATATCATTGACCTACCACTTGTGGTTCCACATAAACTGACCTAATCACAAACAAATACATGTAAAATAAGCAAAAGTTTCGAAGTCAATAGACCATGACTGATAGGGAAGGGCCAAATAATCTCTATGGAAATGAGATGTGCCAATGCTTATACAACACTGCATACCAAATATCATTGACCTACCACTTGTGGTTCCACATAGACTGACCTAATCACAAACTAATACATTGTTGACGCAATTGCCGCCATTGACGCCGACGAAAACAGCATACCTATGTCTCGCTTTTTGACTCCATCAAGGCGAGACAAAAACAATGATTTTTCTCATCATTTTACCCCAAATAATATTTTCAAAATTTAGCAACATCAAATTTCTGACAAAACACACAGGCTAATTAGTGGGGTGCCCAGCCGCCCCCCCCCCTTTTGTTGGAAACATTAGGTTGATTATTTAGGCAATCACTAAAGCATGACTGGATCCGCCCCCAAAATAAAAGAATACAGAATATTGAGTGTTATAATTAATATAAGAAAACAAAATAATAGGCAAAAATATAAATACAGAATAATTGGCCAAAAAATATAAAAAATAGTGAAAAAAGGGCAAAAAATTTAAAGAAAAGAGAAAAAAAGACCTATAAAATTTTAAGAATACAAAAATAAAGGTCCCCATCCAGATCCTCCTATGAGGGTCAAACAGTCTAATATAAACGTGTGTCAATACATAAATGAACATTATCAACCAAGCTAATGAGGTTTATTAAGTTGAATCTATTAGCTTCGTTTGAATAGAAGGCATCACATGGTTCCCAATTATGCCTATTTTTTTGTAACAAATGGTGACAATGAATCGTAAAAACAGAACAAAGGAACCAATCTTTGGAGAAATGTATTGCAAATTGATTGGAAGCGACTACTTCCATAGTGTTACAGAGCCTGGTAGTAATGGTATTCAAATTCTGCATCAATCTTTATAAAAAATATGTGGCATCAATAGATATTTAATCATCAGTTTATTGAATCCTGTATCGGCAAAATATAGTTAGTGAAGTAAGGAACATGTACCATGTATTGTAAATCGAAAATTTCATTAGGAATACTGTTGATTCATTTATTTCCGTTAGAACCAAATTTTGTGGATTCAGGAAAAAGAGAACTTTTCGTGGTTTATACTTCTTTGTGGTTTCCCCAAATTCTGCATGCAATCCTTTATAAAATTGCGTTTCTTTGAACATTGAAAGTCGTGGTTCACCTATATAATCAAAATTCATGAAAATTTGTACACCATCAACAAAATTGAAAACACAGTAGTTTTAATGACAGGAGTCCCGGGCCTTACAAATTTTACCCCACAAAAAAAAAAGAATTTAAACATAATAGCTTTGCCTTGGAGGATAATACTTTTCTCTGTGTAACATTTGCTCCATTTATCTCCCAGCAACTTGTATCTTTACTTGGGGGCACAATCATGAGTTAACAATATAGGCATTAACAAGACTTGACATTCAATTATAGCAGTCATTCCTTTCCGTACAACTCAATGATTCCATGTTAAACTCAACTAAGTATGATCAGAATCTAATTTTAAAACAGAAATTCAATTAGTTCAAGTCGTGACATTCGTAAAACGATTCTGACATGTCTGGATAAGATAGACATAATATAACATGTTCTTGGAATCAGAATATGTCCAATAGTTATACTCTCAAAACCAGATATGTAATTGCTGCTGAACTTGTTCAGAGAAATAAACTAAATAAACTATTGCAGTTAATTTACAGATAAATCCATCTTAAACAAAACGCTAGAAAATTTGGTTAAACCCTTTATAGCCAAACAACTTAAAAACAATCAATAACAGTTTAACGAGAGTTTTGAAATTTTATTTGAAATTAAACTTGAAGAATTTAAGATAGGTCATAAAACTGTTCTTTCTATTAGAAATAAATATGGTTATAAGACCCTTGTGAATTCAATGAAAATTAAATGCAAGTTCCAATGAAACCATGGAAACAACAGAGAAGAAAGACGCATCAGAAACTTAAGTTATCTCTTACATTTCTAAGATCTTCAGTTCAAATAAGATTTCCTGCACTATCTTATGACTGGTATCTCAAATGGAAATGGAACATGATATTTATTTACATTAAGTTACAGAGTTTATAGTTTTCTGTGTTTTTTCTTGTTTTGTATCCTCACTTGTAATGTTATTGTCTTCTTTCTCCAATCTACTGTTTCTGTCTGAATAAGTGCATATGTATCATTTTAAAAATTGCCATTTGACATAAATGGGTAAAATGCAATGCATTAATGCTTTAAAGCATATTTAGCATTTTATTGAAAAATCCTATCCAAAAAATGTAAAATATATGCCACATTAGTTGTAGACATTTTTCTGAGTAAACAATTTACTTATTTTGCTGAGTGGAGGTTTGACAAGATGACATTCAAAGGCAATTTTTAAATAGTTCATTCAATCAAGAACTATAACTCCTCATGCAATCATCAATATAAATTTTGACCAACATTTTGTAATCATTTATAACATGTATAAGAATTTCAATTTTCGAAAAGCATTGGTTTGTCATGATTCTGAAGTTATTGCATCCTGTCTTAATACCCTCCATAAAATACACATTGACCAGTAAAAAGTTGCTATAAAAGACATAGGGTGTGGTGTATACATAAAAAACAACAACATAATTTACATTTGTTAAAATATATATTCAGAGAATATACCTTTTTTAATGATTATAAAGAGAAGATGTGGTATGATTGCCAATGAGACAACTGTCCACAAGAGACCAAAATGACACAGACATTAACAACTATAGGTCACCGTACGGCCTTCAACAATGAGCAAATCCCATACCACATAGTCAGCTATAAAAGGCCCCTATAGGACAATGTGAAACAATTCAAACAAGAAAAACTAACAGCCATATATATAAAAAAATGAAAGAAAAACAAATATGTAACACATAAACAAACGACAACCACTGAATTACAGGCTCCTGACTTGGGACAGGCACATACATTAATAATGTGGCGGGGTTAAACATGTTAGCACATTTAGCACTGTTAACTATTAGAAGACGAAGAATCAGAAGAAGCATTATTCAATGAGATTGACTTTTGTGATGCTCGTAAAGCTGAACTTGAAAATTGGAAGAAACATCATGTTTATCAAGAAGTATCAGTCATATGTATCCACTAGATGGGTATATACTATAAAAGAAGCTGATAATGAGATACACAGGAAAGCAAGACTCGTTGCAAAAGGTTTTGAAGAAGATTGTTTGGATGAAATACAGAAGAACTCTCCTATAAGTGACAAACAATCTCTTAGACTCATTCTTTCAATCATAATGCAAAAGAAATGGTCCATCAATTAAATAGACATTAAAACTGCCTTTCTGCAAGGGGAGAAAATGCAAAGAAAAGTTCATCTTCGTCCACCTAAAGAAGCCAATGCTAATGGAAAACTCTGGCTTTTAGAGAAATGTGTGTATGGTCTTGCAGATGCTTCTTTGAAATGGTATGAAAAGGTTAAGAAAACCCTAAATGAATGTGGAGGTACTGAATCTAAAATTGATCCAGTAGTATTTTACTGGCATAATTCAAATGGTCTGGCTGGTGTTCTTGCAGTTCATGTTGATGATTTTTTGTGGGCAGGAACCAATTTGTTTGAAACTGAGATTATATCGAAAATAAGAGAGAAATTCAGTGTCGGAAAAGAAGCTTCAGAATCGTTCAAATATTTAGGACTGGGTCTAAGTCATGCAGATGATAAAATAATATTGAGTCAGACAGATTATGTCGAAGTGTTAAAGACAGTCTCAATTGATAGAAAAAGGCCAAATGATTCTCAGCTTTCATCAGTCGAACAAACTGTTCTTAGATCAAAAGTTGGACAACTGTTGTGGCTTGCAAAACAAACTCGTCCTGATATTGCTTTTGACATTGCTATGATAGCATCAAAGTTAAAAACAAGTACTATTGAAGACTTCAAAAGAGTAAACAAGCTTTTAAGGAAAGTTAGAAATGATCCAGTGTCTCTTCATTTCAAGGAACTTGGAGAACATGTAGAACTTTTGTTATATACTGATGCTTCTTTTGGTAATCTTCCTGATGGGGGAAGTCAAGGAGGGTTTGTTATTATGCTTTTAGGTGAAAATGGAAAAATCAATCCAATTACATGGCAATCAAAGAAAATAAGAAGGGTTGTTCGAAGTACACTAGCTAGTGAAGCTTTAGCTTTAGCCGATGGTATAGATTGTGCTACATCACTAGCTACTCTGTATAATGAACTGGTTTTCAATAAATGTACTACAGAAGGAGGCATTACAGTAAGATGTGTGATTGACAATAAGGACCTTTATGAAGCTGTTCGTTCAAAGAAAAATGTAACTGAAAAGAGATTGCGACTCGAAATTAGTTGCATCAAGGAGATGATCCAAAAAGGAGAGCTAACTGTTCATTGGATTGAAACAAAAAAGCAGATAGCCAATGTGTTGACCAAGCATGGAGCCAGCGCACAGAACCTACTATATTGTTTTGAAACTGGACTTGTTAATACCGTTTTTATGAAGTAGTTTTAAATTGATCATGTGACACTTACAATAGTGATATACATATATTCGATGACACTTACAATAGTGATATACATATATTCGATGACACTTACAATAGTGATATACATATACTCGAGAACAGTAGTTAAAAAAAAAAACAAGAAGTGAGAATTAGTTATAATGTGATAAGCAATATCTACAAAACTTTTATTTTCATTTTATTAACTTTACATCTACTTAAGAAAGAGAAAGGATCAGATTGTTAACTATTTAGTTTAGTAGTTTAGATATCATAGTTTAGTCTATATAGTCTTTAGTTCTATTTGTATGTATCTTTGTATTTACAGTGACTTGGTGGGTTTAGATTAAAGTTGTACAAAGAACACTTCAGTCAATTATAGCCATTTAACAGCACATTTTTCAATGATGAACAAAGGAGGCTCTCCCTTACATACCTGCCAACTTTTTAGAATGCCCATCAGGGTTTTGTGTGCAAGATGGGTGTCATTGTCATAAGGAACCTTCAAGGGGGGCTTCAAATGAATATTCATTTTTTGGCTTCTTTATACTTTAAAAGCATGTAGTCATTAAAAATTAACCATTCTGGAGTTTTCATGGGGGAAATCACCCACAAATAATAACAGTTTGCAGGTATGCCCTTAAGTTTCAGCATTATAAATATAACTTGGCTAGAAATCAACTATTCTAAAATTGCTTTTGAATGCCATTTTGTCAAACCTTCTAGAGCAAAATAAGTAATATGTAAAGACAGACAAAAGGAGAATGTCACCAATCAATGTGACATCTGCTTACTTCAGTAATATAAATTCTGCTAAGAGAATATTGAGAAAGGAAATGGGGAATGTGTCAAAGCGACAACAACCCGACCATAGAGCAGGTCACAACAGCCGAAGGCCACCAATGGGTCTTCAATGTAGTGAGAATTCCTGCACCCGTAGCTGTCCTTCAGCTGGCCCCTAAAAATATGTATACTAGTACAGTGATAATGGACTTCATACTAAACTTCAAATTATACACAAGAAACTAAAATTAAAAATCATACAAGACTAACAAAGGCCAGAGGCTCCTGACTTGGGACAGGCGCAAAATTGCGGTGGGGTTTATTACAGACATAATGAATACAAATTGCGCCACAATGTATGAATTCTTGCACATATCTACTTAGAAAGTATAACAGACATAATGAATACAAATTGTGCCACAAGGTATGAATTCTTGCACTTATCTGCTTAGAGAATATAACAGACATAATGAATACAAATTGCAGCACAATGTATGAATTCTTGCACATGGATTTTGAGTGAATCTTGTAAGGAACAGTGATTACTAAACTGGAAATCAATATTGAAATTTCTTAACTCGACTTGAAATATGGAGATTGCAAGCTGTAAAACTTCTCTGATCAATACACAATTCTCAAGCAATCCCAAAAAACATAACATGATCTATAGTAGCTGTCGGCTAAATACACGTTTACGCTGACCCAATCGATAGTTACAAGGGGGAGTAATCTAATTATCTCTAAGAACTAATCATTGTTCATATGACTTTCGCATCACACCAAAATCAATCGTCTTATTTTATGAGTTTTGATTAAAAGTTGTGATTTATGTTTTCCTCCCTTATTAGACATTGATAGACATGAGGTTATTGACCTTCAGATTCTACCTACTGTGCACAAAGTAATAAAACTACAAAATAATATAAAGGAATATATCAAAAACTGACAACTAAATCCAAACACATTTATAATGCACTGCTTTTTAAACATCAATTTAAAGATTTAAAACCTCCCTCTTGGATTGCAATCTCTCATCCTTCCAAGTAAAACGATGCTAATAATATCAAAAGAAGACTTATTTTGTTGAATAGACTGGATTTTATTTTTTTATTTTGTTATACTGGTTATTTCAAGCATTTCTGTCAAGTTTTGTCAAATCAGTTCAATAGTTTGAGAAAAACCTAGCATAATGTAAGATGACATCTACAGCAATTCGAGCAAAATTTCTTCCAAAAAAATCCAAACCAACCTACATTATGATAGATTAAAGGATCTTAGTGAGCGCACTCACATACCCCACATCCCCACATTGTCATTGGAGAAATGAAATAAGTGTAAGAAAAGAAAATTGTATAATAAAAAATAATTGAATCATAATTTCCTATCAATATGCACATCTTCATAGTATGTACTTATAATCTACAAAGTTTCATGAAATTCTGTTGTATGGTTTCAGAGAAGTTGGGATGACGAACTGTTGCAGAAGTACATTGAAGCAAATAAGTTCAAAGGAGCAAAACACCTAGAAAAAAAATTGAATAGTAATTTCCTGTCAATATGCACATCTACATTGCATGTTCTTATTATCAACAAAGTTTCATGAAATTCTGTTGTATCATAGTTTCAGAGAATTTGAGATGATGAACTGTTGCAGAATTTAGTACATTGAAGCAAATAAGTTCAAAGGAGCATAACTCCTAGATAAAAATTTGAATAGTAATTTCCTGTCAATATGCACATCTACTTTGAATGTCCTTATTATCTACAAAGTTTCATGAAATTCTGTTGTATGTGGTTTCAGAGAAGTCGGGATGACGACCTGTTGCAGAAGTACATTGAAGCAAATAAGTTCAAAGGAGCATAACTCCTAGAAAAAAATTTGAATCGTAATTTCCTGTCAATATGCACATCTACATTGTATGTCCTAATTATCTACAAAGTTTCATGAAATTCTGTTGTATGGTTTCAGAGAAGTTGGGATGTTGAACTGTTGCAGAAGTACATTGAAGCAAATAAGTTCAAAGGAGCATAACTCCTAGAAAAAAAATTGAATCGTAATTTCCTGTCAATATGCACATCTACATTGTATGTCCTTATTATCTACAAAGTTTCATGAAATTCTGTTGTATGGTTTCAGAGAAGTTGGGATGTTGAACTGTTGCAGAAGTACATTGAAGCAAATAAGTTCAAAGGAGCATAACTCCTAGAAAAATAATTGAATCATAATTTCCTGTCAATATGCACATCTACATTGTATGTCTTAATTATCTACAAAGTTTCATGAAATTCTGTTGTATGGTTTCAGAGAAGTTGGGATGACAAACTGTTGCAGTAGTACATTAAAGCAAATAAGTTCAAAGGGGCGTAACTCCTGGGAAAAGAAATTGAATCGTAATTTCCTGTTGATATGTACATCTACGTAGTATGTCCTTATTATCTACAAAGTTTCATGAAATTCTGTTGTGTGTTTTTTTAGAGAACTTGCGATGTCAAACTGTTGCAGTAGTACATTAAAGCAAATAAGTTCAAAGGGGCGCAACTCCTAGAAAAAAATTGAATCGTAATTTCCTGTCGATATGCACATCTATATATTATGTCCTTATTATCTAAAAAGGTTTCGTGAAATTCTGTTGTGTGGTTTGAGAGGAGTTGTGATGAAAAACTGTTGCAGTAGTACATTAAAGCAGATAAGTTCAAAGGGGCGTAACTCCTAGAAAAAATATTGAATCATGATTTCCTGTCGATATGCACATCTACATATTATGTCCTTATTATCTGAAAAGGTTTCATGAAATTCGGTTGTGTGGTTTGAGAGGAGTTGCGATGACAAGAAACAGGACTGACAGGTCAAAAACATCATACCCTCCGCAACTTTGTTGCGTGGGGTATAAATATAATGTGGACAAAGAAATGATAAAATAATTATTTCATCTGCCTACAAATGTTTGCATCTGTCCTAAATCAGCAACCTGATGTTCAATGGTTGTCGTTTGTTGATTCGGTTCATAACTGTGTCTTGGTTTTTTATATAGATTGTAGAACGTTGGTTTTGAATGGTTTTACACCAGTCATATTTGGGGCCAGGCCTGGACTTTATAGCTTGCTGTTCCTTGTGAGCCAAGGTGCTGCATTGAAGACCGTACTTTGACCTATAATGGTTTACTTTTACATATTGTGACTTGGATGGAGAGTTGTCTCATTGGCACTCATACCACATCTTCTTATATCTATCTAACATGAAAACTACACAAGTTTCAAAGTCAATAGACCAAGACTAAAGGCCAGGGCAAATGAAATGTGTCAATGCTATACATTAGGTATAGATATTATCATTGACTTATCATAAGTGGATCCTCAAACTTTAACATATAACCAGTGAACAAGTTTTTACTTGTGATCTGAGCATGATTATATTTATTTGAAAGCATTTTAACCAACTGATATGGGGACGAAGTTCCCAATAACAGTAGAAAATTCAATAATAATAAAAAAAAAATTGGGAATATTTTCCCGAAATTTTCATTGTACTAATGAACTCAAAATCGTTCAATTTTTTTTATGTCATGTTTTGCGCAGAAATCTACAATGTTCTTCCTTTTTCTCTGGTCTCGTTTGCATGAAATTTTGAGTAAAATATATATTTATCAGTCTAGTATAAAATAGGAATGGACACAATATCAATTTCATTTTTAATAATTCCTTGATATGAAAAAACGTTACCTAATGATAGCGTTTCTTTGTTTACATTGCATATGACGTCATAAATTAAATAACGTCACAACTAAAATCCCTAACAACAGAACCAAAATAGGAAACGTTACGGTATTTCCGTTTCTTTTTTTTAACAAATATTTAAGTTACAAAAAAATAGTTCATACAGACTTCGTCCCCATTTACAGGTAATTCCTGCCTCATATTATTGATTGATGCTTGCTTATTGGCAGTATTATGACTCAAAATCATGTATTAACCTTTCTATATTTATTAACATTTCAATGTGTGAAATTTTCTCTAAGCAATTATTATAACACATAATAGGGATTGAAAAACTAACATAAATTTGCTTACTCATTGCACTTGCATAATTTTCATGTTTTATTATGTCTATTAAACAATCATATAAATGCAGTGATATGCATTTATAAAAATCAAGAATGTGTCCTTAGAACATGGATGCCCCATTTCTATGTCCAGAGGACTGTAAAATTGAAGTCAAAACTTTAATTTTACATTAAATATAGAAAGAGCATAGCATAGGGAACATGTGTTCTAAGTTTCAATATAGAAAGAGCATAGCATAGGGAACATGTGTTCTAAGTTTCAATATAGAAAGAGCATAGCATAGGGAACATGTGTTCTAAGTTTCAAGTTGATTTGACTTCAACTCACTCAAAAACTACATTGACCAAATACTTTAAAGCTGAAGCGGGACAGACGGTCTGACACAATGAGCATGCACACAAGAAACATAAATAGCGAAAGGCGTAAAATGAAAAGATTTTGCAATTAAACGTTGATTCACTTGACTTGCATCACAAGAAAATCACTCAACAACGAAAATGCATCCACGCACTGAGTACCATTATAGATCTGGTTATGTTGTTGTCTTAAACCAGAGCCTTTCACAAGTCTACATTTCCACTTGACAAACCTAGTGAAAATCTTATGTCTTGAAGGACTTGCAGATCAATTTAAGAAAATAAGATTTGAATGGCAGTCATTTCTGTCCTAAATGTCCAGTACCTGTCCTGACCAATTTATATAGCTATGTCAAGTTCAATTTGCAAAGCACCATATGATGGGTCTCTAAAAACACTGCAAAAGACCTCCTTTGTGCATAAAGGAGCACAAAGGAGCACAAAGGACCACAAAGGAGTTTCATAAGAGCACAAAGGACCTGAAATTCTTTTTAAAACATAAAAATATTATGATTCATTAAGAAAAATGTAAAAAAAACCAAAACAATTTATATAAAAATTTCGATTTTAATAATGTACGATTTGTAGTTTTCACCGGTATCGGTTTGGAACCGACTTTATATCCGGGTTAAGTGATAGTTCATGTATGTGAATTTTTAAATAGTTAAAATGTAACATAACTGATAAAAATGTCAATTATTATTCTTGGTATCTTATTGTTGAAATTTTTCAAGGGTAAAGCGTTACCAAAACTTCAAAAATTATATAGGATAGCAATGTGTTGTTGGTTGTTTTTTTGTCTCATATTTTCTTTATACGTATGATAATATTTTAAGTAAAGTAAGAATACTTGCATTATAACAAAAAAAAGTCAAAACTTTATATTTCCAATTATGATTTATTAAGATTAAATAAACATGATAAATAAATACATATGATTTAACAATAACATTTAAAATTTTGGTTATGTCCTCACTGCAGCTGTTCTCGGCCGGTGATGTTGACCAGGCTTCTTGGAGAGATGTTTAACTTTTGGTATTGCAAAACCATTTGCTATATTGTCACTAAACTTTTTGTCACTAGCAAGCTTTCTGTAAAGCATTTCTTTTTCAATTTGTGAAATATATTGGTTTTTTGAAATTTCCGAAAAGTTCATAATTGCCGTTTCCAACTACACTGCGTCTTAAATCTGTGTGGTGAAGTTGTATAACATTGTATATTTTATCTAAAAGTTCTGGTAATTGATGTGGTTTCCAGTTCAGTTCTACCTTAAACCGGTGGTTCATGGACTCACAGTTATTGTTTGTCCAGAGTGTTAGAATCATATTTGCGAAAGGGTTGATTAACATAATTGAACAAGTGGTTTTTAAGTCTTATCTCATAATAATTGGCAAAACATGGAAAGCTGTTACAAAGTTCATTGGATTTGGTATCGAAATCTATGGTGTCATCAGCTGTTGCTATGCCATTGTCGTTAAAAATGTCGGACATAATCTGCGATCTTTGATTAGATGTTAGAGGCAGCTTGTTTTTTATGTAATCTGTCACTTAATATATAATATATGTAATATATCATTTCGAAAGTTTTAACATTCGCAATATTAAATTTAGACTTTTCAAATAGTTGAAAAGAAACACTTGCAATAGCAAGTAGATATTTTGCATATTAAATATTCAAATAATTATACGAAAGAAAACAATAACGTATAAAAAATCATTTACGCTAAGCAGGAGCTTGTTAATTAAATTTATCATATATTCAGATGATTGATAAAAAATTTAGAAGGAGTTCAGTTTCCTTAAAGCAATGCTGATGAAAATAAAATCATTAATTTAAAATTTATAAATTGCTTTCAAATTAAAAATAATTTTAAACAAACTTGAAACAAGAGGCTGTCACAATGACAGCAAACCGGATTTATTAACATTTATTTGTGTCCTGGCAATATCACAAGAACCATTACTGATGAATGGTGAAAGTGAAAATCGTCAATATCAAATTTGACCTCCATTTTGTCATCAGTATCAACATATTAAAATTTGAAAAGCTTAGATTGAATGGTTCATGAGTAAATGCAACAACGTGAATGGAAACACCATTTTACAATCTTTCAAGAACCATAACTCCTGAACGGTAAAAGTCAAAATCGTCATTATTGAACTTGACCTCTATTTTGTCATCAGTAACAACATATAAAAATTTTAAAAGCTTTGGTTGAATAGTTCATGAGAAAATGCACGGACACGACTGGAAACACCATTTTTCAATCTTTCAAGAACCATAACTTCTAAACGGTAAAAGTCAAAATTGTCATTATTGAACTTGACCTTCTTTATTTTGTCATCAGTAACAACATATTAAAATTAGGCAAGCTTTGGTAGAACAGTTCATGCGTAAATGCACGGACACGACTTGAAACTCCATTTTTCAATCTTTCAAGAACCATAACTCCTGAACGGTAAAAGTCAAAATTGTCATTATTGAACTTGACCTCAATTTTATCATCAGTAACAACATATTAAAATTAGGCAAGCTTTGGTAGAACAGTTCATGCGTAAATGCACGGACACGACTGGCAACTCCATTTTTCAATCTTTCAAGAACCATAACTCCTGAATGGTAAAAGTCAAAATCGCCATTATTGAACTTGACCTTCATTTAGTTGTCAGTAACAACATATTAAAATTTTAAAAGCTTTGGTTGAACGGTTCATGAGTTAATGCACGGACAACATTTGATTGCCGCCCGCCGTACATCCCCAATTCAATAACCGACATTTTTGTCACAAAAATCCGGTTAAAAAATATACCTGTTGAAGTCTAGATAGACTTGACACGTAGTTGTATTGAGAGTGATTCATGTTGAATTTGTATAGCTTTGAATGTTTCAGTGAAGAACTCTCTTATTTTATATTATTTTATTTCTGATAAGATTTTGAGTAAAATGGTTTATATTTCTTATTTTTTTAACTTCAATAGATGATGTCTTTGATCGTTGCTTGTAAGATCTATATTTAGAAACCTTGTATATTTTGCATTCGCTGAAGTCTTTTTTGTGTCTTTTAATAAATTAATACATATAATTGTTTTTTCAACAATGTTATTGTTTTTAAAGACGGTCTTTAATACTGATAATTAACTGTAAAGAATATATAACGCTTTGTTCATCCCAAGCGCAATCAAGTCCTCATTATACCATTAATAACTTATTAATTGTGTGGTACTGAAATCTTTACAAACAGTGTTAGCTTATTTTTTTCTCTCCGGTTTAATGTCCAGTCTTTATTTATATGTTCATGTCTTCTCAATACTTTTCAATATATAGTTATAGGTACTTACTAACATCTTACCGAAAATGGCCGTAATCTTATACAAAACCGTACCAGTTACGGAACACGGTTTCATAAATCTTCAACTTTATATCAATTTAACTCAAGTATTTTAATAAAAATCAATATTTTTTTTCGTGAGAAATGCCTTTCCCCCCATTTAATAAACAATTTCAGGTCCTTTGTGCACTTATCATACTCCTTTGTGCACAAAGGAGGTCCTTTGCAGTGTTTTTAGAGACCGCCATATGATCACACGACTGTTCAGGACACAAACCAGTTTTAATTTAACTGTTGCATTGATAAGACGAAGTACTACAGCTTTAAGATATCTATGACACAGCAGTATGACAACATCAAAGAAACAACTAGACAACAGTGACAAGATGGACAAAGTTGGTGGACTATACAACTATTTTGGAGAATTTCATGTGCCTAAGATCCTAATACTTGACATTTCAAAAATGTTCATAAATTAAGTTCCATTTTTATAAAAACTACTTCAAATGTTCACATTTTAAAAGGAAACTCAAAATTTTCATTTTTATGATGTAGTAATTTTGTCCTTATATTCAAATATTTCACAATTATAAATATATTTGCTGATTTTATGTAGATTTTCATTCAGGAAACATTGGCATAAGCAAAATTAGAAGAAGAAATTTTAGAGAAACTAATTCATGAATCTTTTTGAATTTTCCCATTCTCATTTTGTTAACATTAAATACCCTTTTATAATGTACTGTTTGTGATGAATAGAAGTTCAATTATATTTCCTAATATTTTTACAAGAAATCTTTTAATTATGAATATGGAGCTGATTTTTTTTTTTACATGAAAGACTATCAAGAGGAGACAGTGTAAAAGGGGAAAGGGTTCAACACATAATTACTCATAGAAAGGATAAACAAATACACAAGTTTACTCATAGAAAGGGTTAACAAACACACATGTTTACTCACTAGTTGTTGTTGAGTAATCTGCATGCAAAATAGTTGAATGATTTAAAACTGAAAGCTGGCAAAGAAGGATAACTTCATCTCAAATCTTGACAAATACAATATTATCTCACATGAAAAGAATCACAATATTTCTCCATTCTTACATTTTTTATCTGTCTTTCATATTTTCATTTCAGTATTTTAAAGTAAGAAAATGTCACATGCATGACAAAAATATTTCTACATCATGGATTTCAGGGTGCATTATATACACCAAATTCAACACATATCATTTAGATCATATTTGTTAAATGATATAAACAACTTTATCGCTATTTTGTGCATTTTCCCTTTGATCTTTTTTTTTGTGATAATTTATCATATCATGCTACTCCCTGGAAATGGAAAATTATTGCTAGAAACTAAGGAGGTACGTGGCGTTGCAAATGAAATTGACAACGTCGTCATATGTTAAATATCAATAAACAGATTATGATTGGTCATCTCGACTCGATTGCTTTTCTCGCTTTCGCCGTTCCGGCTCAAGCAAGAAAATCTATCTCGTTGAGATGATCAACAATAATCTATAATTACCTTATATCAGGTATAAACATTCATGGTTGTTGAGAGTTCCATTTTAAATTTAATTTAATTAATACTTAAAGTTAGAAATTATGAGAATTCTGCCTATATATGAACCATCTTTTTTTTTTAGGTAACGATGAAACTATATATATAAGTACTACTTAACCAGTGACAACTCTACAACAGATTTAGTCCACATGTATAGTAGGTAACAACAGCCAATTTTGAAGCTGACCATTATCTGAATTTTTTATTACATGCGAAGGCCAATATTCATTTTACATTTTGTAGTTTATACATTAAAACATAATGAATCATCAGAAGAAAAACAAGATGAATCATAAAATCATTCAAATGTGCACTATATATATATACTGCCTGAAAATCAGACAAAGATGGATAACTCTTACCTGGATTGCTATATGAGGGTGAATTGGAATGTGATTTGTGTTGAAATGTATAATTTGCTGCAAATCCTTGGCGCTGATTTCTACCATCTGACAGAAATTCTATATATAGATATGGTGTCGTAGATTTAACTTCCTCTTGGTTCTTTATACCACATAAATATTTGATTAAAGGCTGAGAACTATTCATACCATCATAAATTGCTATTCTATCTGAACTTTTACTACAACTGCAAATACAAAATATGCAAATTTAAAACAGGATTCTCACTGAAAATGACCAACAGAAACCTCATCACAAACTTTTATATTAATTTGCAAACATGACATCATTTAACAATGTTTGTTTAACAGAAAATTTCAAGCTTGGGAAAAAAACCAACACATTGTAGCTTTAAAGTGGCCTTTTGTAGAATAATTGGGTATGGGTTTTGCTCATTGTTGAAGGCCACATTGGTGAACTTTAATTGATAACTTCTACCAGTACATCATTCCGTCTCCAGTGGAAAGATGTCTTATTGGTATTATTTTCACATACCTCTTATTTCTAAAAGCATGTATATATTAAAAACAAGAGGCTCTCAAGAGCCTGAATCGCTCACCTTAATTCTTTTGGTTAAATCTCTCATCAATGATTATTTTGGCTTTTCAATTTATTTAAATGTTTTTTGGATCGTCCTATTTTCTTCAAAAGCCAAAAAAAATAATCATTTTCTCCTATGTTCTATTTTAGCCATAGGAGCTATGTTTTTTGACATACAAGGAAATAAAATATAAAATTTATACTAGATACTCTGAAACTCATTTAGCCTAACTTTGGCTGAAATTGATACAGCAGTTTCAAAGGAGAAGATTTTTTAAAGTAAGTCAACATGATGAACAAATTGTGAAAAAAGTCTTTAAAGGGCAATAACTCCTTAAGTGGTCAATTGACAATTTTGGTCAATTTGACTTAATTGAAGATCTTACTTTGCTGAACATTATTGCTGTTTACAGTTTTTTTCTATCTATAATTATATTCAAGATAATAAACAAAAACAGCAAAATTTCCTTAAAATTATCAATTCAGGGGCAGCAACCCAACAACAGGTTGTCTGATTCATCTAAAAATTTCAGGGCAGATAGATCTTGACCTGATAAACAATATTACCCACGTCAGATTTGCTCTAAATGCTTTGGTTTTTGAGTTATAAGCCAAAAACTGCATTTGACCCCTATGTTCTATTTTTAGCAATGGCGACCATGTTTGTTGATAGATCATAACTTCGGATACAATTTACAAACTAGATACCCTAAGGAACATTCAGATAAAGTTTGGAAGTATTTGGCCCAGTAGTTTCAGAGGAGAAGATTTTTGTAAAAGATTACTAAGATTTACGAAAAATGGTTAAAAATTGACTATAAAGGGCAATAACTCCTAAAGGGGTCAACTGACCATTTCCGTCATGTTGACTTATTTGTAAATCTTACTTTGCTGAACAATATTGCTGTTTACAGTTTATCTCTATCTATAATAATATTCAAGATAATAACCAAAAACAGCAAAATTTCTTTAAAATTACCAATTCAGGGGCAGTAACCCAACAACAGGTTGTCTGATTCATCTGAAAATTTCAGGGCAGATAGATCTTGACCTGATAAACAATATTATCCCATGTCAGATTTGCTCTAAATGCTTTGGTTTTTTAGTTATAAGCCAAAAACTGCATTTGACCCCTATGTTCTATTTTTAGCAATGGCGACCATGTTTGTTGATAGATCACAACTTCGGATACCATTTACAAACAAGATACCCTAAGGAACATTCAGTTAAAGTTTGGAAGTATTTGGCCCAGTAGTTTCAGAGGAGAAGATTTTTGTAAAAGATTACTAAGATTTACGAAAAATGGTTAAAAATTGACTATAAAGGGCAATAACTCCTAAAGGGGTCAACTGACCATTTCCGTCATGTTGACTTATTTGTAAATCTTACTTTGCTGAACATTATTGCTGTTTACAGTTTATCTCTATCTATAATAATATTCAAGATAATAACCAAAAACAGCAAAATTTCTTTAAAATTACCAATTCAGGGGCAGTAACCCAACAACAGGTTGTCTGATTCATCTGAAATTTTCAGGGCAGATAGATCTTGACCTGAAAAACATTAATACCCCAGGTCAGATTTGCTCTAAATGCTTTGGTTTTTGAGTTATAAGCCAAAAACTGCATTTGACCCCTATGTTCTATTTTTAGCAATGGCGACCATGTTTAGTGATAGATCATAACTTCGGATACAATTTACAAACTAGATACCCTAAGGAACATTCAATTAAAGTTTGGAAGTATTTGGCCCAGTAGTTTCAGAGGAGAAGATTTTTGTAAAAGATTACTAAGATTTACGAAAAATGGTTAAAAATTGACTATAAAGGGCAATAACTCCTAAAGGGGTCATCCGACCATTTCCGTCATGTTGACTTATTTGTAAATCTTACTTTGCTGAACATTATTCCTGTTTACAGTTTATCTCTATCTACCGTATAATTATATTCCAAGATAATAACCAAAAACAGCAAAATTTCCTTAAAATTACCAATTCAGGGGCAGCAACCCAACAACGGGTTGTCTGATTCATCTGAAAATTTCAGGGCAGATAGATCTTGACCTGATAAACAATATTACCCCATGTCAGATTTGCTCTAAATGCTTTGGTTTTTGAGTTATAAGCCAAAAACTGCATTTGACCCCTATGTTCTATTTTTAGCAATGGCGACCATGTTTGTTGATAGATCAAAACTTCGGATACAATTTATAAATTAGATACCCTAAGGAACATTCAGTTAAAGTTTGAAAGTATTTGGCCCAGTAGTTTCAGAGGAGAAGATTCTTGAAATAGTTTACGACGACAGACGACGACAGACGACGACGGACGCCAAGTGATGGCATAAGCTCACTTGTCCCTTCGGGACAGGTGAGCTAAAAATAAGGCAACCAGCAGCTATCTCTCCAAAAAAACAAAAACAGATGATACCAGCAAAAATTCAAATATTAATAAATATCTGATAATTTGAGCAACTCCTAAGACATTTTTTTTTTCAAATCAGGCGCCCTAACCATAAAGTTTGATATGTGAGACTCAATTATACAGAAGGAATATTTTTTATTTTCTTTCAGACACTCGATCATAAACAATATGAATATAGAAACTGGTCAGAGAGGACATGCACAATATCCTCATTTAAGCAATTTTTCAAGCTAAACAGAGACATTTCTCTGGAATAGTGAATGATTCACTGCAAAAATTTGTCTGCATTTTGTGGTTCTTAGCATAGTGTATTATTTTCATGAAATTGGATAAGACAAATTTAAGTTAGTGTGGGGGAAAAAAAATGCAATTTTCCATGTTAAAAAGGGACATAACTTTAGAACCTTAACTGTCAAAATGTATACTCTGTCTGTGAATTTGGTTCTTAGCATTGGTATAAGTTTTATAAAATTTGGATGATGAAAACTTAAGTAAGAGTGTGGACACAGAAAAATAGCAATTTTCTAGTAACAAAGGGGCACAACTCAAGAATGGTGAGTGACTAAGTACACGATTAAACTCCAACTCTGTCTACAAAGTACATGGTTTAGTTTCTTACCATTGTGTATAAGCTTCATACAATTTGGATGAGGAAACCTAAAGTAAGAATACAGAAACAACAAGAAAGTGTACATAGTACATGGATGCCCCATCCCAAATATCATTTTCTATGTTCAGTGGACCATGAAATTGGGGTCCATCTCTAATAGGGCATTAAAATGAGAAAGATCATTTTTTTTAGGGAATATGTGTACTAAGTTTCAAATTGATTGGACTTCAACTTCATCAAAAAATACATGACCAAAAAATTTAACCTGAGGTGGGACAGACGGACGTAGGAACGACAAACAAACAGATGCAGACCACAAAACATAATGCACCTAAGTGGGGCATAATAAAAATATTTGAAATTTTCCAAAATCATAAAGGGGCATTACTCTAGATCAGGTTGCAACTAACTGCCAAAATTCAAACTCTGTCTTATGTTTTGGTACTTAGCAATGTGTTTGAGTTTCATAAAATTTATATGAGGCAACTTAAGTAAAAGAGCGGAAACAAAAAATAACACTGACAGATGGACACACTGAAGGAGGGACAAATAGCCAAGGCTAACACTTATTGTTCCAGTTGTCTACAGTTGGTGGAATAAAAACAGTAATTGCAAATGTGAAAATCGTCACATTAAAACTCACTTTTGTTACAGGTCTCTAGAAATACTTCTTAATTTATAATGATACAATAATTGCCAACTTTACAAATGGAATAACTTTACTGAAGAAATTTTGTTTTGCGACGTACAGGCAGTTGTTTTGTTGGATAAAGAGTGAAATATTACTTTATCACCTCTTTTTAAATTTTCAGAGAATTTAGTTGGGCATAGTTTGATTCATTTGAAATTTTAAAAAAATTTAGACAAACAATCTGATAGAAAAATGGACAAATGACCAAGGGTAATACTAATGCCCCTGTTGCCTACAGCAACTAAAAATTGATTTTTTGTTACAGGTCTGTAGAAATACTTTAGCATGATACAGTAATTGCCAACTTTACTGAAGGAATAACGTTGTTGAAGAAATTTTGTTTTGCATTGTACAGACAGTAGTTTTATGGAAAAAGAGTAAACATTTTAACCTAATCAACCCTCCTTTTCAGTTTTCAGAGAATTTTATTTAGGACTTAGTGTTTTTGACTCCTTTAACATATCAAAGAGCTGAAAGCTCTGAAGAAAAATGACGCCACTGTCTCTAATATTGGGATAGTTTTTATGCAAGTCTTGATTTTCACATACCGTAATTAGTTTAACAATGCAACATGTCTCGTAAGCATATAATTGATATTCGTATATGTGTGTGTGTGAAGTGAAGGTGCCAACTGGCTGGTTTTTTTTTTTAAGACAAATGAATAGGTCAAGACTACCTGAATTGTACAAATAAATACCATAGAAAGGCTTCTATATTTCTCACTGGTACATAGGCTGAATCCGGGTCCGTTCGCGCCCATTCACGTTTGCACCAACTCATGTTCGCCCCCTTTCACTTTCACACCCTACATGTTCGCAACTAATCTTAATTGGTTTTGTGTTTAATAACTCTGTAAGCAAGTGTTTTCTTATAAGTATAATTGTTGTCATTGTCTCAAAATAAAGTGAGACAGCATTTTTTTTTTGTGTTGAATAAATCTTAATCATGTTTTGGATAGCGTATTGTTAAAGATAATAATAATCCTTTCTAAATAAAGTGGTATTTTGTCAACGTTTTATTTAGCGTTGAATAACTCTTAATCATGTTTTGGTTAGTGTATTGCTATACTTTGTTTCATTGACCTCTTTCATAATGAAGTGAGATTCTGACTATTTTTTTTCTGTGTGTTGAATAAATTTTATCATGTTTTGGTTATAATAGTGGATTGCTATATTTTGGTTCCTATATTTTATTGTTTCGTTGTTTCAGATCAAAGGGCTTAAAAACAATTATCTTTTGTGTTTTTCCTTTAAAATCTTCAATGTTTTACTCATACCAAGCTAAAAATACATTCAGTATTTACACCAAAGCAATTTAAAACAACAATCATGATTTTCCAATTATTCAACTTGAATTTGAATTAAAATTGGGCGCGAATGAGTAGAGTGCGAATGGACCTTGGGTGTGAACGTGCGAGGTGCGAAAGTGTATTGGGCGCAAACAGACCTGATACCACATAGTCTGAACCCCCTTCTCCCACAAAATATGATGTAAATTAAAAACAAATTGTTCAGAGAATAATTGAAGTCTTTCCACTAGAAAAGATCTATTTTTATATTGAAATATGAAAAATCAGTTTAAAATGTTAGTTCCTATGGCTTTATGACGTCCTATTAACCTATGACCTTGACCTCAATTTCAAGGTCACAAACCATGGACCTTGAATCAAAATATCCTAGGTCTTTAATATGTTTGGTTAATGAGAACTACCACTTGACGCGTAATTTTAAATGTAAGATGGACAAAAACTCCCTTTTATTGTATGCGCAGCCTTTCAACCAAAATATACAAGTAAGGACATGTCGCAACTAATAATTTATGAAAAATTATTTGTCAAAATGTCATACAGTATTTGAAAAGAAGTGAAAATAAGCCAAAATCAAAATTTATAATATGACCTTGACCTTTGACATTGATCTCATTTTCATTTTTAGTACCAATGACCTCATGAAGACCCTAGGTCTCTATCAGTTATGGTTTACCAGTTGAAAATGCATTTCGCTTGAATCAAATGAAAAAGGGGGAATAACTCTCATATGGAGTCCCCATAGAGCTATGGTTCAAACGAATATTCTTATCCTAAATATGTAACGAGCAATTTGGTAAAATAAAATCTTTTACGGTTACGAAGGAGAGGTGGCCACAAGAAAAACAGTGTTTGGGGAGATAACTCTTACAACGTAATGTATTTTGTTATAATTACATTTGATATATGTTTCATTATAATACTTTATTCTGATTGGCTAACTGCACATCACATGTTATTCCTCAAGCAATTGCATCACTCAATAAAACTTTTCATTCATGATAACACGTGGTCCCACAATAAAGTGCACAGATGAATTGAATAAAAAAGTTATAAAATTCGTGTTTTCATGATCCTAGCTAAAAAAAGTAATTATAAGTATTGAATGTTTCTTTTTGTAACCTCATAGGGTTGCAAAAGCGTTGACCGTGTGCACATTTTTAGAATGAAGCGCTTATGCGCTTCATACAAAAAGTACTTCGGTCAACGCTTTTACACCTCAATGAATTTACAAAAAAAAGCATTCAATACTTATATGCAGTTGTATATTTAAAGCAAAAAGAGTTAATACTAACTTTCACTTTTTTGGATGTTCATGTACATTTTGAATGTATTTATTTTTCTCAACTACATGAATTTTTTGGTGTATTTTTAATGATATATATGAGTAGTCCAAATAATTATTAAGTCTGGCAAGGCTTTTTAAATTTTATTCTGGGACACCTTCCTATGACCACAAGGCTATGTTAATTTTTTTCTGGGACGCCTTCCTACGAACGTCTTAGGAAGGCGTCCCAGAAAAAAATAAAATAGCCTTATTGGATATTTTTATGCATTATTTAACCAGTTGAGTCTTTTACAGGATTGTTTGTTTAATGCTGTTTAAACATTACTGGAAAAAAACCCACCTTAAATTTGCTAATTATTTGGCATGAAAGTTTGATTTATTGAAAGGGACTCATAGTTTTCCATTTAATTTTAATAATTGTCTAATGGTTAAAACAATAGCTTCGTTGTTTACTTTTATACACAACAACATATTCACTTTGGTCTCGTTGTTTACCTAATATTCACTATGTACTTGGTAACAGTTATTAATTAATTGAATAGAAAATATTATAATAAATATTATTGGAAGCCGAATTGACGTCAAATAGGTGCCGATTTGACTAGATGCCAATTTAACCAGGTGCCGACTTGACTTGTACGTTTCAATTCCTCTGCGATCGTTTGCGGTATTTTCTTGAGAAAACCTATTTTCCACCATCAAAGAGAAGAAGAAACTGCTTGAAATGATTCCCGAACGCTTCGTGATTGTTAAAATAAGTTTAATTCACTCGAAAAACAATTTTAAAACTTGCGATGTTTAAACAGGAAGTTTCAAAAGCACGTGTAAAAGAAGAAATTAACCGGTGAGAGTGGAAATCCGTACATAACATATATCACTATAGTACGACTTTTAAAGCAAAACAGTTTCATCCTTTTGTAAAACAGTCTTTAATATACCTATCACATTAATGTTTAAAGGGTCTTAAGCTTATTCAAACCATATAAGTCGGTATGAAACACCAAAACGGAATGATAATAACCGATTACGTTTTGTAGTTTACAAAATTCTGGACTGGTTCCTGTCAAACTACAACACTTTCTTCGACTGTAGTGGAATACAAACAGAAACCAGTTAGTTTGTAAACTGGTTCCTGGCTGATTACTACACAATGCTCATGCATAATGATAACACAAGCACATTCCTCCAGTTTGTATTGAAATTAGTAAATACGAAACCAAGCGCGGTAGGCAGAGAAATCAGGTCGGCAGTTATGGAACAATGACTGCGTCATTTTCCAAAAAAACAAGAATGTGTCCAGAGTACACGGATGCCCCACTTGCACTATCATTTTCCATGTTCAATGGACCGTGAAAATTGGTAAAAAATATAATAAGGCATTAAAATTAGAAAAATCATATCATAGGGAACATGTGTACTAAGTTTCAAGTTGATTGGACTTTAGCTTCATCAAAAACTACCTTGACCAAAAACTTTAACCTGAAGCGGGACAGATGGACGGACAGACGAACAAACAGACGAACGGACGCACAGACCAGAAAACATAATACCCCTCTACTATCGTAGGTGGGGCATAAAAATATATATTAAACATAAACTTTGTAGCCAAATTAGTACTTACACACAGTAATTTTAATTTTAATTTTATGAATCCTATTTGTAATTCTGAGAGATGTTGATGTTTACATAAGATAGCAAGTAGGTTTAAAAAAAACTTGAAACAGGAGATGATCTTTATTTCATAATTAATTTATAAGTTGTCATTGAAATTGGACTATAGCTTTCAGTAAGTATGTGTACTCTTAGATATTTACTTTGTGCTTCATGTCCATCTAACAATTCAAGCCATTTCCAACGAATTTAAGTTTTTTCTTGTGTTGTGCTGTTACATAACTGTTTCAATTTTTGTTATTAGGGGAGGGATGAGCATTCGTAAACATGTAGGGAACTAAATACTGGCAATCATACCAAATTTCCTAATTTTTATTCTAAGATAAGTGTTTATGATCTAATTATTGTCTTTTGTCTTTTACACTTCAGGTTAATATTATATACAGTAAAACATATGGCCAATAATAGAAACTAATAATTATTAAGATAATTGTTTAGAATATAATTGTTTTCTTTTCTCTTTACACTTCGGGTTAATATTTTATACAGTAAAAACAAATTGACAATATTATAACAGCACAATTATTATTAAACATAGATAAAATGGTAGATGTTGCGACACCCTTTTGCTTTCATACTATTGTGTATGACTACTATAATATCCTTAATTATCCAGATTTAATTTCTGGAATACTATTAACAAAGGGGAACAACTCCCTGAGAATATCTTTTTATTTTAAGGTGACAAAGGAGTAGGTCCAGTAAGGGCCGATTTTGGCCTCAAATTTCAGATTCATCTAACGAAAGATTTTGGACACATTTTAAACTCTTAAGTGTCTATTTCAATTGATTCAATTAGTGTATAAGAAAGATTTTAACTGATTTAGTCGTTAAAACGCTCCGATTCAAAATATAATATGAAAAATCTGCCAAATATGACAAAAAACATCATTTTTCAGATTGTTTTTGTTCAAAATGAAAGTGGCCGCATCTGTGTTCATCCTCAACCTTTATATATGTTGTATTATCATCAAATACAACTTACATTTCAATATTATGAATGAACAGGAATGCGGCCACTTTAATTTAAGACAGAAACTATCTAAAATTTAACTAAAAGGCTAAAATTGTGAAGATTTCACTAATTTAGCATGACTTAATGATGCTAGCACCCGACATAAGTGCATTGTGTTGTCAAAAACAGTCCATATCTATGTAGCAGAAGCATTCTACTTTCCAGTAAATAGCTAAAAGATTACATTTTTAAAATTTTATAAAACTGCTATATATTGGGGCCAAAAAGGGGTCTTACTGTACCTACTCCTTTCAAACTCACCTATCTACTCCTTCATACAATTATATTTTGTAAATTTTGGGAAAACAACTAACCTATCAACTCCTTCATCATATATTTGTAAATTTTGAAACTGTATGTAAACTGTTCCTTCATTTGGCTGTCCATAAAATGTATACTGACATTTTGAGTGACTAGGATAGTTCTGTGGGTAAAGGGGTGAGAAAAATTTCCCTGAAAGTTTAGACGTGGAGAAATCCCATGAGCACATGGTCCCTGACTGTTTGACACCATCAGATACGAACTGTCCTGAAATGGATAAACAATAAAACATAAGACATCAAAAATGAAAAAGTTTTATCCAATATTACAAATAAGTTTTCACTTTATAATTTTAATCCCTTTTACATAGACTGAAGTTTATTGGTTGATAAGGGTCCCAACAACTTTGAAATGATTGAAATGCAGAACAGCAAAAAAAGCAGTTCCTTTGCATTGTTTTTTTTCATGTGTGTAGAGATTTGTATCATGACTTAATAATATTACACCATAATATTGTCTTCTTTTTCATTATATAATTAAATTGACTATACATGTACATAGAGTACATTACAATTTCAAAATATTTTGCAGCGTAGGAGAGTTGTAAGTATTTTCATAAGAAAATGTGTTACAATTTCATTTTACATTTGAGTTCCCCCAATAGTTTTCATTATTTAAATCTTCTGTCCCATTTTGATCATAATTCTCTCCCATTAAAGAACTTCTAAGTTTGATTTTTTTTTTAACCTTTTTACTGATATATTTAGCTCTCTTTTTTCAAAAGCCTGGCTACAAATTATTTCCCTTATTTGAGGTCTATGAAAGTTTTATTAAAGCTTCTAACAATAGTCAAAATACATTTTGGAGACGAGTTCCAAATTTTAATCAATACTTTTAAACAACTAGACCTATTGGCTTCACTTAGCATCATGATTTTAAAACCAGCTGTACTATATTGTTAGATTATTATGATATTCTTTGTTTTCTCATGTTTGCTCTGCATTGAGCAGGGAACTAGTTTAAACTATTCAAATTAATTTCAAAGTGCAATATCATCAATATATAAACTGTTTGAAAGTTTTTTTAAAATATTTTATATAGTGCAGGATATGTAAAAAGAGACATATTGATTAAAAAAATAAGTGATCATGCTAAAAATATTACCCAACAAATTTAAAAGTAAGATTGAGAAGCCTTAAACGGATAGTAGCTACGATTTTCATTAAAATTACTTTTTAAATCTATATGCCGGATTTTGTACAAAAAGTAAAATAATTATGATTAAAACAATTACTGGTTACGTTCCATTAAGCGTTTAGAAGCTTTTTAACGTTTAGCACCTACATTTATTTATTATCTATAGATAATAATTCGATGTTAAGCCCAACCCTTATTCATATGACCTTTACTCTTCAGTTCCTAATGCGCAATCGCACATTGTGCCTCGAAGGGAAAATGGTCGACCAGGGGAATTTTATCGCGGAAATAGTACGTGAATTTACAGTTTCAGCGAGAAAAGAAATAAAAAAGAGGTGCAGACAAGTTATTGTAAATTTAGAATAAAAATCGTCGACGAAATCGGTCATTAAAATCACTCAAAACACCTGCCACGCAGGCAAAGTCAAACAGAAGTAGCCGACGGTTTGCGTAATGTTTACATTTCTTCAATTTTCCAGATCACATGAACAAAAATCTCAACGTGTTCATAATTGTCAAAAATATGTTTATAGATTTACGGGCAGTAATCTCCCACCTTAGAAGAAATTATAAATCAACTTCCTAAACTTTAGTACTATTTTTCAAGTGTATCCTTCATGGAGGCCCCAATTTAACACACAAACACGTGTATACATTATCGGCATGGTTAAGTCATACAAATGTAATAACAAGTGTAAAATATCGCCATTGTTGGAGAATCTTGGGTTGGAATAATATGCCGGTATTTGTTATATTTTTTATTTACATGATTTGATAAATGGCGTCAAATATGTACGTTTAATATAGAGTAATTATCAAATATGTAAGAAAACAAAAAGCACGTGTTCGTATCTATATATATCTTGGTTAGCTCACTCGCTGTGTCGGCAAAGTTCGGGAAGTAAACCCGATGCATAATTAATGAGATGAATAGGCATACAACACGATATGAATTATCAATTATTAACACTTCTGTAGTTTATGAAAACATTCTAGCGATCTTATTGCTTATATTTAGTACATATCTTTGATTTTAGCAGCTTTAAAACTTGTTCATATTTTTGTCAAAATCGTAGCTACTATCCCTTTAAATTATGTGTATAAAAAATTATTATTCTCCTATTTGCTTTAAAAAAAATTGACAATAAAATAAGAATGTCTGAGGGAAGGAATGCTCCCATTCAAGCTTACTTATACTATGTGAAAATACTTTTTTAAAGCACTTGAGGTCCCTGCTGAGGAAACGAAAAAAAAATTTGCTATTTTCCAAGTTATAAAGGGGCATTACTCTAGTAAATGACTCCCTGCCCAAATTGGAACTCTGGTCTGTATGTGTTGTTTCTTTTAAGTATGAGTATGAGTTTCTTTAAATTTGAATGAGGCAAACTAAAGTTAAGAATGCACAAAAAAAATCATTTGCAATTCAAGCTTTTTCTGGGAGTTTCAATTCTTGGCATTGTTCATGAGTTTCATCAAATTTGAATGAGGAAAACTTTAGTCATGAGTGCAAAAACAAACATGGGACAAACAGAAGGCAAAGGGAAAAAAAGTAACTTTACTTAAACTACATCTTAAATTTTGAAGAAAATTACAATAATAACAACGTACACACATGTTGGCGTATGAATACACAACGTCAGCGGACTGGGCATGTCGCCACAAAAATTGACAACATTGAAAATAAAACTAATAATTTTAACCAATCAGAAGACAGTAAATACACCAAATTTATTTATTGAATAATGTGTGAAACATATATACATAGATAGATGTCTACTAGACACGATATTTTTGTACAAAATCTGCTAAAAAATTATTTTTGTATTGCTTTAAAAAATAATATAAATAATTTGCATCTTTCAAAGGTCATGTTTTTTTAATCAATCTTTTTTATAAGGGAAAAAAAATAGTAATTTTTTTTTTAAAGATTTAACAATTGGTTCCAGACAGAGTTGAAAGGGAAATAAGTAAAATGTGTACCATTCTTGCCTTTAATTGGTATAGATACATCTGGTGGGTTAATTTTATTAGCTACAAAAAACGAACTGGATGTAGAATAAAACATTCTATTATGAGGTAACTTTTTTGTATTTTTTCATTTGACAAATAAAAAGAGAAGAAAAATTCATGCACATTTTACACTATAGAAATAGACAAAGGGGCATATAAATCATTATCTGTAATTGGAACAAGAACCTACCTAGAAAAAAATACCAAATGTTAATTCAAAATTTCATTGTTTGCTCTTAATAATTTGATTAATTCACAGGGTATACCTATAATAATAATAATAGTAAAAACTATAAATGTGGTTCTGTTCATGTGCAGGCCATGGTAAAAATTTACCATCAAAAACTTAGAAAGAAATAGAATTATCTCCCTTAGAACATGTCATTTATAAATTTGTGTTAGTCGAAAGGTTTCTATGCAGAATGAGGTTGCAGTGACCCATAAATCTTATATAGTTATCCTATTACTCAAATACACATGACAATATAACTATACACATTTGAAGTAGATGCTGACTCATGGAAATGAGGTCACAGACAAAGGACATAATGAAAGTATGTCAGTCAAAAATTTCGAAACATAAGGTCCTAGTACACAGTTATTTCGTAGTGCATTTCTTTTAGACAAAAAATGGAAATTAAAAAAAATACCACCTGCCCTTTCTCAATAATATTTTTACAGTGTGTTGTTGTACTACTTTTGGGACAAATTATATCAAAATTATAGAAAACTTCATCAGCTCTAACTCAAAATATGGACAATTTTATGTAAAGGGGGTCTTGAAATCTTTTGACAGCTTCCGAAATGCTAATTTTTTACCTTTTTCAACTGGACCAAATCACTACTTTACATTATAATTCATGAATCAAATTTTTTTACAGTGTAATTGTATCCCCCTTCTTGCTACTTGAGGCATAAAACATAAAGAAATAAATTTGGAAGGGGTATACAAAAAATTGACAAGTAACACACTGTCCACACTAGGGACTATATTCGTGGACAATGAAAATCAAGGGACGATAACTGTGTACTCGAAACATAAGGCATTAAACAGAGAGAATCTAGCTCTTCTACCCTTCTGAGATTAATATATTTAAACAAATAGTGTATGCCTTTGCACACTGGCAGAATTGATCTCGCTTTTTTACATCAAGGCCTGAAAATAACCTACTTGCATCTAAAAATCTAAAGAATCCTCGAAATCCTTTAAAGAAAGTCAGCTGTTGTGATAAAGGTCGTGTTGTCTGGAATTCCATTATTAAACTCCGATCTTTAGAATAAAATGTTTTTTGTTGTAAAGTTGACATACTTCCACATAATTCATAATTGTGTTGCATGTTTTCATTTATTTCTGGACGGTTTAATTTCAGGAAGAGTCTTAAATAATCTTTACATCTGAAAAAGAGATATAAGAGGATGTAATGAACAGCAAGGTATAAATTTCATAGGTATAATTATACATATGCTTTAATAAACATTCTAATATGACGTGCTTCTTTCGCTTTGTAAACAACACTGTGATAAAATTTTCGATATATCTATACTTAGCACAGACTCAGAGATATACATAATAATGGCTGTTTCAATATACTTCCCAAGTAAATCTACATGCATTGAAACCTATTTGCAGACCCTTTGCCGATTTTATTGATTTAAAAAGTGCAATTAAAAAAAGACAAAATAACTGTTATTATTTGGATGTATAATAAAAAGTAGTAATGCACAAGAGCTCAGAGAAATCAACAAAATAAAAATAAAATAAAATTCCGTGAAAGTATATTAATTTTTTTGGCGCATTTAAGTCATTAAAAACATAACGTCATACAAATGAAACCGCTATAGTTGAAAGTTTTCTGTTACGTGCACCATTGAAATTTGTATGATATTGTATTAAAACTGATTTTTGAGGTAGGTTATGTTTTATTTTCTATTCTATTGCATTATTTGCATATTTACTAATTTCAGCAAGTCAACATGGCGGCTCCTTAGTTACGAAATGTCAACTTTGGATTTGACAGAAGCTTACGAAAAAATCATGTAAATTAAAAATGGCAAATGTTGGGTTTGAGAATTAGAAGAATTAAACAGTTTTTTTTTCTAGCGGTTTAATTCACGAAATAACCCATGCAAGCTACGGATTTATTAAGATATTTGAGCTTTATCTAACAGGGAGTAAAAAAGATCAGCCGCACACACACCAAAACAACCCTCGCTTCAGTATTTTAATGACCGTATTTGTCCTATTAGAATCGAAATAATTCATGGAAGCCATAGATTGTTGGAAATTTACACATGGCCTGGGCCGTGATATTCGTAACGCTCAGGATAAAATTAACGTATATCACGGCCCAGGCCATGTGTAAATTTCCAACAATCTATGGCTTCTATGAGTTATTTCTTAAATATACTATGTCAACTTGCCTTTTCAGAATCTAAATGACTATGGGTAATCTCATTGTTTGTACACCAAAATAAAAATAATGTTAAGTCATTGGTTGAATTTCCAATGTTTAGAACATTTAAGAATAATCAAAACCTTTTGGTGTCCACTTTTGAAAATATTACCCATAGTGCATAGATCATGAAATGGCGAATTGTTAACCCAGGAGACACTTTTTTTGTGTGTACATTTTATTTATTTAAATGAATTGAGTTTTTTTTTACTGTATTCTTCACACATTTACTACATTTTTATGCTACACATGTTTCAACAGAAACTGACATTGATATGAGGCAGACCTGCACTGCTCTATTTTCACATTTGTTTTTGTTTGATATTTTGTACATTAATCAGGCAATACCTTTTTGTCATTTGCATTGTATTACATTTGTCATATTGGGGCATCTTTCAGCTAATTATATGCAGTAGGGGTTTTACTCATTAATAGTCATTGTCGAAGGCCTTACAGTGACCTATAATTTATAATTTCTGTGCCATTTTGTTAGCTCTTGTGAAAAGTTTTCTCATTGGCAATCATACCACATCCTCTTATTTCTATGATTAAGGACTCTGAAATAAATATGGACGGATACTGCTTATTACAACGGCTAGGTTCCAGTTACTATTTCCATAAAAAAAATAAGAAAAGATACCCATTATCTATGAAAAAAATCAGTATTACTTACAATAAATCTCAATCTATATATTGTGAAAAGGGTTGCAGGAGATAACAATCATAATGGATAAAACATAAGTTTATCTCTTCATCCTTCTTTGTTTTAGATTAAATCATGAGGATGTTAGAATTGTGTTATCAACACCAAAATATTATGGTGAATGCAAAAAGATAGCTATCAATAATTAAGAAGATATAGTCTCTCAACAAACTGATCTTATTTTATGAAAAAGCATGATAAATGTATGAATATCAAATTTCATTTTAAGACATCTTGGTCTAAGAGGAACAATTCTTTACAACCAGATAAAAACAGCAACAATAGATTTACATGTCTTTCCAAAATTCAGAGACCTGAAAAAGCTTTTTCTTTACTTGTAATTTGTTGATATAAACTTATAAAATTGAGAATGGAAATGGGGAATGTTATAAATGTTTATCTTTTGTCAATTTTTTACAATTTTTTATTATTCCTTTAATTTGTTGAACACTTTAAAATTTTGTTTATGGCAATCTATATTTTTTTTGTAGAGGTCAACATTAGAAATAAGATTTCTAAGACTTTTTTAAATTGTCAAAGTAGTGATTAATTAAAAATTAAGGTACTGCACTCAGTGCACTGTGTCTTGCTCAACCCCTCTCTCTTCAAGTCACAAATGATCACAAATGTGTGCGTACTGACCAATGACAATGACAAACCAATATTTGTTTAATTTTTACAAAATATATTTACTCTTTAATTTAGATTATCCATACATACATATGGTCAAATTTAATAGGGATGAATGTGAGCTTTATTACTTCAAATGAAATCACACATAAAAAAGTCATAATATCTTAGAATATCTCAATTCAGCAATTTACAATAAAATCCTCATTGCTAACCATTAAAACAGTCATTAGAAATATACACCAAGAAATAATTGTTTTATACTAGCTGTTTTATAAAGAGCAACAAATCCCTTCATAAAGATTATTATTTCAATCTTAACCTGGCCTCATAATTTCCTACCATCTTAGAATTACTGGACATTAATTAGCTATGTTATGACCGTTTTACATGACCAATGTGAGTCCATAAAGCTGGTCTGATCTTGTTTTATGACCATTGATTCCTTTTATTTCACTTTCTTAGGGTTTAATTTCCTATATTTTTTCACAAAAGAAATTTCTGGGACTAAATCTGTGAATCACTGTCATAAAATGAGCCTCAGATTACAGAAAGACAAATCAATCCTTCTGATTTTCAGAAACAGAAGATTTCAAGAAATTCCAAATGAATAATTTACTCAAAACGAATCTTAATAACCATCACATGGTCATAAAGCAGAACTGAGACATTTAACAAAACAAATAGGCTTAATAGCTTCCTTGAGTGTTGAATTTTGAAAGATGGCTTTGTTTTATTGGTCTATCTTGAGTGAATGAAAGAAACTAAGGATCATATTGTCAATGAAACATCTAGAGGTCAAAATACAACCTTAAATCAGCTTTCAATATTGCAAAAGCCATTTTATGACTTGCATTTTTTTTTATGTAATCAAGTGTAACCAAACATCTTTACAGAGTGAAATAATGTGACTGCTTCCTTAATCTTGATTCTAATATGACGTCTTTATTACCCTTTGTAAACAAAGCCGTGTTCTAATGAGCACAAAATATGTTTGACACATGCGCACGAACTTACTGTTTATATTAACGTTATTTCCATCGTTATCCTTTAAAATATATATTTTAAGCAGCTAGCAAACTTTTATTATATTTTTTTATGAAACAACATATATTTACCCTGCTCGTAGCTTTTAAACTTTACTTATCAAATATGAAATGCAATGCACAGACTCCTCGAGGAGGAAAAGGGAACAGCCAAACATTTTTACGGTAATTTCGTACGCTTCGACCTATACAAATACTGTATTTGTCCTATTAGAATCGAAATAATTCCTTCATGTCATGCTCTATTCTCATTTTAACATGGGTAGGCATTATATTTGACCACATTTTACACCTCACTAACGCTCAGTGTAAAATATCGACAAATATAATGCCTACCCGTGTTAAAATGAGCATAGAGCATGACATGAAGGAATTATTTCTTAAATATAAATCAAAAAGCTAACACAGAAAAGAAGATCACCATCAGTTTCATTGGTTGTATTAAACTGTTTTACATTTTTGGTTTCAACATGTTCTTCTAAGAAATAAATGGAGAATGAATCCATGGGAGGCCTCATTGCTTGCATATTAAGTTATAAAGGGACATAACTAAAGAATTCAAACTTGATCTGTTTTTTATGGTTATCAGCTTAATGTATGAGTTTCATAACATTTGGTTGAGATAAACTAAAGTTAGACTAATTTGGGGACAGACAGACGTACAGACAAGGATAACACTTAATGCCCCTCTGCTGATGAGGTGACATAAACCAAATGTGAGATGCAATGAAATCACTAAAATATAATTAGCTTATCTAATTGTTGAAGGCTGTGCGGTTTCCCTGGAAGTCGGGTGTCTCATTGGTAATCTTACAAGGTCTTCTTACTTTTGTTCATTTATCAAGATCTTCATAAGAAACGGGATTTGATCATGTAAAGTGTGTGTTAAATCCATTGAATCTAATCTTTTATACGGTTTGTGTTTGGTGTAACTATAGTAACATAAACATACGTGTTATTATTTGCATCAGGGTACATCATATCAAAATCGGTAAATTTTATTTCTACTAATTCTCCAACATCGCCTATAAATGTAAACAGGATACATTCTATTCCTTTACTGTAGAATTGTGGGAAATTAGGGGAATTAAATCTTCCTTCCGTACCACCAAGGCTTTGGTACACTATACACTCACATGCTAAAATAAAAAAGAATAAAAAATTGTATGAAATATTTTTACATAAAGGAGTTTTCTTCTGCTTTTCAACAGAATGATGCTCTTCCAACTTTAACGGCTTTCTTAAGAATAGTCGAGCATTATTACATATAAATATTAAAGTTTAAAACCCTTTAAACAACTCAATTTGCCTGAAACTGAATGAAGTAACAATAAAAACTTCATTTTTTATACAAAATAAATCCGTAAATACGTTTTATATTGTAGAGGACAGATTTCAGTTAATCTATTTATACTGCTGAAACTTTATTGATTACATTGTCAAACAAACAGTCAATTTCAAACCATTAATTTTAAGACAATAGAAATTATTTTATAGAGAACAAGATGATTGTAAGACAGTTTGAAATAAAACATTCGTTACAGAAATTAACTTTCTTAAATTACTTGTGGGTTATAAACTAAAGTTTAGTTTGTAAATCAAACATATAATTACTTTTGTGACTGCCTTAGGAATTGTTTCAGTAAACATCTTATGTAACAATGATATAAAACATCCATTATATATATAACTTACTTTAAACCTTCTATCATAAATATATCATCAAACATTAAGACTCAGCTTTGTCAATTTATTCTCCAAAATATGTACTTTTGATCTTTAAGTTTTTTCATACAGTTTTTATACATGGAAAAATAGTTCCCACTCACAATTATGAATGTCAAAACAACTCAATTATTCATATACCGGTAATGCCTTGACATATGATGTTTATACCGTCTTATTATTAATATCTTGTTGAATATTTGTAATATTTAACAGACTTTGAAAGTACCTATCAATTGCTTTAATACAAGATTGGTAAGATATTGTAACACCTCAAATTTAAAACAACAAGCGTCTCCTTGTAATAAACATCTTAACCCTTAATATTACATAATCAACACTAAATTATAATGCTATGCTATCTGTTTATTCTAATCATTCTAAATTAACTATTGTTGTTAAGATCTTATAAGAAAGATGTCATATCTGTTAATTCTCTATTCACTATAGCTGTTAACACTTAATAAGTATGATAAAATATCTGTTATTTCTATATTTACTTCTGCTGTTAATACCACTTCAAACAGTTATTGAAAGTAATATTTAATGAACTGTTAATAAGCTGTAATTCTCACTGTTAGTGTACAGTAAAACACCTGTTAATCACTTGTATATATTGTTAATATTAAATGAACTGTTAATAAGCTGTTAACACTATTAGTGTACAGTAAAACACCTGTTAATCACTTGTATATTGTTACCTCTATCAACATGGTAGTCACTCTCGTAATTAATGCAGTTATCCTTGTCTGTTGTGCAAACAAATAATTAGCATAGATTAACATAATTTACTAGCAAAATATTGTCATATTTGGCAATTAATCCAAAGGGACATAATCATATTTGGCAATGAATTCAAGGGACATTATCATATTTGGCAATGAATCCAAGGGACATAATCCTCATATTTGGCAATGATTCAAGGGAAATAATAAAAGAAGAGGGATATTTCACATAAATAAAATGTAATCCCATAGGTAGAATACACTATATTATATCATAGAAAAGCATATGATGTTATGGTAGCTAACTTTATATATTTTATTTAGCTAGACATAATGTTAGGTCTTAAGTAATTCTGAAATAATAAAAACAACATTAAATGTCACTTCATTAAAACACTGGAAAAACATTACATTTTTTATTTTAGGAAAACTATTCATATGTATCTTCAAAGAACAATGTTTGTTTTTCCAAAACATTACATGCTAATAAGCAATTAATTAGTTATCGAAATAATCAAATTGTGCAATGGTATCCCCAAGGAATTCAGTACTTGTTTTAAAGTCCATTAAAAAAAAAAGCATCACTTCAAAGTTCAACAACAATTGTCACATCTTGGAAATTCAAGTTATACCCATTAAATAAATATGTTCTAAATGAACTGTTATAATACATCACTTCCATACTTCTAAGTTGTGGATTTCATGGATTATTAAAGAATTGATTTGGCGGTATTGAACATTCTTACAACATGCCATATAAATGTTAAAGTTGACAACTCAGTAGTCGATTTTAGAATATTGAATCTCAATTTTAAACTCATTTGCCTTCAGTAAAACAAATTAATTTATTGGTACAAAAAAATCATTCTAAGTTAACCATTAAATACTATAATAATTCCTTTCATGATTTTTTACCAATTCAAAATTTTGCAATACCAATTGTATAATGGGAAACCAATGTTTGGATTGATACTTGTAGAAATTAAGTCTATGCATCTATCAACTATTTTGATGTTGGGTGGGAATGAGCTCTCTTCTCTCTACTATTGTAGGTGGGGCATAATTTTTTTTTTAAGTGAACCCAAGCATGTCCCTCCTTTTTGGGGAAAAATATTTCTGCATGACAATAACAGAAAAATCCATGGTAGAAAAAAAGTTGTTTTAAAACATTTTTGGGTGTATGAGAAGAAAGTTAAGAACAAGTTTTAGTGATATATGACAGCAGTTGCTATTTAAAACCATGAATGATTTTCCACAGATACTGATCTATGACTTTGTAATAATACAGCAAAGTCTAGTTTCTTGTTTCTGGCAAATTGCATGGTGCCATGCTGCAGTTATTATATTATGAAAATCACTAGCCCTTTCTCAATAATGACATAGAAAACTGCATGTGATGTTGTATTTATTCAATATCAACTAATTAGTTTCTACTGTAATAATAGTTTGTTCAGTGGGTGACTAGATTATGCATGAGGAAAATTTTGACTGCATTGGTATATCAGCCTCAAGTTTTATCATTTTAATAAAACCAAAACAAATTGATGTGATTTTTTTGCAAGATAATGCACCATTAAAAAACAAAATTGTCTACAGCTTCTTATTATACAACTTGTACTTCAGTAGTCTATTATTAAACCAAATTTGTAATTATTATTTAATGCTCTGACATCGTTTGTCATTATCCAGTATTGGTAAATGTATTTTTTAATATAAGGAGTAATTTTTTTGTACTGACAAAATCATTGAATTGTTGGTTTTTAAAGGAGAAATTTTGATATTTTTCTGTGTCTAATTTACTTTGACTGTTAGTTTGTAAGATAAGCTGAAACAGTGAATATTAAAAAATAAATTGATATTTTAGGGTCAACAACTCTGAAAAGGGGGTTCTGATTTTTCTGAAAATAACAGAAAGACATACCCCTTAAAATATCTGATAATTTTTATCCAATCTCACTGGTTTGCTCTTACTCTCTTGTTTTTGTGATATTAAGTCAAATCAAATTGAGAATGGAAATGGGGAATATGTTAAAGGGACAACAACCAGACCAAAGAACAGACAACAACCAAAGGCAACCAATGGGTCTTCAATGCAGCAATGCATCACAAAAACTGCATTTTACACCAACATTTATTTTTCTCAAAAGGGCCATGTTTGTTGATGGATCAAATCCCAAAACCGTTTTAAAACAAGATTCTCCAACGAACATACTTGCATAAGAGAAGCAAAACAAACCAAAAGGACAACAAAGAGCTCATAAGAAAATAAGCTGACAAGGCCATGGAAAAAAAAAAAAAAAGACCAAAAGAAAAAGTTACGTTAAGTTTGGTTATATTTTGTCCATGAGTTTCAATCAGAAAATCTATATATGTTTAGACAAAAGAAGCACAACCCTAACGGCTTATTGATAGAATGTAGCTCATATATAGTCTTCCAAGCAAGATAAGCTAAAAAGACATTACAAGGTAATAAACATGTTTTTTTAATTTTAGTTTCTTGTGTATAATTCAGAGTTTAGTATGACGTCCATGACATATCACTGAACTAGTATACATACATTGTATTTGTTAAGGGGCCAGCTGAGGGACGCCTCCGGGTGCAGGAGTTTCTCACTACATTGAAGACCCATTGGTGGCCTTCTGCTGTTGTCTGCTCTATGGTCAGGTTGTCACTTTCACACATTCCCAATTTCCATTCTCAATTTTATTCACAAAACCAAAACATTCATTGAGGGTATTTTTTGGGGGAAGAACTTTCTTATAATACTTTAATTTAGTAGGACCAATGAAGGACAGAAAAAGTACAATTATAACAGTTAATACTATGTGTTTGCAACTGTCAACAATGACCCTTTTTGCACAGTGAGCAAATAAAAATCAATACAAACATTAATTCAGTAAAATATTACAATATTGTTTAATTCGGATTCAGAGGTTTCTTCAATAGTGAACTTACCTGGATTTATTGTGGCATAATTAACTGTAATCACATGAGCTAATTGTATTAATCCAAAGTACCACAATGGTGGCATCTGAAAATAGAAAAACAAAACAATTTTATTTATACTGTTTATAATCAAGGGGACTTTACATTATTTCAAATTTTAAACTTAACATTTCTAAATCTGGAATTCTTCACCATACCTTACATGAAACATGAATACACAATTGAAACTTATGCAAATAATTGTGTAACGCTCAATTCTTCTGCACATTTATATCCTAAAATATCAGAAGTGATCGAAAAATGTGTGAAATGGCTGAAATTTGATGTTATCATCTTAATTCTTTGACCTGTACTCTCCTGATCAGATAATATTAATTCAAATATTTGATTTGATTTTCTGTGTTTTAATGCCACTTGTGAGCCCCTCTTTTGGGCTATATCGTGGCAGCCATTATTGTCGAAAGAAGCCAGTGCCTAGAGAAAATCACTGACCTTCGATAGGGAAGAAACCTAGTCAATTAAGATTGGAGTCGAGTGCACCTGCACAAGCAGAGTGCTAACTCACAACCTTAGTGTTGACTGGCTTGTGATTACAGTGCTAACTACACAGACCCCTCAACCACTGAGGCCCCTCCTTATTCATATATCATGGCTTTGAGACATGAGCAGGAATATCAGCAATGCCACCATGTCTGAAGAGAAGTTATCAGGAATGACACAATGTGTGAGGAGACATGAGCAGGCATATCAGCAATGTCATCACATCTGGAGAGAAGTTATCAGGAATGACACAATGTGTGAGAAGACATGAGCAGGCATATCAGCAATGTCATCACATCTGGAGAGAAGTTATCAGGAATGACACAATGTGTGAGGAGACATGAGCAGGCATATCAGCAATGTCATCACGTCTGGAAAGTTATCAGGAATGACACAATGTGTGAGGAGACATGAGCAGGCATATCAGCAATGTCATCACGTCTGGAGAGAAGTTATCAGGAATGACACAATGTGTGAGGAGACATGAGCAGGCATATCAGCAATGTCATCACATCTGGAGAGAAGTTATCAGGAATGACACAATGTGTGAGGAGACATGAGCAGGCATATCAGCAATGTCATCACGTCTGGAGAGAAGTTATCAGGAATGACACAATGTGTGAAGAGACATGAGCAGGCATATCAGCAATGTCATCACGTCTGGAGAGAAGTTATCAGGAATGACACAATGTGTGAGGAGACATGAGCAGGCATATCTGCAATGTCATCACGTCTTGAGAGAAGTTATCAGGAATGACACAATGTGTGAGGAGACATGAGCAGGCATATCAGCAATGTCATCACGTCTGAAGAGAACTTATCAGGAATGACACAATGTGTGAGGAGACATGAGCAGGCATATCAGCAATGTTATCACGTCTGGAAAGAAGTTATCAGGAATGACACAATGTGTGAGGTCAGACATGATCAGGCATATCAGCAATGTCATCACGTCTGGAGAGAACTTATCAGGAATGACACAATGTGTTAGGAGACATGAGCAGGCATATCAGCAATGTTATCACGTCTGAAGAGAAGTTATCAGGAATGACACAATGTGTGAGGGGACATGAGCAGGTATATCAGCAATGTCACCATGTCTGGAGAAAACTTATCAGAAATACAGAATGGGTGAAAGGACATGAGCAGGCATATCAGCAATGTCATCACGTCTGGAGAGAAGTTATCAGGAATGACACAATGTGTGAGGAGACATGAGCAGGCATATCAGCAATGTCATCACATCTGGAGAGAAGTTATCAGGAATGACACAATGTGTGAGGAGACATGAGCAGGCATATCAGCAATGTCATCACGTCTGGAGAGAAGTTATCAGGAATGACACAATGTGTGAGGAGACATGAGCAGGCATATCAGCAATGTCATCACGTCTGAAGAGAAGTTATCAGGAATGATACAATGTGTGAGGAGACATGAGCAGGCATATCAGCAATGTCATCACGTCTGAAGAGAAGTTATCAGGAATGACACAATGTGTGAGAAGACATGAGCAGGCATATCAGCAATGTCATCACGTCTGAAGAGAAGTTATCAGGAATGACACAATTTGTGAGAAGACATTATAAAGCTTGTTCTTGTCAAGTGTAAAACTGTATAAAGGAGTGAAAAAGATCTGTAATAGAGTGCTTAACAGATTAGTCAGTTTTCTATGTAAATATAACGTAAAATATCATCTGCTCTACACAATGTGAAACTTTTTAGCTACTTCCCTGCACTCACTTGCCAAAATTGTTCACAATGGGGCTCAAGGCTGATATTTTACAATACCAATGTATAGAAAACCCAAAAGTCTATACATACCAATGTATAGAAAACCCAAAACCCGTACAGAAATTGCTAACAAAAGCACATAAGTTTCACATGTGAAGCACATGAGATGCAAGTAAGAATTGTATGCAAATCAGGTTGCTCATATGTGCAGTTTGGTAGTTCATATGTGCCCACAAAAATCTAACATAATGCTCACATGTGCAATTCAAACCTCAGGTGAGCTTTTATCATCCATATTAGTTTTATGTTAGTTTTGTACTTTGAAAAGTTTTTCCATTCTTCTAACCATTCAAAACTAACCTACATCATTGCTCATATGAGCTTTTTCAAAATGACATGCCCAGTCAAGTACTTCCTGTAAATTCAAATTCATGAAAAGCATGCAATAAATGGAGGTAGATGGATATGGAAAATGTTAAGTCCTGTATTGTGTTATTTGAAGAAAGGCATTGTTGAAATCTGACAAAACCAGTGTGGCTGTGGTTAATTATTTGTAAGTTATCATTTCTATTTCATTATTTTCATTTTTGTGTCATATTTTGAAATATATTACAATTTTAAGTCCTTTATGGGAATATATACAGGTTGCTTCAAAATAAGTACTACATGTATAAAGATTTTTCCTTTTTAAACTTTTTGAAATACAGTACTTATTAATCAAAGACATTAATTGTGTACTAAACTTGCAAGTCCCTCTAATAGTTTTATAATGAAATGTTATGTTTTTAGTCATGATCATGATTATTGTTTAAAAAAAAAATGATACGAAAATCATAATTAACTGACAATAATTAAAGAATAACTCTTTTAACATGATGTATCAGTTATTTTATTTTCAACTGAATTATTTAAGATTTTCATTTATATTTTGAAAAATATTCCTTTTTTAAAGCAGCCATTTTGTTTTGGTCAACTATAATATTCACGTGTGCAGTACATGTGAGCAACTGCTCATATGAGCAATCTAATAAAATGCACATGTGAAACAAAAGCTCATATGAGCAGTTGTACGTGAGGTTTTTAACATGCAAATTAGGTTAGTTTTATATGTGCATTTTTTTTGCTCACAAAATGCTCACCCAATTTGCATGTTAAAAAACTCGTGTGCAATCATGTTAGTTTCTAACGTGAGCATCTTATGTGCAACTTATGTGCAACATGTTAGCACTTTTTGGTAAGGGAAGTCTTTACATATCAATAAGCAGAAAACCTGATAAGCTGTAAACAATACTGTTTCTTGTCATTTCTTATTCACACCTATCTTTATTTTGTATGCTTGTCTTTCCAAATGAGCACTTTCAATGTGATGTGAAAAACTAGTTTCAACATGTGAAATGGAGGCGAAAAAAATTGACCAGAATTTAAGTTTGCAATTAAAAGTTTTCACCAGTTTAAAAATCAATTTACAGATTCAAATGTTTTTTTCAAAGACATATAAAGTTTATGGTCATATCATAAATTAATGTGGGGGTCATCTTGATCTTGCTTTAAAAAGTTGCTTGTTTATAATGAGTTCAGTACACTTGAGAGCAATTTTCTATATTATTCACATTTTTAAGGGACATAACTCTGGTAAAACTAATCCATTATCAGTGATTTTTAAAAGTCCTCAAAGACAATGCTGGTATAAATTTCATCACTATGTTACAAGAAATTTACTTGTGAGATCTCTTTTAAGACTGAATCATCATGACAGACAGCTGATGTCCAGTATTTCAATGTTCTCCATAATGATTGTGTGGGGGACAAAAACAAGTGGTAAAACAAACCACTTTTCATTGGTGTACTATGTATGCCATTCCACCCTCCACTCCTAAATAATTGCAGCCTTATCTTAGAATTAAAAGAACTGAAGTTCCAAAGTTGCTAAAATGGTTCTTTGGTAAACGAGTTTAAATAAATGTGATCTAGATGTCATTAAGATATATATGCATTTTCAAATTGCATTTACAACAGTTTAATAATTAATAGTGTATTGCGTAAGGATATTATTATCTGCTCAAAATTATCTTAATTGTAGAAATCAGTTGTCTTTAAAAGGAGTAGTATTGATTTCTTAGATACAAATTAACAATGCTATGGCTTGGCTCTGTGGATTAGATTAATGGGTAAATAAAAGTTTCCACAATTGCTATTTTATTGCTAATGAAGTCATCCTCTTAGGAGAAACAACAGCAAATGTTTTATTTATTTAATCCAATATTAACTGTGCAGAGCCCATAAAATAACACTAAATAACCTTTCACTGCCAACTTGCATGAGTGGTAGATCAAAGTTAATCAAACATGTTATTGTACATACAAAGAAAACTGTTTATAGGCATGCATTTATCTAAAATAATTTATTATGTAGAAGTTTCTAAGAATAAAGATTTGAGAGTTCCTGATGCAGATTTATCCAGAAATACAATTGAAAGCGATGCACCAAAATTCTAAACACGAGGCTTTCAAGAGCCTGAACTGCTCACCTGCATTACAGGAGAGAAGATTTTCAAATGTTAGCAAACTTGATGAACAAATTGTGTACAATAGTCTTTAAAGGTCAATAACTCCTTAAAGGGTCAATTGACAATTATGGTCTTATTAACCTTTTTGTCGATCTTACTTTGCTTAACATTATTGCTGTTAACAGTTTATATTTATCTATAAAAAATATTCAAGATAATAACAAAAAAATGCCAAATTTCCTTAAAAGTACCAATTTAGTGGCAGCAAGTTGCCAACCCAACAATTGTTTTTTGATTCATCTGAACATTTCAGGACAAATAGATGTTAACCAATTAAACAATTTTACCACATGTCAGATTTGCTCTAAAAGCTTTAGTTTTTGAGATATAAGCCAAAAACTGCATTTGACCCCTAAGTTCTATTTTTAGCCATGGCGGTCATGTTTGTCAATGGATCAAAACTTCGGATACAATTTATGAACAAGATACCTTAAGGAACATTTAGTTAAAGTTTGAAGGTATTTGGCTTAGTAGTTTCAGAGGAGAAGATTTTTTAAATAGTATATGACGACAGACGACAGACCCTGACGGACACCAAGTGATGGCATAAGCTCACATGGGCCCTGGGCCCCAGTGAGCTAAAAATGGGTGACAGAGATGGATTGGAGGGGGAAGCAGGGTGCCATCCCCTATTTTTTTGTGGGAAATTTTTTGTTAATTATATAGGGATACACTGAAGCATGACTGGAGCATGCCCATTTTTAGTCAGCCCTTTATGAAAATTTCTGGATACACCACAGAGTTATACATGCATTCAAAAGTTTGGTATCAATGAGTCACTCAGCCTCACCTGGTGATTGAGAATTAAGTTTAAGCAATCTGTACAGATAAATGTTAACCAAGATCTTGATAACTTGCTTTCTTAAACCACAATGAGCATACATCATACATCTCTATAGGCAAACAGAATAACAGATTATTCCAACCTACTTCCAAACCCACACATCTCTCACTCACCAATCATCCAATTATGTTAAACATCGTTCTCTATTATCTCAGCTACTATATCAAACAATCAAATTTGTCAAAAACCTACCATTTTTTCCTTATTAAGATACACACAGGCAAATTAAAATATCATTAATACGTCATTTGATGCCAAGAATTGTATTATATCTATAACAAGAACTGCAAATTTCCCTAACCACTAATTTCTCTGCATACTTTAACTAGTACAGACAATTGAATTGCCCTTGTGTGCTAAATTTGTTTTCTCCAGTAAATAAACATCACAAACTCTGTTTAATGTCTAATAGACAAAAAACATGCAATTTTCAACATATCATCTATTTTAGAATGTTTTATGATAAACTGACATCTATTTTTTACAATGAAACTTCAACAAATAAAAACCAATTCTCTAAAGTACACTTAGTTTTTCTTGTGATATGAGCCAGCTTATCTAGAAATCAGCCAAAGAAAAAAATCAGTACTTATAAATATTTCATCAGCAATCTTGGTGAGTGATTTTCTTACCCTTAACAAACAATATTATTCTGAACTTCATGAATGTAAAATCATGATATGAAGACATGGAAAAAAATACTAAGCTTCTGAGTCTGCACCAATCAACCCTTTTTATCGCCAAATCATGATTAATATTCAATTACATGTACAGTTTGCATGTTATACAGGTATCCAAATGAACAACCGCTAAAATATTTAGTATTTGGGGAAACTGAAAATTTGGCAGCTCTGAGTTCAAACATGTATGGGCACTATTATTGAATACCTTAATATCAGTAATAGATGTTGATCTTAATAAATGCCTGTTATTTGTTTGACGGTATAATTGATTGATTATAAGGTGTTTAAACACCATTTCAGCACTTTTGTGCTATTTCAAGGCGGTCAGTTTTTATTCGTGGTGGAAGCAGAAAAGTTTGAAAACCACAACCTTGGATAGGAAAACTTGACAATCAGTTTAGCACGACTGCCACATGGGATTCAAACTCACAACCTTAGTGCTAAGACAGACTAGTGATATCTTTGGTGAATTAGCTACTTATAAAGACTACTCTGCCACTAAAGCATGGCCCCTTTAGGGTACAAAGCTTTGTTCTGTTCTTTTAAATTTATCAACTCATTCTTAAAATCTCCTTTTATTCATCTTTTAGAATAAAAAGGATTCTATCTTTTGAAGGTATATATAGATTATCTATTTTTTAATTCAAATATATTATCAGATTATTGTGGCACTATACATATATCCATGATATGGTTTATGTAACAATTAAGCAGTGTCAGTTTAATTTCCATGTAAAAATCAAACTGAAATTCCTACATTCTTTTGCAAAAGTACAAGTTCTAATGGGGACTCAGCAGATGATATAATAACGTCAGATCAAAAATCTAACTGCAAGAATAATTACATGATTGAGATTAAAATGCATAACAACAAATTCCCATTTTGTGGGAAACTATTACCATAGTCTTGACAATGCATCATCACCCTTTCTTTAAACCAGCAATAATAAACGGACCATAAATCGGAATAAAATCTTTACCCTTCAATGTGATTAGAAAATTTATAAATCTAAAAACTGTTATGCCTTGCATTTATTTGACACTTTTATAGAAATATTTGTTGTTCGGATGATTAAGTGTGAGATTTCGATTTGATAACTGCAAATGTGTTTAAAACTTAAAGATGTCACAGCCTTTTTTTAATTGTATTTAAAACAGTTCTTGTTTTGAAAACATTAGGGAACTAATTTGAATTTCTTGTTATTTTCTGATCACATGAAAAGACTATATACAGTTATAAATGGACTTAGCCACTGAAAATTTTCAAATCAGCAATGTTTTGAAACCAAACAATCTAATGTAATATCAAATTAATATGAGGCAGGCATTACCTGTAAATGGGGACGAAGTCTGTATGAATTATTTTTTTGTAACTTAAATATTTGTTTTAAAAAAAAAGAAACGGAAATACCGTAACGTTTCCGATTTTGGTTCTGTTGTTAGGGATTTAGTTGTGACGTTATTTAAATTATGACGTCATATGCAATGTAAACAAAGAAACGCTATCATCAGGTAACGTTTTTTCATATCAAGGAATTATTAAAAATGAAATTGGTATTGCGCGTTCCTTCCTATTTTATACTAGACTGATAAATATATATTTTACTCAAAGTTTCATACAAACGAGACCGGAAAAAGGAAGTACATTGTACATTTCTGCGCAGGTCCGGGATTTCAAAACACGACAAAAAAAATTTGAACGATTTTGAGTTCATTAGTATAATGAAAAATTCGGGAAATTTTCCCGTATTTTTTTTTTATTGAATTTTCTACTGTTATTGGGGACTCCGTCTCCATATAAAGCATCCTTACTCTCATAAATGTAGTTCTCAATTGTACTATAGGCATGTTATGTTGATGTTGGTCAATATGAAAACATGCATTAAACCATCAAGAATTAAATCTTATTTTCAGTATAAAGGAGTAAGTTTGGTAAGGGCCATATTTGGCCCCAATTATAAAGTTCATAGTTACAAGACAATAAATGTTTTAAGTTGCCTTAAAGACATGTTAGAAAGTTAAACAGAACTATTTTTGTCAAAGTTTAATTCTAACACGTTGATTTTTACATCCAAAAAAGGTCAAGATAAGGGATTTTGGTGAAATTTGACAAAATCAGCTAGATTTCAACCAAATAAAGGACCAGGAAACATAGAGCGCAGGCGTTGACAAGCTGAAGATTCAAATAAGACATGTGAAATGTCTTCACAAACATTATTTTAAAAGATCTTTGTTGTCGACGTATGCGCTCTATGTTTCCTGTCCAATAATCTATTGAAATTTACCCATTTTCATACCTGTCAACCTGTGACGATGAAAATGCAGGTCATGACCTGCATTGAAGAATCAAATCTCAGGTCATAACGCGTACGAACTTTTTCGAGCTGAATTTCAGTATTTATGGTACATTTTCTTATAATGTATATCAAAGATACCAAAACATCAATGCATGTTCACTTGGTTAAGTCATTTTAAATCTTATTTATTATTATTTCATTACACTTTTAAATTTTTTTATAAACTTGTGTATCTTATGTCCTTTACTTTTGTCATCATCTAAAATTTATTTTTCAAATGTATTTTTAAAATGAGTCTACTAGCCTTTAAACATACCATGTAGAGGTATTACACCGTACATAAATGAACATTCATCTTTCGTTTGACAAGGAAATTAGACTATGATAAAATATAGTAATACAGTTAAAGGAAGTATAAATGTAAAAATAATTTTCAACTTTTTTTTAAAAATTGTATAAAGGTATAAAAATAATGAAAAGTTATTTTTCAATATGTATTTGAATTTTATATTATTATGATTTAATCTTTTTCACCCATAAAACGTAAATATAAGGAATAATTTTGAATGGTGACAAATAAGGGGAAGTAACTCTTAGTTGAAATATCTTTGTAAAACAACAGGGCAATTTATTTACGACCTAAAGCTAAGGTAATTGGTATTAATCAACAGTGTGATTGACACCAAAGCTGTCAAGTGAAGCCATGCACTTAATGGGTCACTTAATTTGACAGTTTACATAGCTAGATGAACTGCATGTTCATGGAAGAATTACGAATTTGCCGGTATTTCAAAGACATATTACTTATGTCATGAAAATCAATCTCAAGGCTAAGAAATACGGGTGAAATCGGGTCATTTTCGGAATTTCCGGGTTATTTCAATGACCCGGCACATCCGGGTGATCCCTCAGAATTGTGAAAATCTCGGGTCACACCCGCAGAATCCGGGTCAGTTGACAGGTATGCATTTTCATTTTTTTCGTGAAAAATCAATATGAGTACAACTTGTGACGTCATAATGAAACGCAGAAACGTAAAATTTTCAACATGGTTTATATTCTAGCTAGCCAATGTATTAGCTATAATTTATTGTGATATTGGTGGTTAAATCCGAATTTGAAATTTACGCTAAAAAAAGGGGCCATTTTAGGACCTTATCGAACATACTCCTTTCTTAATCTTGTAAGCTAAACAGAAGGCCATCTTATTTCAGCCAAGTATTGAGCCGCCTACTGTTGAATTGGTGTCTCAACTTTTTACAGTTGGAAATATTGGTATTAATAATATAGTTTTAAAATTTGCAAACATTAAGACTGACCTTATAAAAGAATTTATGATATATATAATTTTCGGAGAAAAATCAGCACCAACATGTAATATCTTGCTAATAAAGATACACCCCCACTTCATATTCTTCTAATTAAGTTAGGCCCCTACTTAATATTCTGCCACTTATAAGTTACCTCTCAAGTGGTATTCTGCAAATTAAGACAGTAGATATGTTGTAAGATGTGCCAACACTTTTAATCGTTTAATGATCCCTTCCACTATGACTATTTCTAAGACTTATATGATATTCATACAAAGGTGTGCAAAAGAAACACAAGGGTAGATGACAGCAACGTAGATAGATGGTAAATCCCTTTGGAATTCTATGAGTTCCAGCCATATTTATCCCTGTTTAAGTCGGGCATTCTTTTGACAGTGCAGGGTATTAAAAGTCACATTCGGTCCAAATTCATTTTTTATTTGTTCTTGTCCTTAATAAACATGCAGGAAAGATTTGCCACTGGAGATAAATCAAACAGCACTCAATCAATTAAATACAAAAAAGGTTTACAGATATTACAGAATAATATTGTTTGTAGCAATAACTTTAGCTAACTCTAAATTATAAAATTATAAAAGATCCAACAATTCCTCTAGACATTTTATAAAGCACTTGTTTAATGAAACATTCCATTGTATTGGTAAATATATCTTCAAGCTAGACATGCTAGTACAACATGCACATCCTGCTTGCAGCCTTAAATTGTGACAAATCTACATTTCTGGGATTTCATATGAGTATTGAATTGTATCAGGGACATATTATAACTGCCTACACTGTGTTGATGGATTTTTAGAAAGATTGATAACTATTGTATGACAAAATTTAAGAAATTCATTATTGTAATGTTAAATGAGAAATCTTCACTATACAAATACAAATTCAAAATTTCAAAATGGCATGTTTTGAGTTTGTGATTATTCTATTTGTGGTTCCGTAACTATAACGATATAAATCAAATATACTGCTAATTCTGACCTAATCATGAATCAAAGAATCTTTCTTTTTGTAATTCATTGCATCGATTGGATACTTCAAGCAGCAATGCAAATCTTCCCATAGTGTATATACATTTCCTCTCATATATTTTACCTTAACTTTGTCTCATTAAAAGCTCTTCTTACCATTTCTACTATTCCATGCTTACTCACAATGGATGGTTAAGTTTTCCCTACATGAACAATATTGAAAAGTACAACCTAAAAAGATGGACTCTGATTTTTGTATTGAGGCAATAAAATATTAATAAAAGTTATCAATTAAACCCATTAAAGTAATTTTATCTATTCTGATCCATATCAGTTCAGACCTAACGAAGTTTTATAAATTATTAATAAATTCAGTATGAAATAGTAAAAAAAAATGCAAAATCATAAAGCTTAATGCATTCAAAAGATTTAAAAAGAACAAAACAAATCCTTTCATTAAAGATTTAGTAGATTCATATAAAGCTGATGATGGTATCGATAACAATTTTTTAGAATCTTTATGAGAAAGTAATTACTATAATGTTTCCAATGGGACTGTTTTACTCAAATGACAACTATTATCAAATGTAAAAATCCAAATCAGAAAATAACAGGTTATGTAAAACATTTCAACAGAAAAATTACAGCCTAATTTATGTACAAAATAACAAACAACAAGAATGTGTCCATAGTACATGGATGCCCCACTCACACTATCATTTTCTATGTTTAGTGGACTGTGGAATTGGACTAAATTCTCTAATTTGGCATTTAAATTAGAATGATCATACCATAGGGGACATGTATACTAAGTTTCAAGTTGTCAGACTTCAACAATCATATCATAGGGGACATGTATACTAAGTTTCAAGTTGATTGGACTTCAACTTCATCAAAAACTACCTTGATCAAAAACTTTAACCTGAAATTTGCAATATCATTTTCTATGTTCAGTAAACCGTGAAATTGGGGTAAAAACTCTCATTTGGCATTAAAATTAGAAAGATCATATCATAGGGCACATGTGTACTAAGTTTCAAGTTAATTGGACTTCAGCTTAATCAAAAACTACCTTGACCAAAAACTTTAACCTGAAGCAGGACAGACAGACGAACAAACGAATGGACGAACGAAGGGATGGATGAACAAACAGATCGACGCACAGACCAGAAAACATAACACCCCTCTACTTTAGTAGGTGGGGCATAAAAAACAAACATGTAACATAGAATCAAATGTCAACCACTGAATTACAGGCTTCTGTCACTTAGGTGTGGCCAGGTTCAACATGTTAGTGGCCACAACCCTTCCCTCATTCATGGGACAGTGGTGCAACAGAACAATACAACAACTGTATAAAATACTAAACAAACAACACACATGATCAACAGCAACAAACAACAACCACTGAATTACAGGCTCCTGACTTAGGACAGCTTCATATAGAATGTGGCAGAGTTAAACATGCTAGCAGGCACCCAACCCTTCCCTAACCAGGGACAGTGGTGCAAGGATGATCCAGGAGAGCCAAATAGGGGCACAAGCCCCTTTTATGGAGCTTAAATTACATATAACAAATGCATAGAAGTGTTAAGCATTAAGAAGTATTACTCCAAATGTTGGCTTTTAAGAGAGTCCCCCTTTTTCAAAATTCAGGATTTGCACCTGGAAATTACAATATTGAATATTTGGTCAAGTCCCTCTCCTTATAAGTCATTTGATCTTTGATAAAAGTGTTATTATCTAGAAAAGTTTTCATTGGATTAAAAAATTCTTTAAGGGGAGAAAACTCACTTTCAATTTTATAAGGATAAAGAAGAGTAATCTCCCTTGCAGTAAATATGGTCTTAAAGTGTAACAAATAGCGCTTTAAAAATTGTGTTTTCTATAAACAAATCTACAAATTAAATCTATATTAAAATCTTTTTAGAAATATAATAATATCTAATGTTAAACTTGAAAGATAATATTTATTATTTTTATCAAATGGATGATGTATTAGCAATATCAAAACCAGTATCACATTTATTCCAGACAACAATTAAATAAGCAATTCCAAAGGAAGTATATTTCCACATTTTTTGCCCTACACATATTTATGACTTGCTAGAGTCTTAGTTTAGTAGTTAAATAATTATTTTTCTATCTTATTAGTTTTGTAGAATGTAACAAATTACAACTTGAAGGATTATCGACACAAATACAGTCAAAACACAGCTACAGATTATATAATCTTCTGACAAAGGCCTGACTACCCATCACCTAACAAAATGAATTTATTCCATTAACACACAAAAACAAAAGTCCAATCCATTTCTATTCCTCGTTTATTTCAATTTCTATCCTAGTCAACTATCCTAGTATACAAATAAATCATTATTACATTTTTATAAATTCAATTAGTTAGACCAATGTATCATTGTTAAAAGTCACAAAATCTCAGATTTGGCAAGAAAAAATTTGAACATGTCAAACACGTCTTGAAAACATATCAGTTTAGCACTTTCACTTTTAGTGATGTGTGGGGTAGGAAATAAATGTCTTAAAGAAGTTGACTGATTATTTTAACATTGATTATACCTTCAAACTAAAGTACAGCTAAGGCAGCTGATCTGTTTTCCTTTCATTCTAATTGTTTGATGTTTGTTGTACAATTGTCTCACCAATAAACTATGAATGTTTGTCTCAGTTTTTTTTTATATACTGTAAAAGCAGAAATTTTCGTGGAGGATTTAATTTCGTTTATTTCTTTGAAAGAATAAATCCACGAAATTAATCAAAGTGATGGAAATCACTCATGGAAAGATTAGAAGAGTAGTTTGAATTATTTCATATTAAGGTATGGTGGGGGAAAATGAACATTTATAAAGCACTTTTACTGAAAATTGCAATTACAGCAGGTCTTTAGAAGGAAACTTGCTTTTCCAGTATGAGGATAAAACGAGCCCAAATTAAATAATATGGGTGTCTTAATTTGCACAATTTTATTTAAACTGCAGTTTATATCTTATCGAAATTATGTTGCCGGTTCTGAACAGGTTTAAAAAAAAAAAAAAAAAAAATGCAAAAATTCTTCTAGTAAATGTTACCAACTATCCTTGTAAGACATAAATCTGGACCAACATTTTTCAAACTTTCAAGTGTCAACAACAAAAATTGAAAAATGTTGTTTTGGGGCATTTTGTAAGTTGAAACAAAGGTTATATGGCATTGAAGATTAAAAGTTTGAGTGCCTTTTGATCATTTTTTAAAGTATTTTTCAACACAGGGCATTGAAAATGTACTTTTTCAACGTTAACCAATTAAAAAACTTATCTTATTGAATTGTGGATTCTTTCTTGATTGTAAAAATATATATTCACTTCTAATAAAAATTCCAAATTACTAAAATAGACATACTGATTGATGGGAAATAAACTAATAAACAATGGTTTGTTATAATTAAAAGTTTTTAAATTTTTAAACTGTTTCAAGCCAATTCCTGATAAAAAAAAAGTGTACTAATTTAATTGTTGATTAATTACAGATGATTATTAGAAATTTATCAAGTAAATTATAGGCCTTATTTGAATACCTTTTATTTATTCATATTTACATTCATATTTCATTTTTTTTAAGATCTTGTTAATCCATTAATAATTTATCTTTCAGATATAATTTACAGAATCACTATATGTAATGTAGATCAAAAGTAATTGGCAATAAATAAATCTATCATCCTTATAAATACCAAACATCTAATATACACATTTGTGGATTCAATTATGAGGTCAAATACTTGTGTATTAAGAATTATATGTATATTTAGTGTTCTGTATAATTATGTAAGACTGAGGTTGATAGGTAATGTGGTCAATTTGATTGGCAGTTTAGGAGGTGGGGCATTGTAATTAATTGTTTAGTGATAATGACAGTTGTCAATCATACTTCTAGTTGAATCAATACCCAGTTACCTAATCAATATATAATGTTTTTTAAAAAAAAGCCTGCACATCAACACACCTTAATGACATACATTCTTGAATGAACTGCTCCAATAATATACCCAGTTTTTTTCAGTTTATATGTGAATATGTGAATTAGAAAATGCCTGTACCAAGTCAGGAATATGACAGTTGTTATCCATTCGTTTGATGTGTTTGGACTTTTGATTTTGCCTTTTGATTTTTGATTTTCCTTTTTGAATTTTCCTCGGAGTTCAGTATTTTTGTGTTTTTACTTTTTATGTGCACATACATGAGAACCATAGGAAACTATATTTCAGTGTGAATACATTTAGTAACAGTAGCTAACCTGTCCTGTTGTTATGGAGGCCGGTGCCTAAGTAAAGATTTAGAACAAGTTCTAATCTTTCCAAAAACCACAGGAAAGTTTTACCTTATATAATATCACTTCCATTTAATGGAAACCACAAAATTAAATCCCCATGAAATCTTATAAAGTAACAAAACCACGAAATTTTAACCCCATGAAAGTTAATGTTTCTACAGTACCATAAATACCAAATATAACTTTTGTGAAAGGGCACATAACATTTGCCCTGCCTACATCTGGAGAATTTGTTTTTTCCACTTTAATACCTACAGCTTTTTATTGCACACCTTCATTTTACAGATAGCACAGTCAAATATCAAGGAAAGTCATAATGAACATGTCAATCAAGTTATCATATCCTTCTGATATATTCTGGAAATAAAACTTTGCAAAATTTTTAGGCTCTGAAGCATGAGTGGTCTACCTGCATCTTCAACTATGGCCAATTTTAAGTAAAAATCAGCTTATAAGGGAAACAACTCTATTAAAGAGTTAACTGACAATTTCGGTAAGGTTGACATATTTGTTGATCTAATATCCTGCTTTTAAAGTTTGCATTTATCTATTATAGTTTTTAAGATAACAAGATCTTCCTACTCTCATTTTTAATATATTAGGCAAAAATTGCATACAACTTGCAAAAAGAATTTAGATAAATCTAACCAGGAATTGTCTGACCATTTTGGTCATGTAGACTTATTTTCACATCTTGTCTTTCATAAATATTTCATTTAATGCAATTTTCTCTATTTGGACCAGTAGTTTCAGATGACTTGTGTAAAAGTAAACAGATGACCATGTATGACACAAAATGACGAGAAAAACTTAAGCTTACCTCGCATTTCGGCCAGGTTGGCTAAAACAGCAAGGTAATTATTTCTTCATCTGAAAGAAATCCTTAATCTTGGACATGAATAATTTATTTCATGTTTCATCATTTTTGTGATATTTTTAAATTTTTTTTTTTTTTTTTTTTTTTTAGAAAATCAGATAACTGTCCATTCATTAGTTCTTCATTTACTTTTGTTCTATTGTTTTATTTTGAAAGCAAAGAATTTTAGAAAATGAGTTTTATCTGTCTACAAAAAAAAATGAACAAACCGTTTCAAGAGAATATCTTAATAGAAATCTACAGTATTCTATATTATAACATATTGTATTGTATTTATCTTAGCCATTAAACAGTAGGAAACTTTAATCTATGGAAAAAATTATGTGCAACCTTGAATTCTGTATTATATAAAGTGGTTGACCCAAATAAAAATAAAAAGACAGAAACTCACCTTTTACCTTTTCTGTGAAACAAATTCATGGCAATTATATAATCAGATAGAACAAGTGAAATAGAGTCAATTCAAATGTCTCTGTTCACATATATCATTTGAATATTAATATACAAAGAGGGGTGTAACAGTGGTATCTGCACGGAACATAGTTGCCTTTAAAATTGCCTTTTCACGATGAATGAATTAAAAATTTCTTGCACATTGATCTTTTTACCGATTTCATGAAACACGGTAAATAACGAACCTTTTTCATGGCAGCACTTCAAATAAAAATGGCAAAACACGTTGCACAAAGCATTACCCTTTACCACCCTCCTTGATCCTTGATCACACTATCAAATAATATTTACTGGACTTAAAAATGTGCATTATCCAAGAAATATTAGAACAATTAACTTTCAACACTAGAGAGTTCGAGTTATGTCACCAAAAGCATAGCATGTTAAGGTAAAATTGACACCTCCGCAGAATTTGCCTCTTGAAATTTTATAAAATAAATTCCAATTTGAATTGTCTAACAAATGGATGCTTTCGAGTTCTGTAATTGACTTACAGTTGTGGTTTGGTCTTTATTCTGACAATAAATTTGTGATTCTTTAATGCATTAGCTCTATTTGACTTTAAACAGCGGAACACAGGAAATCTAATTAGAGATTATTCAAAGTTCACTCAGCTATTTCACTTCTGTAATTTCTTGGTTTTCCCCATTCAGAACATGAAATATTTGTAGATATTTATATTATAGCCAATGGACTGATAAAAAAATTAAATCAATATTTTCAAAATTTTGGGCCTTCCTGAAGTAACTTTAGTATGAATCCTCAGATCCTTATGGAATGACTAAAACATAAAGGATTTACAGAGGCAGCATACATAGCACAACCAAAACCATCTTACTCAGACACAGATACAGACAGGAATTACGTATCAGGCTGGCACCCCCAGAAAAATGGTTAACTTGAAAAAGGTAAAATAACATCACTGTATCAGAGACTGTTATATACTTATATTAACTCAAGACAAGTGTTAGGAACCTGATGTTCAGTAGTTTTCGTTTGTTCATGTGGTTCATAAGAGTTTCTTGTTTTTTATATAGATTAGACTGTTGGTTTTCCTGTTTGGTTGCATGATTTTACAATAGTCATATTTTGGGACCCTTGATAGCTTGCTGTTTGGTGTGAGCTAAAGCTCTGTGTTGAAGAGTCAAAACTGACCTATAATGGTTACCTTTTTTTACCTATAATTGTTTTCTTTTACATATTGTGACTTGGATAAGGAGTTGTCTCATTGGCATTCATACCACATCTTCTTATATCTAATTAGTTGTAGCAATATATGAGAGTGTTAATTCACTGTCTCTAGTTCAGCTTGTAAATGAGTTTCCCATTGGCTAGAGGTATAGAGGGGAGGGTTGAGATTTCAAAAAACATGTTTAACCTCGCTGCAATTTTGCGCCTGTCCCAAGTCAGGAGCCTCTGGCCTTTGTTAGTCTTGTATAATTTTTAATTTTAGTTTCTTGTGTATAACTCGGAGTTTAGTATGACTTCCATTATCACTGAACTAGTATACATATTTGTTATGGGGCCAGCTGAAGGACGCCTCTGGGTGCAAGAGTTTCTCGCTACATTGAAGACAATTGAAGGCTGTTGTCTGCTCTTTGGTTGGGTTGTTGTCGCTTTGACATATTCCCTATTTACATTCTCAATTTTATTCCCATAATGATACAGCAACTGATGACCTTTGACTAGAACTGTATAAGACACATTCATTATAAAGTCATGTTACAACACAACAGGATGTCACATAAGTGAACAAAAAACTGTTTGCTATTCATAATTGTACAAATTTATTAGATTTTAAAATGCTTTTTGAATTTCATTTCCTTCCAGAATTTTAAATGGTGGTTAATTGTTTGCCAGAATAAAGGGGTGTGGGAGGGGGTAAATGTATGTACATTTTAATTAGGTGTGACTGCACATGCAAAATCGTAATAATTCTAACTTAAAACAAATCGTTTCTTTAATTATTTTCAAAATTCATTTCTAAATAAGGCCTGTTCCATTTCTAGACTCCAAAAATAATGGTACGTACATTAGCAAAGTTTACACCTAGGAATAGGTCATGTATCTTTTTAATATATTAGTTTTAAGTGAGTATGAAAATTTAAACGTTCGATCTATTTTACTAAGTTTGTATTAATATTTGTTATGCATAAATGTGTTTTGCTCCGCCACTTACAGATACAAAGCTATAACATCATCTTCAATATCATATTTTACCACCAGATACATTTTAACAGCACTATTAACAAGTCTGACCTGACAAAAAGCTCCTAATGACAACAAACAAGAATCAAATTGCAGTAAAGCTAACAGACATTAATTCCTGTATCGGTTCTATATATCTTTTGTCTCTGTGATAATATTATCCTCTCATATGGTGTATAATTTCTATAAATTATAGAAAACAAATAGGTATAGTGGTGTCCTGTAACAGTCGATACCATATTGTTTGTTGACGGAGAACTCTATCATTAGACTAGGATTGCCCCCAATTCCTATACAATTTAATGATAATCTGAGCAGTTATCCATGGTTAATTGTCGGATGATATTTCCTACAATAACATGTCATCATAGACATTGTTTTTATGGAGTCATTCCATAAAGATTTAATAAGTTCCGGTAATGTTAATGATACATGAAAAAATCTCCATCCTAAAAAACATCAGTTTTTCTAACATACATTTTTTTACTGTATATTATGAGAGAAAAAAAAAAGACCATCACCTTTGATTTCAAGTAAAATGGTTTCTATGAATTATAAAAAAAAACATAATTTAACTACGATTAATATCACTGCAAATGATGACATCATAAAATAAAAGTCATCGTTTTAACCACAACAATTTGTTGATAAAATAAAGAAACTACAAGAAAATCTCATCAAATTTAAATTACCCAAGCCCTCATGAAGTCAAAGATTTGCTAAGGAAAACCCCAATTATAATTGAGACAAATAAAACAAAATTGAAGGAGCACAATGGCTTTATAATGGTCAATATTCTGAGAAATTATCATTAAATTCTTTCTTGGGTTTAAAGAGTTGTTGAGTCAAATATCGAATAGAGGGACGAATGAATGAACAGACAGACAGACAAACAAACAGACATACAGACTGTGAATCTGCCATCCACTTTAGAAAGGAGCAGGTATAATGAATCCAGTAGTTTATAGATCTTTAAACAAATGAGTAATTAAAGAACCTTAGTGAGCCTGCTCACATACCCCACGTCCCCACACTGTCACTGGACAAATAAAATAACTCCTAGAAAAACTAGAGGCTCTAAAGAGCCTGTGTCGCTCACCTTGGTCCATGTGAATATTAAACAATGGACACAGATGGATTCATGACAAAATTGTGTTTTGGTGATGGTGATGTGTTTGTAGATCTTACTTTACTAAACATTCTTGCTGCTTACAATTATCTCTATCTATAACAGTACTTTCTGTGGAAAATGTTATTGAAAATCTTCAAATTTTAAGAAAATTGTTAAAAATTGACTATGAAGGGCAATAACTCCTTAGGGGGTCAATTGACTATTTTGGTCAGACTGACTTATTTTTAGTTCTTACTTTGCTGTACATTATTGCTGTTTACAGTTTATCTCTATCTATAATAATATTCAAGATAATAACCAAAAACAGCAAAATTTCCTTAAAATTACCATTTCAGGCAGCAACCCAACAACGGAATGTCTGATTCATCTGAAAATTTCAGGGCAGACAGATCTTGACCTGATGAACAATTTTACCCCATGTCAGATTTGCTCTAAATGCTTTGGTTTTTGAGTTATAAGCCAAAAACTGCATTTTACCCCTATGTTCTATTTTTAGCCATGGTGGCCATCTTGGTTGGTTGGCCGGGTCACCTGACACATTTTTAAATCTAGATACCACAATGATGATTATGGCCAAGTTTGGTTAAATTTGGCCCATTAGTTTCAGAGGAGAAGATTTTTCTAAAAGATTACTAAGATTTACGAAAAATGGTTAAAAAATTGACTATAAAGGGCAATAACTCCTAAAGTGGTCAACTGACCATTTTGGTCATGTTGACTTATTTGTAGATCTTACTTTGCTGAACATTATTGCTGTTTACAGTTTATCTCTATCTATAATAATATTCAAGATAATAACCAAAAACAGCAAAATTGCCTTAAAATTACCATTTCAGGGGCAGCAACCCAACAACGGAATGTCAGATTCTTCTGAAAATTTCAGGGCAGATAGATCTTGACCTGATGAACAATTTAACTGTGTCAGATTTGCTCTAAATGCTTTGGTTTTTGAGTTATAAGTCAAAAACTGCATTTTACCCCTATGTTCTATTTTTAGCCATGGCGGCCATCTTGGTTGGTTGGGCGGGGCACCGGACACATTTTTTAAACTAGATACCCCAATGATGATTATGGCCAAGTTTGGTTAAATTTGACCCAGTAGTTTCAGAGGAGAAGATTTTTCTAAAAGATTACTAAGATTTACGAAAAATGGTTAAAAATTGACTATAAAGGGCAATAACTCCTAAAGTGGTCAACTGACCATTTTGATCATGTTGACTTATTTGTAGATCTTACTTTGCTGAACATTATTGCTGTTTACAGTTTATCTCTATCTATAATAATATTCAAGATAATAACCAAAAACAGCAAAATTTCCTTAAAATTACCATTTCAGGGGCAGCAACCCAACAACGAAATGTCCGATTCATCTGAAAATTTCAGGGCAGATAGATCTTGACCTGTTGAACAATATTACCCCATGTCAGATTTGCTCTAAATGCTTTGGTTTTTGAGTTATAAGCCAAAAACTGCATTTTACCCCTATGTTCTATTTTTAGCCATGGCGGCCATCTTGGTTGGTTGGCCGGGTCACCGGACACATTTTTTAAACTAGATACCCAAATGATGATTGTGGCCAAGTTTGGTTAAATTTGGCCCAGTTGTTTCAGAGGAGAAGATTTTTGTAAAAGTTAACGCAGGACGACGACGGACGACGAAGACGACGACGGACGACAACGGACGCCAAGTGATGAGAAAAGCTCACTTGGCCCTTTGGGCCAGGTGAGCTAAAAAATTGAATCATAATTTCCTGTCGATATGCACATCTTCATAGTATGTCCTTATTATCTACAAAGTTTCATGAAATTCTGTTGTGTAATGTTTCAGAGGAGTTGCAATGACAAACTGTTGCAGTGGTTTATTGAAGCAAATAAGTTCAAAGGGGCATAACTCCTAGAAAAAAATTTGAATCGTAATTTCCTGTCAATATGCACATCTGCATAGTATGTCCTTATTATCTAACAAGGTTTCATAAAATTCTGTTGTGTGGTTTCAGAGGAGTTGCAATGACAAATTGTTGCAGTAGTATATTGAAGCAAATAAGTTCAAAAGGGCGCAACTGCTAGAAAAAACTAGAGGCTCTAAAGAGCCTGTGTCGCTCACCTTGGTCTATGTGCATATTAAACAAAGGACACAAATGGATTCATGACAAAATTGTATTTTGGTGATGGTGATGTGTTTGAAGTTCTTACTTTACTGAACGATTTTGCTTCTTACAATTATATCTATAATGAACTTTGCCCATTAGTAACAGAGAACTATATTTGGTAAAAATTTACATATATTTACCAAATTAATGAAAATTGTTAAAAATTGACTATAAAGGGCAATAACTCCTTAAGGGGTCAATTGACCATTTAGGTCATGTTGACTTATTTGTAGATCTTACTTTGCTGAACATTATTGCTGTTTACAGTTTATTGCTATCTATAATAGTATTCAAGATAACCAAAAACAGCAAAATTTCTTTAAAAATTACCAATTGGAGGGCAGCAACCCAACAACCAGTTGTCCAATTCATCTGAAAAATTCAGGGCAGATAGATATTGACTTGATTAACAATTTAACTTCTTGTCAGATTTGCTCTAGATGCTTTGAATTCATAGTTATAAGCCAAAAACTGCATTTTACCCCTATGTTCTATTTTTAGCCGTGGCGGCCATCTTGGTTGAATGGCCAGGTCATCGGACACATTTTTCAAACTAGATACCCCAAAGATGATTGTGGCCTGGTAGTTTCAGTGGAGATTTTGTAAAAGATTACTTAGATTTATGAAAAATGGTTAAAGATTGACTATAAAGGGCAATAACTCCTAAAGGGGTCAACTGACCATTTTGGTCATGTTGACCTATTTGTAGATCTTACTTTGCTGAACATTATTGCTGTTTACAGTTTATCTCTATCTATAATAATATTCAAGATAATAACCAAAAACAGCAAAATTTCCTCAAAATTACCAATTCAGGGGCAGCAACCCAACAACCGATTGACCGATTCATCTGAAAATTTCAGGGCAGATAGATCTTGACCTGATAAACATTTTTATCCCTGTCAGATTTCCTCAAAATGCTTTGGTTTTTGAGTTATAAGCCAAAAACTGCATTTTACCCCTATGTTCTATTTTTAGCGGTGGCAGCCATCTTGGTTGGTTGACCAGGTCACGCCACACATTTTTTAAACTAGATACCCCAAAGATGATTGTGGCCAAGTTTGGATTAATTTGGCCCAGTAGTTTCAGAGGAGAAGATTTTTGTAAAAGATTAATTTAATTTATGAAAAATGGTTAAAATTGACTATAAAGGGCAATAACTCCTAAACGGGTCAACTGACCATTTTGGTCATGTTGACTTATTTGTAGATCTTACTTTGCTGAACATTATTGCTGTTTACAGTTTATCTCTATCTAAAATAATATTCAAGATAATAACCAAAAACAGCAAAATTTCCTCAAAATTACCAATTCAGGGGCAGCAACCCAACAACCGATTGACTGATTCATCTGAAAATTTCAGGGCAGATAGATCTTGACCTGATAAACATTTTTATCCCTGTCAGATTTCCTCAAAATGCTTTGGTTTTTGAGTTATAAGCCAAAAACTGCATTTTACCCCTTTGTTCTATTTTTAGCCGTGGCGGCCATCTTGGTTGGTTGACCAGGTCACGCCACACATTTTTAAAACTAGATACCCCAAAGATGATTGTGGCCAAGTTTGGATTAATTTGGCCCAGTAGTTTCAGAGGAGAAGATTTTTGTAAAAGATTACCTTAATTAGCGAAAAATGGTTAAAAATTGACAATAAAGGGCAATAACTCCTAAACGGGTCAACTGACCATTTTGGTCATGTTGACTTATTTGTAGATCTTACTTTGCTGAACATTATTGCTGTTTACAGTTTATCTCTATCTATAATAATATTCAAGATAATAACCAAAAACAGCAAAATTTCCTCAAAATTACCAATTCAGGGGCAGCAACCCAACAACCGATTGACCGATCCATCTGAAAATTTCAGGGCAGATAGATCTTGACCTGATAAACATTTTTACCCCATGTCAGATTTGCTCTAAATGCTTTGGTTTTTGAGTTATAAGCCAAAAACTGCATTTTACCCCTATGTTCTATTTTTAGCCGTGTCGGCCATCTTGGTTGGTTGACCGGGTCACGCCACACATTTTTTAAACTAGATACCCCAATGATGATTGTGGCCAAGTTTGGTTTGATTTGGCCCAGTAGTTTCAGAGGAGAAGATTTTTGTAAAAGTTAACGACGACGGACGACGACGACGACGGACGACGGACGACGACGGACGACGGACGCCAAGTGATGAGAAAAGCTCACTTGGCCCTTCGGGCCAGGTGAGCTAAAAATTGAAACATAATTTCCTGACGATATGCACATCTGCATAGTATGTCCCTATTATCTAAAAAGGTTTCATGAAATTCTGTTTTGTGGTATGGGAGGAGTTGCAATGACAAGAAACAGGACTGATGGACTGACAAACGGACTTGGTGGAGTATAATAATAGTAACAAAAGTGTTATTTGCAGGGTCTTTGAATGGGTTTAAAGACAGTGTATGTGCTACTTATGATATATTCCTTCAAAGTCAAAATTTCTTACAGGTAAAATTTCGCAGTAATAATTTTTTTAATTCCTTACAGCAACATGTAAATTGATAATTCTACAATGAATGTGTTAATGACTGAACTAGTTAATGATATTGCCAGAGGCTGTTGATAAAAGGTTAAACACAAATTGATTCCAAATTGGCTCATGGTAAACAAAAAATAATAACTATATCCATCGTCTATATGATAATAACTATATCCATCGTCTAAACTGTTTCTACCAGACATAAAGAATGTCCTTCCATACACTTCATCTATTTAACACTACTGAAGTTTATTAGTAATTCGAAACATTATCCATAGATTTCAGAACCGCGACAATTAACATTTTCCTGGATTTAATGAATAGACAAGGAAAAGCTATTATAGAGGTGAAATATAGCAAGAAAAGTCTGAAACCCGGATGAATACCAAATGTTCTGTACATATAAATCCACTTAATTAAGAAGATCTTTTTAACCTGCAATATTCTATGTATATTGAGTGTTCGACTAGTGTATAGAAAGAGTAGATTCTAAACATGGAAATGAGCTTTATCCTGATATGAAAAATGAATATTCTATACTCTTGTCTGTACTATATAATATATAAGTAAGATTAAAGAAATTAAAAGTGCATATTTTGTGTCAGTATATATAAATTAAAACCTCAATAATGTTTGATTTAATTTAGCACTTATTTTCTTATTTGATTGTAATTTTGGCTGTTGCCCAGATTCAGAATACAATGCAAATTATTGACCTCAATCCTAGAAAATACCATTATTACAGCATTTTCTTATTTGTGAATTTAAAAGTATAACAATAATTCTGCAATTGACACCTCATGAGAAGTAAACGAAACTTTTATTACATACAGCACCTATTATCAAAGATCGTTTTACTGTGCCTAACCGATCACCTTTGGGGTATTATAATACCTACAGTGTTACCTGGATAAAAAATTGTCAACACAATTTGTCCATTTAAACTGTACAATAGGTTTTGTGAGAGATTATCAATAGGTGGTCATTTAACTACCTGTAGATTTTACCTGGTTGTTTTTTGCCCTAAATTTTTTTTTCAGGTAGTTAAATGACCACCTATTGATAATCTCTCACAAAACCTATTGTACAGTTTAAATGGACAAATTGTGTTGACAATTTTTTATCCAGGTAAGACTGTAGGTATTATAATACCCCAAAGGTGATCGGTTAGGCACAGTAATGTGAGACAGGTATTTTAAATCATAAGTCGAACAAATAATTATAAAACAGGTTCAAGATTTCAAAACTTAAAAGGTCTTGCAAAAAACATGAAACAAATATTAGCTTTTCACTTAGACTTAAATTGTACGCGTTACATAATTGTTGCATAAAGTTGTAACAACACGTTTTTATGTCATTTGACGGGGAAATCCAAGAGAAACTTCACTTCTACCAGCTTCTTTCCATTAAGTCTGGTCAAAGTGTGATTGCAAATCTATTAGTTAGAATTGATTTATTTAAGCTAACTTTTAAGTCATTTAATCTTGTAGCACTGATGCAGAAGATATGAATTTCCTACCACCTCCGATGTCAGAAAAGCTCATTTTTATCCATTAATAGCCTATTTACAGACTATAAAGAACTCATTAGAAAAAACTACTTGACAATCAGTACGTGTATTGATTAGGGACCAATCAGGGTTACATAAGCTTCTATCTACTACAAGCACATGGTATTATGGATGGTAATGAGGTCCTCACATCAGAATCACTACTATAAAATTGTTCCATACTTGTCTAGCATTGACGATTGGATATATGATTGTTTTATAATTGACTGTTACAAAAAGTCATCATCATCAAAAATAAGTTAACAGTTTCTAAACAAGTATGTTATACTGTGATTGTCTTCATTAAGGTAGATGGGGTGTCTAAACTATAAACCATAGAAGTTCTTAATAATTTGCCAAAATGTAGTTTATATCCTGCTTGTTTAAGAACATTAATAAAAAGAATGGGTCACCGGACTTATTTTCACACTACAGGTTGTGCAAAATTGTCCGATTTTGTATAGATTATGCATCGAAAAACCCAATTTTCTGTCATAAACGAAAACTACACCATAGAATTTTGAGATAAAATATGAGACGATAGCTCCAATAATATTCTTTCAGATAATAAGAAGAAAAAATGGGGTCACCGGACTCGTTTTCTTGCTACATAATAAAATGGGTAAATTCCTAACACATTCTATTGTAAAAGTAACACCATCTGAATTATCTGCCCTTGCATTTGAGGTGTCTCCCCTGATTTGGCAAAGTTGGAAAAAAATGAATCGAACGAAAGCATTAGTTTTTTGGTAAAATACAACCTTACATATGATTAAACATGGCATTTTCTATATTATAATGAAAAATCTTACACATGAATTACCTACTTATCACAAAATTTGCACATTTTATCAAAAATCTAGACCTTGTTTTCTGGTATTTTAAAATCCAAAATGGAGGAAGACACCCTATCTACCTTAATGAGTTATTTGTCAACAGACTCACTTGAACTATAGTAAAACTTGATTGACTCATTCTGTAAAGACAACTGGACAAATTGACCACTTCACTTGGGCAAAAATATGTGGAAGTTTGATTTGACAAAAAAAAAACAAACAAAAAAACCCTCCTAATTCTTTTATATCATAAAACTTGTCAACTATAGTAAATCTTGATTGACTAATACTGTAAAAATAACTGAACAAATTGACCACTTCACTTGGGTAGATATATAGAGATGATTGCTTTTGACAGAAAAAATAGAACAAATACCTCTTTAAATTCTTTTAGACTTTGATATTTAATTACTGTACCATATACTTTTATTTGCATCATCTCTAATGTTCACACTGATTTCTGTCAAATTTTGTGGTTTGTACACAGCAAGATGCTAATTGTATTACATACTTCATTGAAATCAAAAATTGCAAAATTTATGTTTTACTTATTGTCGACAGAGATATGTTTCGCCTTTATGTTATTTTGATAGTATAAATTGCAACTACTTGATATTAACTATGTAAACATTCAAAGTAGATGAAAGGCACATCATCACATGTATTTGCTATTCTAGACATATTGCATTATCATCCAAACCAAACATGGCATAAGTTAGTGTCTGAGCTTCTACAAGTATGTGTTTTGCTTAGGGATGATCACCTGTCTTATGACCAAATTAACTTAGCCTTTAGATGTCTTTTGTATAAATGTATTGTTTGGTTGCTCTGTCATTAGAATTCACACACTCAACGTTTCTTTTTATTCCTATTCAATCTGTAACCATCACAAGACATGACAAACCAAAGAAACTTTAGGGATAAATACCAACTTCAAACCTAACTCAATTAATCTTACGTATTTTTCTTTCTCCTTTTGTTTCCGTAACATCATTTATATTCAATCCATGAAACAATTCTATATAACTCACAACAAGTTTAATTTAAGTATTGTTAATCAAAATAAAGACAAGTGATGCCTACAGAATATAATGAGGGTTTATTTGGTATCCTACACATATATCAAGACAAACTTTGACAAGCCCTTATTATTTCAATTTGTTTATTGTCCAATATCAATAATATTCTTAATCATTCTGGATGCCATTTGCTTTCTAAGTTGTATCAGGTCATGACAGTTGTCTGTCTTAGGAAGTCTGAAACCAGGCTATGACACTTAACATTTTATAACAAGGCTATTGCTGCTTGTGTGTTGAGGCCTGTTGCTGCCTAATATTAACATATATCCCCACACATACTTTTATTCATGTTCATTGAATGATAACATTACGGTATTCTGCTATCAAAACATGACAAACAAGAATGTGTCCCATGAGTACACGGATGCCCCATCCGCACTATCATTTTCTATGTTCAATGGACCATGAAAATGGGGGAAAATCTCTAATTTGGCATTAAAATTAGAAAGATCATACCATAGGGAACATGTTTACTAAGTTTCAGTTTGATTGGACTTCAACTTCATCCAAAACTACCTTGACCAAAAACTTTAACCTGAACTTTACACTATCATTTTCTATGTTCAGAGGATCATTAAAATGGGATAAAATCTCTAACTTGGCATTAAAATTAGAGAAATCATATCATAGGGAACATGTTTACTAAGTTTCAAGTTGATTGGACTTCAACTTCATCAAAAACTACCTTGACCAAAAACTTTAACCTGAAGCGGGACGAACGGACGGACAGACAGACGGATGCACAGACCAGAAAATGATAATGCCCATAAATGGGGCATAATAAACACAATTCAGTTTTGAAACTAGAGGGTCTAAACAGCCTGTGTCGCTCACCTTGGTTTTTGTGCATATTAAACAAAGGACACATGACAAAATTGTGTTTTGGTGTTGGTGATGTGTTTGCAGATCTTACTTCACTGGACATTCTTGCTGCTTACAGTTATCTCTATCTATAATTAATTTGGCCAAGAAGTGACAGTTGAAAACAATTTGTAAAAATGTACACAAAATTAACAAAACTTACAAAAATTGTTAAAAATTGACTATAAAGGGCTATAACTCATTAAGGGGTCAATTGACCATTTTAGTCATGTTGACTTATTTGTAGTTCTTACTTTGCTGTACATTATTGCTGTTTACAGTTTATCTCTATCTATAATAATATTCAAGATAATAACAAAAAACTGCAAAATTTCCTTAAAATTACTAATTCGGGGGCAGCAACCCTGGACAACGGGTTGTCTGATTTGTCTGAAAATTTCAGGGCAGATAGATCTTGACCTGATAAACAATTTTTTTCCCATGTCAGATTTGCTCTAAATGCTTTGGTTTCAGAGATATAAGCCAAAATCTACATTTTACCCCTATGTTCTATTGTTAGCTATGGCGGCCATCTTGGTTGGTTGGCCGGGTCAACGGACACATTTTTAAAACTAAATACCCTAGTGATGATTGTGGCGAAGTTTGGTTAAACTTGGCCCAGTAGTTTCAGAGGAGAAGATTTTTGTAAAAGTTAACGACGCCGGACGACTACGGACAACGCCGGACGCCAGAAGCCAAGTGATGAGAAAAGCAAACTTGGCCCTTTGGGCCAGGTGAGCTAAAAATCAACAACAAAAAATCACAAACATTTCTTCTATTCCAAAATTATAAATAATAGTTAAACGTATAGATTATGGTAAAATATGTGATTCTTATATTTATAAGACAGCAATTCATGAACATACTGAACAAAAAAACATCTAAATATAAAATTTGAGGCAATTCTTATATTTTGAATATGGATTTAAAAAGTTTCGTATTTCAACTTCACATTTACTTTATGGTTCAAATTATCAGGATTTTCATAATAAACAAGTTATCAGTAAATGCTGGATCTTGCTAACATACTTTTAGTGATATAAAAAATTTATTCTCTGCAATGAAAAGATCCTACAATGATTGCGCACATTTGTGAAATATCTGTCAGACTAGCATGATAGTTAGACAACCATGATACACCTACAAAAAAGACTTATCCGATGAAATCAAATAAAGTACCCTTATATCAGCACATCATTTCAAAATGTAGACATTTTATTACCAAGACAAAAGTTCTAAAAGTACCGTCATAAATATCTCTTTGTTAAATCTGTACAGAAGTTGTTCCCTGCAGTAAATTCAAGGAGAAACAGTTGTATCTCCAGCAATCTGTACTGCTTTCATGTACCAATTCTCAGGACAATAAGTCAATTTTCTTTCTTAATACAATTTCAGTGGATTGCTGATTTCAATACAGACTTCTATTGCTCAGAATTTAATTTAAAATTCTATACAAATTCCTTCAACTAAACAAAAGTTTTCCAATATGGTCTATAGCATGGTAGTAATTTTGTTTCAAGGATTTTAAAACTATATCATGCAGTCTATTGGTTTTTATCAACATATTCTGTATTAAACTTGTTATTTACATGCAGTTGTTACAATTATATATCTGTAAAGTTGCATGTCTAAGTTTGGTCTACATTCAAAGTTTTCTATAATTATAACAGACATGCAACCAATTTCCTGACACTTTATGCAGTGAAATAGTCAGGTTAAATACATGATTTTAAAGGTATCTCGCTAGAGCTGTCAAACACACCTAATAATTGAGAAAGAGAGAGTTGTCAGCAGTGGTTCACGTACAGGGAATTCCAATTTGAACAAATATAAAATTAAATAGCTTTTATATAAAAAAAAATATCTGATCTGATCATGCATCATAGGACATATATGCACTCAATTACAAAGTTGATGTTGTAACAGTAAAACAAATGTTATGTGTAATTGGATGATTCAAAAATTAGGTTGTGATGATTACATTTTGGGGGAATAAAAACATCCACTGCATCAAAAGATTGCAGTTTTATTACTACCCGGTAAGAATGTTTCACTGTACTTCTGCAACTGTCATCTTGAAAGTTGTACATTAACAAATGAGGTAATGAAATTGGAACACAACATATTCTGTTATGATTGCTTCACTGTACTTCTGCAACTGTCATTTTAAAAGTTTACACTAACAAGGGAGATAATCAGCAGATGTAATAACAGTATAATATGTTAAAATGATGTAAAACATTCCTATACAAACAGAATTACACCTGTAACATCTGTGAGAATGATTAATTTTGAATTAATATCATATTAACAGTTCTGCCAATATTTATCATTCTATTAACAAGTATAAGCTACAGGTGTTCTAAATCAGGTAACGAAGGAAAATTATTTGAAATCTTCAATAATTTTTATCGAGAATTTTACATCTGTGGTAACCGATCATCAAATAGAAGATTTGCAAAAAATTTAATTACACTAGGTCTGTTTAGATTTTTAGCCAAGACAGAAAACAAATAATTTTCTTCTTTATCAAAGAAAAAGGAAATGAATGTTTATTTGTTTATTATCAATACTAATGTAATTTTCAGCTGGATATATCTACCAGAATCAACAATTTGCTGTACTTTTGCATTCTATTCTGTTTTCAATGTCTGTAAGACTAAAGATAGAAAGAGAAGTGATTGAAAGATAAACAGACAACATTTCACAATAGATAATGTTAGATCATTTTATTTTTTATACTTCAAATCTTTCCATCTAATTTTTGGCTGCTTTTTCTCAAATGAATCAGATCTATCACAGGTATTTGTCTTTGAAATTTTTTAAAGACTATATTTAGAAAACATTTTTTTTTTTCAGAGACCATTGACTATGAGATTTATATAGTAAAGAAATTGTCCAAACAGTGCTGGTTTCATTTCATAAGTTCATAGTAAGTGCAAAAATACAAGAACTTCTATCAATGCTACTATAAAAATAATATGATAATAATCTGGAAATCTGCTGCTTAATTCTGGTAAGGATCCATTTTTTTTTCAAGAGGATTTACTTTAGACAATCCTATATATCAGATGATGGAAGTAATATATCTCCATGATCTCATCTGCATTTTCATTATAAAGTTTTTTTGCACTTCATAATTAGGGTCAATTCCAATATAGTACTTTAATAAATAATTTCTCAACATGTGGCCATTGTTTTTTCAATATGTTTGATGCAATTTCATTTGAATGCATTGTTTGGGTACCATTTATTGATAAAAGTATGTCATTTTCCAAACCTAAAATTTTGGAGTGTTTTTGAAAATATTCACCGAACTAAATAAGATTCTGATACAGTAAATTATATATACATGTAACAATGTCTGTAGGATAAAATATCAATTAAGCAATTTTCCTCCAATGAAGATTTCTCAACTTTTCACAAACTGACAATGATGAAGCATTGGTGCTGAAAATATTTTCATATTTGCTGAAAATTTTCATACATGTAAAAATAATAATTAAGGATATGAATACATTTATGAAACTTTAACTGAAGTTATAAATTCAATAAGGAAGATTGTACTTTCTATTCATAGCAATAAGAAAGTCTTTTTGAAATAATAAATGCCCAAATATTTTAGATCTATTTATCTATCAGTAAGCCAAAAATAATAATTTCATATAACATCTTCAATTACTTTATCTGAGAAGATTTTGATTGTCTTTATTTTTTCTCTATTAGAGAATCTGTCACTTTTATTTCAAAGTATCTATAAAACCAGGTGCTCCGCAGGGCGCAGCTTTATACGACCGCTGATGTCGATTCCTGAACCATTGGGGCAAGTATGAACACAATATTCAAGCTTGATACAGCTCTGAATTTGGATTGTGATCAATTTTTTTTACATAATATGAGTTTCTGACACATAACAAATGTCAAGATCTTACAAATCTATTGTGCAATTAAAGATTTCTACTTCTAACTTTTCAAAAATTTGGAAAAAAAAATTGAAAACTACTACCTCCCCCCCTTTTTTTGCAATTAGTCCAAAACCTGACATTCCTTTATACATAATTATCTGAACATACCTAACATTGTATGCTGAATGTTTCTGAATTACCTCCCTTACATTGCTTTTAAATTGTCGTAATTGTCCATTGACCAGAAAAACCTAGTTTTACCCCCTTTTTTTCCCCCTAATTCCAAAATTTTTTGAGCCATAACCCCCCAAATTCAATACTAACCATCTCTTCATGGTATGCAAACTAGTAGAATAATTTCAGAGAGATTCATACACTTAAACACAAGTTATTGTTTAAAAACTGCAAAAAAGCTCATTTAGGTCCCCCTTTTTGGCCCCTAATTACTTAACCATTGGGACCATAACCCCTAAAATCAATCCCCACTTTCCTTAGTGATATTAACCCTTCTAGTAAAAATTTATAGAGATCCATCCACTAATACTAAAGTTATTGTCTGGAAACTAAATGCATCTTCGGATGACGACGACGACGACGACAACATAGCATTATACGACGCAAAATATTTTTGCTGTTGTGTAATTAATAAAAAAAATCAGCAAATTCAGTGATGAAAAAAATACTCTTAATAAAATAGTTGTTAATTTTTGTTGTACTCATTAACTTTCCCTCCTAGTACAAAGTTCCTCAGAGGTCTTGGAGCAGTTGTTGTAATAACTCTTGTCATACTTAATTTTTAAGCATGAAATAGACAATGAGGCTTAAATAGTTCTCCATTTTACTGATGAAACTAATCCTAGAGTAATTAACTATCTTGTAAAGAAATTAGCCAAAAACCATTTATTTTTAATTAGAACCTTTCTCTTTTTTTATGAGACATAATTCCCAAAACTTATCATTATAACCTGTGTAAGCAATTAACAAATATCTATCATAACGAAATAAAAATATCCATCAACGAAAAAGCATCAAAAATGCATCAAAATATGATCCATATTGACAGAAGATATGTTTTGTAAGTCAACGGCAACAAAAAAGTGTTGAAAACTTAATTTGACGAACATTATAACACTGGTAAGTACCGGTAAGTACCGCTCAAATCACACAGGATAAGATCAGCTCTTCCTGAATTCTTAAAGAACAGATGCATATTTTCTACTCAACTGAAGATGTTCTTAAATTTTATTATCTCTTTCATTATGACCATTCACTTGAAATATTGTTTGGTTTTATTTAGGAAATACTTTATTTATACAGACTAGTTCAATTGTTTGTTGATGCTAATACAATACCTTCACAATATTAACTAACATTTTCAAGTGGCTCCAATGCTGTCTGAACCAGTGTTTTGTTTCTCATGCATAATGCCTATACAATTACAAAATAATTTATTTTAAATTAAGAAACTTTTGCATGCATTTTTATTGGGATTTTAAAAAAATAGACAAAAAATAGGAATTTATTTTTTATTATATTTTTCAAAACAAAAACAAAAAATTCTGTGACCAGCGATTTTTTTTCATTTTGCAATACTTTTTTCCTACCAATTTTAACAATTATAAAAACATCGCAAAACGTTTTTGAATTCACAACCTTTAAACCTTTTTCAAATGGCTAATTTAATGCTTGAATATATTATAGTTTTAAACATCAAGTTAATAAAATTATGGTCAAAGAATTTCTAGAATGCACAAAAATAATGGAATAAATGTTAACATGTACATTAACCTGAGAAAACTGGTTTCGAGGGGATATTTATGGCCTATTCTGCATTTTTTTATTTGCTGGCACTGGTGTGGATATTACATTTTTGGCCAATTATAGGGGTCAGTCGGTTCCCTCCATCAATGCTAATTATCTTAACAAAGCATATTATATCCATGAAAGACTTCAATTACAAACAAGATTACCTCAGATATGACTTGACTATTGAATTTCTTCCATGAGTTGACCAGTGGGCTATTTCATGGCCCTTTAACTCCCCCGAGGTGAACTAATAATTATATACTTAATAGAACTATAAGAAGATCAATTCTTATTCTGGATCATGACTAAATTACAAATAGTTTTTAAGGAAAGGCCATGTTCCACAAGGAGTCCTAGCTGTCACTACATATAAAATATAGGGATAGTCTGGGGACACTGTAAATTCTATCATCGGATGACAGCAAATTATTAAAATACATTTGATTATGTTCTTGATGCAATTTTGAAAATCTATGTGACTTCTTTTAAACTTAATTAAGACAGCAGTGGTCATTATCACATTAAAGCAACTAATTATGGCAATCTGAATCTTGGAATGGAGACAAAGACGAATCATCAACAATGAACAACTGATCATCTCATCTTTAGGCACAAAATGCACCTATGTTTAACCATTTTTACAAGTGCACAAGAACCCTCCCCCTTTCCCCTTGATAATTAAATTGTTATTTTCAAATTAAAGCCGTCTTTTTAACGATTTTGATGCCATTATGGTTTCATGATTTTCAGAACTCAGATGCAACACATTGGCATAACGAAATAAATTTAAGTGTAATTAAACTTGAGAATTCTGAGTCTTGCCATGGAATAAATTGTCATCCTCAAGCCACGTCTCCCTTGTCAAATTCAAAACTTGATTCATCTTTGCACTTTTCTTTTTAAGTTAATCAATGACTACGCATACATTAAGAATTCAAATAAACGTCAACTGATTGAAAAAGTATAAATTTTTAAAGAATAGGAGAGAAAGCAATGAATGATCAAAGAATTTCCCATGTTAAGATTGAGAATTCACAGTGACAGTGAATTATACTGCTAGTGGCATAGCTTAATCATGCACCAATAATACAACAGGAAGCGCACTATGACAGATTTAAAATGAAGAACAAATAAGATGTCTGCTTTTGTCATTCTGAGTGTCAGTGATTTTTCCCCAATATAATTTGTAAATCACAGAGCTGACATTTGTCCTGTAATAACACACGAGATTTTTATAAATGTTGGCTATTTCCTAATATAAATGTATAGCATGTCTTTAATATCTACAAAACTTACAGATAAAATCAATGGTAACTAATATTAGAAAAGGGTCCCATTGGTCTGGGACACAATACATAGGCTGTAATTTTCTTCACTCCAATTGCATAATCTGATAACCATATTCCAGCCTTTGTCAATTTAGTTAATGGACAAAATTGTTTATGGCAAGTTATATTTATTAAATACTGTTGGATTACAATATCAGAAGTATCATCTAAGTGGTTTCAATTGAAGCAATCTTGCATAACAAAGCCTTAGTATGTGATATAATAGCAGTCCATTTCATTATAGAAATGATTCTTTAACAGATATTGACTGCAGTCTATAAAGATTACATGTATCTACTTTCATTTTAATACTTCAAATCAAAAGTAAAAATTTCCCATGGGTCAGATGTATTATGAATGCAGTGTAGAGAATAACACTCATAAACAAAGATTTAAAAGCAATAATATCAAAACTATGGTAGATCAAAATCAGATAAAACAAAATATCAAAATGTGGAATGAAGGTCAAAATGGGAAAGTAATCTATAAACCAAAAACTATAAGGGATAAGATATTACAATTTGGAAATTAGTATGGCGTTCATTATCACTGGACTAGTATATATTTGTTTAGGGGCCAGCTGAAGGACGCCTCCGGGTGCGGGAATTTCTCGCTACATTGAAGACCTGTTGGTGACCCTCTGCTGTTGTTTTTTATTTGGTCGGGTTGTTGTCTCTTTGACACATTCCCCATTTCCATTCTCAATTTTACACTACTTGTTGTTTTTCCATTTAACTTTATACATAATAGAAAAGAAAGGATAAGGGGTATCTATCAATGACACAAAACCAATACATTTACAGCAAAAAAACACACTTTATTGCTGTGCTTCATCTTAACATGAATGTTTCTACTGAAGTTTTGAAACATAATGCATGTGCCTTTCTGAGTGGGTATAATATTTAAGAATTGAATGCTTCTTTTTGTAAATTCATTGGGGTGTAAAAGCGTTGACAAAAGTACATTTTGTATGAAGCGCGGAAGCGCTTCAATCTAAAAATGTACGCACGGTCAACGCTTTTAAAACCCTATGAAGTTACAAAAAGAAGCATTCAATACTTATAATTACATTTTTTAGCTATGATCATGAAAACACGAATTTTATATTATTTTTTGTTTAATTCACCTGTGCACTTTATTGTGGGACCAAGTGTTATCATGGATGATAAGTTTTATTGAGTGATGCAATTGCTGAAGTAATAACATGTGATGTGCAATTAGCCAATCAGAATAAAGTATTAAAATAAAACATTCATCTAATGTAATTATATATATATAATTGCGCACCAAATAAATATCTTATATAAGAGGTGTGTTTATGAAAACACACTCAGATTCTTATCAAAGATCAAAATTCTTCAATATGAATGTCATTTAAATCAAAAATCTATTAGGAACCATTTAATTACACAACTTTTCCTGTATTTTATGATGATACTCTAATGTGCAGACAACTTCTACAATCTATAGATTGGCACTCATTTTCCAATAAAATGGAATTATTCTTATAACTTTCCCACTTCAATTTTTAAAGTGTTTTTCTGTCATTTTACCTTTCCATGGGCATAACTCCAAAACAATTTATTGAATAGAACAGAATTTTGATAACATAGGAATTTGTATAAAAGAGGGACAAAAGATACCAGAGCGACAGTTAAACTCATAAATCGAAAAAAAAAACTGACAACGCCTGGCTAAAAATGAAAAAGACAAACAGACAAACAATAGAACACATGACACAACATAGAAAACTGAAGAATAAGCAACACAAACCCCACCAAAAACTAGGGGTGATCTCAGGTGCTCCGGAAGGGTAAGCAGATCACATATATTATATAAAATATAAATCCTACATAAAAATCCATAAAGGTATATACAAACTAGCACTTACAATTTCTCACAAGACACCATTGTCATTAATACATTTGCACAATCCTTCAATATTTAATTGATGGATTGTGGTGCATCATTCCATGTTCAAAGCTCTTGGCTAAATGATGAAGCCCTTTTTTTTTGGTGGTGGACTGGTGGGGGTGGGGGGGGAATCCAAAGTACCATTTAATTCTCTAAAATACATGCAATCCTATTCGATTTAAATAGGAGTCCAACACACCTACCATGGAGCATTATTAAGTTTGAAATTACAACCTCAGTGTAATGACAGGTTTATAAACAAGTGATATCTTTTGAAGAGGTTGAAGAAACTAAGACATTCAAGCTAATGTATACATGTGAAAAAACAAATTGACAAGCTATGGCAAAAAACAAAATACCAGAAGAACTAAAAGAGAAACAGAGTTTCACCTATTCTTATATTCTGAAAAGAAATTTAAGGTCTACAAAACTGTAAACCATTTTTAAAACCAGATAAAAATTAAGATTTATCACTCACTCATTGACAGTGTATCTACATTTATTTTCCTCTTTCATGAATTTGAAGGAATATATAACAGAAAAACAAAGGTATTATGGGGCACAAATTCAGTACATGTAGAGCAAAAGAACACAGCAAGCAAAGGACCAGTTTGAGCTTTTATTGCTGTTCTTCATCTCAAAGTCATGAGGCCATCTAACACTAAGATATCATTGATAGAATTATTAAATTATCATTTATTTATTCTGTTTTCTTCTTACATTCCTCATTGAAATAATGATACTTCCCATATAAACATGTTAATGGAAATACCAAAAATATTTGAATTAGAATTTGAACCAAGTTTTGAACTAGTATCATTATATATAATCATTAAAATATATAAAATAAAAATTAAAAAAATAAAAGAAGAAATATTTTTTAGTCATTCTATGATATCTCTAAAGCTATTGGAAAGTTTATAACTCAGTGATCAAATAATAAACTTAATTCTCTATAATACCTGTAATTAAATCACTTACCTTACAGGTAATCCTACAAATCTCTAATTAACTAAAAACTTTACTAAAATCTTTCACCTCCCATGAAAAGCACTAATAGCTCTCTAAGACTCATCAACATTAATTTAGCAATATCTCACTGTCAGAACAAAAAATGATCATAGTTAATACTAAATTACAATATTCCACTCAGAAGAAAAGTTAACATCAGAGAGATTATCACTGTGGTAGTGATTTTATTCATCATTACCTAATGGTAGGGGATAAAAATCAGTAAAGTTGACAGTAAATTCCAATGACCTGTTACATATTCAATAAGGATTTATACAATATAAAATACACACGGGAATTCTGCTATAGCTTTCTGTGCTTTCAACTGATACTTGACACTAATGTATTTTGCATAAATAATTCTGTACTAATAACAAGGATCTTACAGTAAATTATTTTAATTTTTTACTGACATCATTTTCAAGGTTTTCAATTTTTTCTCTCCAGAAAATATAAAAAATAAATAATTGGAGAATGTGTCCATGGGATACAGATGATGCCCCTGTTTGAATATAATGTTATAAAGGGGCATAACTCAAAAAAAGGGTGAAAGTGACACCACAAATTTTGAACTTGATATGAGTTTTGTGGTGATGAGATGAGTGTGTATAAGTTTTATAACATTTGGTAAAGGCAATCTGATGTTAGAGAACCAAAACTATTTTTTAATTTTGGGATGTATGGATGGACAATTAGGGTGTTACACATATGACCCCTCTGCCATGGAAGGGGCAAACAAATATTGGGGCCGTTTGGATATACGCCTGAGGCGGCCTATGGTTACCCATAGGTACCTATCGTTTGATATTTTATACACAAAATATCAAACCATAGGCCGCCTCAGGCGTATATCCAAACACACCCAATATGTTTGACATTGTATTTCAGAAAAGTGTACTAGAAGAGAGTATTGAATTATTTTATAGGAACTTTTATAATTGATAGAACTAAATTAGATGACATACCTTAGTAGATGGCTATTTAGCTTATTAAAGGTTAACTGTTTTTAAGTACAATACTTAGTGGCAGATACTTAACTTTTTAATATTTAGATGTTTCAGTTGAAAATTATTGATCTAATCATAGATTAAAGATGGGTGAACATATTATAGAACATTATCCTTGATTTGTGAAGTCACAAATCTTAAACTTGATGCATTCATGTTTTCGTTATCACATAAACCAAAGTCTGTTTACTCACTGTCAAAATAGATTTTAAAGTAATATTCTAAAGTATTTTAATTAAGAACTAATTAACAGGATTTGAATGTTATATGGTGACCTCCAATTGCTAACATCATTGTTGGAAAGTTATTGACAAACATAGCTATTGTTTTCTGTGTACTTTATTCACTGGGACCCTTAAATCAAAGTTACTAGATGCATATACACGAGCCCAATGGTACATGGAACCAGGCCTCTACAAGAATAAAATGGAATAGCTATTGTATTTATTCAATGGGAAAACAGAACTGACAAACTTAGTTTAAATATCTTGACCAAGAAAGTTCATAGTTTAGAGCAACATACAAGTTGAGTGTATTTACTTTGATAGCATTCATAATTATCATGAACGAAAAATGTTGTTTAAGCATCAAATCAGTAATAGAATGCATGTTAAAACTTAGAATAGCTAACTGCTATAAAATGGATTCTAGATCAACAGAATGGTATTGAAGCTTTAGTATTACTAAACAACAAACATTTCCATTGTTCTACCATTCAAACAACTTACACTATTTGTACCTCAACATCAGTACATACAACATCAACTTCTGATCAACTGTCTGTTTCATCACCGTATTATTGAACAATTATACAGCTTCAAATCATCAATGAGAAAAAGCTTTATAGCATAACAACTTCTCTAACACCAATCTATTCCCTTAAACACCTAATACCATTCCGTCTCCATCCAAAAGAAGCAATATGACATCTCTAATTAACCGAGAGACAAGATGTTCTTCCGTAATTTTTCTACATATATGACAAGCCATCAGAAAAATATCAAAGAATTGTTGTCAAGTTTTCTTCTTTTTGGTATATGCTATTGATTTTTATGAAGGCATTATAGAATTAAGATTTATGACAAGTCTGTATTAAGTTAAGGCATCTTCTTATTCTTCTGGGGATTCGCAAAGTAATTGTGCACTGTTCTAAAAATGACGGTCAATTCTCAACGGAATTGTTTTCATTTGCTACTTGGACAACTATAAGCATCGCTTACGTCTGATGTGCAAGCTGTTTAGTATGATTTACATGCCTGTATAAGCTATTTATTCTGTTAGTCCACAGGTCAATTGTAATTACAGAGAATATTGCAAAGACAGAAAATGACAGAGTTGGTCTGCTGCTAATGAACTTAATGATAGATATTAAAAGGTTTGAAGACAGACTTGATTAGGAGAATGGACGGATTTATGCTGCTACCTGTTTCCAATCCAACAGATAGTTCTATTCTTTACAGTGATAATGCATTTTCAATAATCTTTTAGTCTGTGGGAATTCCTTTTAATTTCTGATTTGACAAATTCAGAAATTAGGCGCTAAAGCAGTAAAAAGTTTCTTTTCCTGTTGACACAGTTAGGCAGACCTAATAGAAACCAATCAATTGAGGCTAATGAAATGAAATAAGAAATATCGGTGAATTTCACACAAAGTGTTATATACATACAGTTTAGTGTATTTTCAGTTTTCATTTCTTAGTATCATGAATTACACTTGCATTGTCAATTAAAACTGTTGAAGTTCACACTAATTTTTTTTAAATTGTTCAGGAACAGTATTTGTTTTTACAAACACACTTTTTTTCTTTCTTAGGAATCACTAGATCAATTTCACAAGTTTAAAATTTGAAAAAGTGCAATAAATTCAAAACTATTAAACAATGAGTATATACTATTTTTTTTTTCATTATTGCATTTCAAATAGTAACTTTTACAACAAATGGAAGTTTTTCACGACCTTGACTGGCTTTACAGCCCTTGCACGGTAAATTTTATATAAAACAACTATTTCTAATTAAATCTATGAACTAGATATAAGAAATGTATTGTACTAATATTTTACACAAGTTACAAATACTATACAATGAATAAAGTCAATTATCTACATGCTACATGCAAACAGTTCTTTAATTCATTGATAACATGATTATAAGATCTATTTAATTTAATAAAACTTTGAACCAGGAAGTACCATTAATCATCACTTATTAATAACCAAGGGAGCTCACTCAGGGTAGAAAAGATGAAGGATAGTATGTGACATGTGCTCAAGGATCAACACTTCATATTTTGGTTTTCCTTACAATTTATGACAACTTATGCCTTTTTTTTCTCCATTTTCCTTATTGCTAAAATAACTAAGCTGTAACAATTATGCAATTCACTGCAAGCTATGCTTGTACTTAATAACATGCTATATCTATAGTTGATCATAGTTAGTTTACATGTCATTTAAAGGCAAGCAGCAAATATCGAAGTTTAAAACGTTTGAAGTCTAGTTGTTGTTAAGTTCCAGTCAATATAATACCTCCATGCTTTAAACAATAACTGTCATGACTTAATGCAATGACTAAAATTGTCTATTTCATCTTGCTATTCTGAGTACAGTTTTAGTTAGACTGTAATCTGTCAATCGAGGCAGCAAACACATTAATTAAATCTTAATTGAAACCAATAGACAGTGACTTCAGTCTTTGTTTAATTTTTTGTTTTGTTTTTTGTTTAAAGTGGTTCCTGTGAAGTCAAGTTCTAATCAATGATACACATAAATCGTATGTTTTTGATTGATTAAAATGATTCCTCAGAAATGACCTAGATCATGAACTGATCAATCAATCGGAAGATTACCCATTGTCCCAAGTCAAGGATTCCCCTACTTTTTTCACAAGATAATAAGTACATTGTTTGATTACATTGAAATCTAAGAACAGGCAGATTGGCAAAGAGAATACCAGACAAAAGTAATCAATTTTTTTTTAATTGAATTCAGATTTGATGGTAGATTAAAATAACAAATTAATTTTACCTTCTAAAATTAGAAAGTTGAAATTGACATCTATAGATTTTTAGAAAATTCTCAGGATTATTTGCATGTTTGGTTTTAATTACATAGTATATCAAAAAGATAAGGCATATCTTGATTTGTGTTACAAATAAAACACAGCCTTTATGTTGCTGTCATATTCTTAATGTATCAAACCTCACACATTGCTATGTGGGGTGACAGTTCTTAAATATCCTATTTGCACTAGAGAAAAAAAGTTCATTATTCAGTATTGTGTGGTGCAATGTGTGTTGTTATAAACCAATACTAATAAATTAAGTGCTTACTATTATAGAACTCATTCAAGTTTAAAGTTATCATTTAAAGCTACAATAATTATTGTAACAATTACTTGTAACTAACAAATGATTATAGTTTTGAATAACTTTAGATTGAATTATCTCCCTTTGTTTATATTTGAAAAAAGTGTGGGAAATTTACTTTGATATAATATTCAACTACCTATAAAAGCTTTACATAGAGATCTAACATTATGTCTTATACCAACTTTTCTACAAATAAGAGTGAAAATACTGAAATTTCTTTCAATTACTTTGTTTGATTTTAGTTGTTAAATCAAGTTATAATTTCTTGTTTATATAGGTTATATTGGACATTTATGCAGTCAAGATCAGATAAACCTTGACACACAATTGTACATCTAACAACATCGATTCCATACACCAAACAGAGCTGATCTATTGCTTTCAGTGTCTGAGAATCCAACCTTTAAATTATCATGAAAAATTAAAGTTGATCCATGAAAAATGAAATTAAGATGAAAGTCAGATGAATCCTGTCCTACAAACATGAAAACCTTAGTTCTGTATACCAAATATAGTTGACATATTACTAATAGTATTTGTGAAACAGACTTTATCATGAAAACTTCACATTGACAAATAAACCATGAAAATGAAGTAAGCAATCATTCTGAACCTTAAATGACAAATAAACCTCAAAATTATTTGTACATGGTTTGAGCTATTGTATATAAGGAAAAAAATTTCTGAGAAGAATGAATTAATCAAGAAAACTCATAATTTGCCCAACGAATCATGAAGATTAGGTTAATCAAGGTCAGATGAACCACAACTGGGAAACTTACATGTAAAATTGAGAATGGAAATTGGGAATATGTCAAAGAGACAACAACCCAACCAAAGAGCAGAAAAAATGTACAAATTGAATCCTAATACACCAAATTCGTGTAACTTTACAGTAACTACTTTTAGTATTGGACAAATGCACCTATAATCATGAAATATTCTGAATATAATGGCCATTCATTAGAGTATAGAATAATGACATAAAGCCAAATTGACAGGCTTAAAACTTCACCACTAGTCCCAGATGATGTAGTGGCATATGGCCCTTATTAAGTAACCCTTGTCTGTGAGGATCTGTCTGAATTATGGAATGTCAAGCTGCACTTACTCCGGTATGCTTTAGAAGGACTTTAGAATAGAAAACACTACAATTTGTCTGAGAGATTTTAAACCGTATAACTTCATCAAATAGCTTAGTCTAATAGCTTGCTACAGAATTTTTCAATGTTAACTTAATGAAATATTTCTAAAGTTTAGAAAATGTATGTTCTTTGTCAACTATCTAATCAAGTCAGTATTATTTATTGAGCTGCACTTAAGTTGCACTAGGAAATTTTTCAATAAAAAAACTCTGTTCAATTAGAAAAACAGATCTGACAAATATGTATGTTTAAGTTCCATTACTTTAATCTATAATTGCTTTAAAGGTTCTTTAAAGACACTCTCATATAACTTGAAATTTGGCTAACCTCTCTCCATGCTTTTTTTCTTTTCTTTGAAACATTTCTAGATGCACTTAATGTTTTTCTCAATATACCTAACAAATCAATTTATTTTTAGTCATAACAAATAGCTGCAAACATGGAAAAAATATGTTTTAATTCATATTAACAAGCTTCCTAAATATCTACTGAACCATCTTCCGATTTGAATAAGACCTTGCTATGATTGAACGAATAGATAATACAAGTAATTGTTATATTTTATTTGCACGGAAGATCAATTCGTTTTTCTAGCAATAATTGTAAAATCTGATCAGACAGCTAAATAGCACTGATGTAGTATTACGATCATTCTGAAAGAAATCGGTAGTGACAATGTATACGGGGGTTATAATGCCTCTTGACAGAAGAGAAAATTCTGCTTGGGAGAGCTTGTCAAAACATTCCACTTTCTTGGAGCATTAAAGTTTTATAAACATACAGAAATAACTGAATCCATAAAACTTTCAAAATACTTCAATGCTTATGACATGTGTGCATTTTTTTTTCTATTTAACTATTTGAGTTCAGATTTAGTGAATTCTTTGTTTTTCTTTTAAACATGTTTTTTTTAAGGCAAAAACAGTGAGTTACAGGACATTCGAATTAAATTAAAAATTAAAAAAAAAAAAACAAGTAATGAACATTTGGACACTGTAGATATATAATGTTTAGCAGTTTGGGTTTTTTTCCCCTCAGGACGTCAAGATGTTGGCAAACAAATCTACAGAGCTTATGTTTGTAATGTATTTCATGTAACCCTACTTAATTTTGTATTCTATTCTATTCAAGACTGCATTATCTCCCCTGATTGATAGAACAGGTACATTAATGACAGTTTCTAGATGTAATAATGGTTCAATTTCTAAATAAGCAACCATTTTACAGACATTAACCAGTAATTATAATGTAATCATATAACACAGTTCTAATGTTCCCTTCCAGGGTTGCACACATTTTACCTTAGTATCCGTGGGCAAAAAATAGAAAAAGAAAAAAAAATTATTTCTTTCTTTTGTTTGGGCCCTTTATAGCTTGCTGTTTAGTGTGAGCCACTACTCTGTGTTCAAGACCAAACTTTGACTAAAAATGGTTTTCTTTTACAAATTGTGACTTGGATGGAGACGTATTGTCTCAATGGCACTCATACCACAACTTCTTATAATCTACATATTCCAAACTCAACTTTCTTTTGCTTTTAAACTTAAAATTCAATGCAACTGCATGTGACGTAATTTTTTATTACAACATAAACTTAATATAACCACAATTATGTAGTCTTATTTGAACCTGTCATTTAGTTACAAATAATATCTTTAAACATTTTTAAAAAATTAATTGTCTTTTGTTAATATTTTTTTGTTCTATAACTGAAAACAAATATAGAAAATTTAATCAAGTTCTTTCCAAGCATATTATATCACACTTCATTGAAAGTTGCTGCCGTCAACATAGATCAGTCATCAATCTACGTTCTTAAGCTTTAGCGAGTACAATGAGCTGAAATGTGACAAAGATCAAACCCAAACTGGTTCCCAGGGGTAACCTTGTTGTTAAGGAAATGCTGGCAACGACTGATTCATTATGATTACAGAAGAGTAACGACACCAAAGGGGTCCGCTAATCCCAGGAACAATTATGCTTGTGTTAGTTTCCAAATTATTCTCATCCATATAAAACTTTTGGTGTCAACTTTCATTATGAGTGGGTTTCAAGGTCATCTAAGCCAAAGAATATTATACAAATGGATCAATATCACAATTTTATCCAAATTAATTTGGAAATCTGATTGATCAGCGTTTATTAGTCTGTCTGTCCATCAAATGTCCGCCATAAGAATCTGAAGAATTTCAACATGTCTTTGTAGGAAAAACAATTATAGGATTACATTGTTTTATTGTCTCCATAGTGATAAAAGACATCTCTAAAGAACAAATAATCAAGGAATAAACAACACTCTATCTCTTGGTGTCTACAGAAAAATAATAAATACTATTACACTGAACTTATGATAATTAAACTTAAGACACAATAATATTCAAATAAGTGTTCTTACACATTGGAGCTATCTATTACCAATTGTTCTAGAAAATTCATAAAGATTGAATTCAAACAAATTTTTTTGCTTCGACAGATGGTTTGTTCAGATAAACAGTAGGCCAGCCTCAACCAATCAAATGTCTACACAGCTATAAAAATTCAAATAAAGTGAAATAACATACTGATAATAATTCCCTTGGGGTATTTATTTTCAATAATTTTGCTAAAGAAATACAAGTACAAAAATACAATCAATTTCTCACAGCGACCAAGCATTAAAAAAAATAAGTAGTGCGGAGTTTTAATCTTAATAAGATTGACAAAAATATATCGTCCTGTAAGTTTGACTTAATCAGAATTTTAGAATAAGCAGCATATACTTTACAACTTCACAATCAGGTTTGGACCTAGAACTCAGGAAATTTAAACTATTATCTAAATCACATTTATTATTGTAAACTATTCAAATTTTCAGAATTTTTATTTCCCTTTAAATTTCTTAATCAAAGATGACAATTTATTACATTATTGCCCATCAAAACATGTGTCCGGGGTAAAATTTGTTTCAAACTTGCCTAAGCTATATATAGAATAAAATCTCGGTCAGCCGAGATTTGTTGATTATCCTAGACTGTATATTTTCATGTGATATATCAAGAGATATCTTCGCTTTAAGTGATCTCTGTGGCAATTATCTTGTCAATGTTCTGTTATTACCACGATATTTAAATTTAATCGATTTTTATTCTGCACACGAAATACCGATTAAAAGATTACAATTTATAAAACACTTTTTAGAGAATGTTACATGATAAAACTGATTTCTATTTGTATTATTGGTTTCTCTATCAATCAAACTTACATTAATTTCAAAAGCGATCAAGATTAATAAATTTTGATAGTCAAAACTGATTATTTTATAAATACTTTTGCATTTTCTATGCGATTAAAATCTTGGAGGTTACTCAGTTATTGCAGCTAGAAGTTTTTACAATGTTTCAATGATTTTTTTTTTTTTTTTTTTAAATTAATCAGCCTCAATCATTCTTGTTACTGTAAGGAAGAAATTTTATCTGCATTATATACTTTTATACTTAAACTTAGTGTACTTATATACAATTGAACAAATATAGAGGCTTTAATGGTATCTATTAATCCTATAAGAGCGTATAATAATGATGCCCTTTACTGTTAGACATCCAACGGTCATTTTTCAAATTGGTTAAAATTTTACTGTGATTTATCAATTATCCTATCTTGATTCTCAAAGGTCTCAAATAATTTTTGTTACCGTTAATTTTTTTGGAAAAAATTAACAAAATTCTTCAAAATCAGTCAATTTTTTTCATTGTCTAAAAGACTACATTTTATAATCATGCACCACAAATTACAGTTAACATCTTTTGGCAAGAACTTTTATCATCATTCACAAAATGGCCCCATTACATTTACCCTCCTATAATTGTGTAAGAATATTGGAAACAGAATAAAACTGTAAGGCTGCAATCTTTATGGCTTTTTATTTGATAGGCTATTAACTACATATAAGTATATGATCTGTTTCACAGAGATCCTAGTCAATGTTAGTAAAGAAAGGTTACTCAATAGATGATGTACTAATTTCCAAATAGACTGTAGTATTTAGAAATTATTGCGATGTTTGTATTATTACGAAAAATACAACAGCCCGGTTATAAACGCAATAATTAAAACTCTCATTTTGATATTTTTCATATGATTTAAACAGGATTTTTCTCAATATGGCAACGATTAAAATCGCATTTGTCTAAAATGACAAAAAATGCAATAATAAATGCACACAATAATTTCTGAATTTACAGTAAGTAAAACTAAGGAAAACCTCATTCTTCTTGTTTGTAAGAGGTGTCAATGTCTAGGGACTTTATCTTGACTAAATTCCAGCACTCAGATTGACATATTACAACGTATATATATACATGTATGTGCATATTTTTATTGTCAATCATTCAAGGCATGATATTCAAACTATTTCAGTCAGTTTAATTGAAGTCTGGAGCTGGCATGTCAGTTAACTGCTAGTAGTCTGTTGTTATTTATGTATTATTGTCATTTTGTTTATTTTCTTTGGTTACATCTTCTGACATCAGACTCTGACTTCTCTTGAACTGAATTTTAATGTGCGTATTGTTATGCGTTTACTTTTCTACATTGGTTAGAGGTATAGGGGGAGGGTTGAGATCTCACAAACATGTTTAACCCCGCCGCATTTTTGCGCCTGTCCCAAGTCAGGAGCCTCTGGCCTTTGTTAGTCTTGTATTATTTTAATTTTAGTTTCTTGTGTACAATTTGGAAATTAGTATGGCGTTCATTATCACTGGACTAGTATATATTTGTTTAGGGGCCAGCTGAAGGACGCCTCCGGGTGCGGGAATTTCTCGCTACATTGAAGACCTGTTGGTGACCCTCTGCTGTTGTTTTTCATTTGGTCGGGTTGTTGTCTCTTTGACACATTCCCCATTTCCATTCTCAATTTTATTAACCCCGCCGCATTTTTGCGCCTGTCCCAAGTCAGGAGCCTCTGGCCTTTGTTAGTCTTGTATTATTTTAATTTTAGTTTCTTGTGTACTATTTGGAAATTAGTATGGCGTTCATTATCACTGGACTACGTAGTATATGTTTGTTCAGGGGCTAGCTGAAGGACGCCTCCGGGTGCGGGAATTTCTCGCTACATTGAAGACCTGTTGGTGACCCTCTGCTGTTGTTTTTCATTTGGTCGGGTTGTTGTCTCTTTGACACACTCCCCATTTCCATTCTCAATTTTATATTAAACCCCATTATCTAAATCTAATTAGGCAGGCCTAAGTTCAAATATAATTTTAAGGAGATGTGGTTTGATTGCCAATGGGACAACAAAACCCCTTCAACTTTAGGACAAGGATGTGAACAACTATTAGAAACTGTACAGCATTCAATAATGAGCAAAACCCATACAGTATTTTAGACAACTAGTATAATTACACATTTACAAGTTGATTTGACTATAAGGAATGCAATCAGTTATTGTATTCAAACATGCTAGATTTTTCCTTGTTTAATTGTGAAGAATAAATAATGGACCATCTTATTAAATCTGGAGTGTGGAAAATTTCAACTGTAGTGAACTTCAACACAGCAAAAAGGCAACTTATTAAAGACACTGGATTTAACCAATTGTGAAATAACAATTGTGAGAGAACTTTTTAGACCTGAAGATTTATCAACTTTATAGGACTTTTGAACTTAAGCTGTAGACATTACAATTTGATTTCACTGTAATGGAGAAATCAGACAAGGATGTTCAATTACAACAACTTACATTAAGTAGATTAAATTTGATTAACCTAATTACCAAAGATCCAAGGAACATGACAGAAAACAAACACCAACCAACATAGATTTCCAATATGATCAATTACAAAGTAACCTGTCAAACACAGCCTGTCATGCAAGATCGTACACTGTGTCAATGTTCGTATTGATCACAAGGCATTGACCACTTTCTGGTCTACAGATTGCAAATGAAGTACTTAGAACTTATCTTGAATATTGCTTACAAGAGAAGCTATGATATAAGAGCACTAGCAAGCTTGCATTTGCTTAAACATATTGAGACTGTTAACATCTATGCCAGTTATTAACATAGACTTTTAAGGAGTGCCCAAGAAATAGACTCAGCATTGACATACTGGTTGCTGATTATCCTTGGAAATACACATGATTGTACATATGATTCCCATTGTTAAGATAAACAAAATTTGAATATATGAATAAGATGCCATGAACATATTATTTAAACATAAAGACTTGATGCTATGAACATTATTCTGAACACATGGTCATGATTATATGAACATTTTTCTGAATGTATAAATAAGATGCTATGAACATTTTCTGAATGTGTGGACAAGATGCTATGAACTTTATTTTGGACATATGGACAAGATGCTATGAGCATTAATCTGAACAGATTACAAGATGCTGAGAACATTTTCTGAAATATAAACTAATCAATGCTATGAATATTATTTTGAACATATAAACAAAATGCTATGAACATCATGCTGAACATATGAAGAAGATGCTATGAACATTTTAATGAACATATGGACAAGATGCTTACTTATCAATATTTCAGACGGATGTTCAGAGCATATATCTTGCACACATAAATATAAGATGCAATATACATTTTTCTGATCAACTGTTAAGAACATGTGCAATAAAAATTTTAGTTAATGCATATTGGTTTCATGCATATTTAGAAATTTGACAAATTTTCATTATTTTGTTTGTATTTTTTTGGTAGCTCTATTAGTACTGTGATTAAACATCCCTGTTATTTAGTCACACAAAATATTATCATTAAACAAGACATAAAATTTTAAGACATTTAAAATGCTACATTTTTTATCCTGTCCACTGTTGATACACTTGTGCTGCAATGATGTCCCATGATGCAACTGTAATGAATATCACATCGTCTTGTCATATTTCATATCTGTTGTGATAGATTAATTACGTAAACCGAGAATTCATCTGAGATTTGTGAAATTGATGATAATTCTGAGCAGACATGACATCCATTAACAACACAATTTTAATAAATTCTTAATATAAATCTGAATTTAACTGAAAATATTGGATTTCACAATTACGATTATTTATGACATAAGAGTGTGAGGTTTCAGACTGAGAAAGATCAACGCTGTCAAAATGATACTATCCTCCAGCAATTTCCCTGAACTATTGTATCACTGCTACAGTACAATAGGATTACAAGATTCCTTTCTTGCTCTTAGATAAGTCCCGTAGGATTTTAATGCCATACAAATCAGTAAAACAATATGTCATTGGTAAAATGTTGAAAAGTACAGGACTGAAGTTTGATGTACGAAAGTATCATAGCTGCCGAGACTTTTAACAGGACTAATTGTGGCGTGTTATTGATGTTTGCTAGGTTAATTCATCACAGTTAACATGATCTTGTGAAAACTGTCATAGGCCCAGATTGTGTATCTTCCTTAATTGATACACTAGAGAGAAAAAAAGTGGAAAATTTCCTCATAAATCTCTATTTCCTTGTATAAACAGTTCTTTCTAAGTAAATTGAATCAGTTCTCTAAAACAGGAATAATTTTGTGTTTTACTTAACTCAAAGCTATTCAAAAATCCACACAGGGAAAAGCTTAAATAATGGGGAGTGGGGTATGGGATAGGCATATCATAATATTCTCATTCTAAGGGGTAATAAGAAAATAACAATTCCAAATTTTTTTTGTTTGGCCAATTGATCAATAACTGGCCAATAAACAGACTTACAATAAACTAGTAAGAACAATAAATGTAGATTCCTTTGTAAGGGGCCAGCAGAAACCAGCCACCAGATGTGGGATTTTGTCGCTACTGTGGTGAAGACCAATTGGTAGCCTTCAGCTGCTTTCTGCTCTTTGGTTTGATTTATTGTCTCTTTGATACATTCCCCATTTCCATTCTCAATCTTACACAATATATCTAACAGTACAGAGAACTTGAAGTAAAGTCTCGTCTTTAATTTGTTATTTCCAAGAAGCCTTTAGGAAAGTGACAGTCAGCAAAAAAAGTCAACTTCCAAATGCAGCGAGATTAGAATATTGTTGAACATTGTTCAATGTAGTATTCATGCTTCAAGCAGAAACTCAAGTCATGTTTTTCTAATTTTTCTGATTAGTTTTATAGTGATGAGGTGTCCTTTTTATTTTAATGTGATGTCTTTACTAAGATTGCAATTATAGGATAAGACTGTAACTATCGTCTCTGATGATCAAATTCTTAATAACTCATTAAGTTTCAATACATGCATTTTTAAATTGATGCATTTAATTCATGTTCATGAATTTGTAGTGAGTGTTCATTGCATGGGTGGGGGCAGATCGTACATGTGTAGGACTGTATGCCCTTTTTGGTGTATGCCTTTTTTTTTAAGGCACAAAATTGTTTTTAATACAAGAACAGAGTTCCAATGTCCCCCCTTTGCACTTATTTAATATTTCAAAGGGCATAACTCATTTAACAAAAGTTGATAGTCCACCATTTTAGAATTTGTTCGAGATATTACCTATAGTAACTTATAGTAAAAGTTTATAAAAATCTGGCAAGAATTATACCTGTAAAAGCGCTAACGATGCCAGTTTCCATGAATTTAATATTCCAAAGAGATTAACTCTTTTAAAAAAAGTTGATCAACCACCTTTTTATAACTTGTGTGGGATAATGCTTTTATTAACCAATAGTATAATTTTTATAAAAATCTGCCTAGAATTATATTGTACCAGTGAGAGTGCTACATGTAACAAGGCCATTTTCCATAATTTTTTATTTTTCTAAGGGGCATAACCAAAAAACATTGATCGTACAACTTGTCACAAATATTGCTGATATTAACCAATAATATAAGTTTTATAAAAATCTGACAAAAATTGAACCAGTGAGTGTGCTAACAAGGCCAATTTTCATAAATTCAGTCCCAAAGGGGAATAACTCTTTAAAAAAAAAATTGATTGTCCACCATTTAAGTGCTTGTCCGAGATATTAATGCATTTTACATATAGTATTTTTATAAAGATCTGGCAGGAACTGTAACCATGAGGGTGCTTACTAGACCGTTTTCCAAAAAAAAATATTTCTAAGGGACATAACTCTTTAAATAAAGTCAATCAGCTACCATATTATAAAACTTTTCCGAGATATTGCTGATATTAACATTGTATAAGTTTTATAAAATTCTGACAAGAATTGTACCGTTGAGAGCACTTACAAGACCTGACACTTACTGAGGGACAGACACATGGACAGACAGGTGGACACACACACATGATGGCACAGATGGATGGACAGATGCCAAGTATTTTCATGTCCCCTGTAATGTGCAACCCATCATGACAATAAAATCAGAAAAGAAGTACATTTTGGATCTGAGGAAATAATTCATTTTCACTCCAGAAAAGCCATTTTATGAATTGCTTGGCAAGTTTTATTACTCCCCAATACAATAGTTCATAATAAAAATATAAATGAAAAGTTATGTTGAAGTGTAAAAAGCCTCTAGTACCACCTTGGGAATAACTATCTGTAGACAAGTAACTGTAATATGACTATATATATATATATGTAATACATATAATGTTCACTTTCATCATGACACATTAGCCAAGCTGTAGGCAACACACATCTTAGGTATGGACAAAAGTCAGGGCAGATCCAAGCTTATGATCACCTTTGTTATTATAAACAAATATTGACTTTCACTATACTAGGTATTGCCTGCTGGTATGGAGTCCACATTAAGTGTAAGGGAGGTCAAATTTTAAAACAGATGCTTTTTCTGAAACAATAGTATTTTAACATCACAACATAGAAAAACACACTATAAAATATCAATTGGAAAGCTTAACTCAATCCAAAAAAAAACGTAAATTAACACACTATGAACGAATAAATTTGATCTGAGATACCTGATAGATGTCCATTTTGGTCATAACTCCTTAGCTTTATGCATCTTTTGCTTTCAAATATACGGCTTTGAGCGTTACTCAGCTGTGAAGCTAAATTCAGAAAATCTTCGAACGCATGAAATTTATATGAAATATTTTGTTCAATGGAATCATCATCAATTTATTTGATTTAATAACTCTGTGCGATTACTTCCTTTTGAATCTTATACCAAATTCAAGCAACCATGATGAAAAGGAAACTTTATTGAGGCAGGAAACATATGCATCTACTAGACCTTTTTTTATTTTATTTTTTAATGCGAATTTTAATCATTATTTATATTTTAATTGGTAAAATGCATTAGTTAGCAGCGTGTTCCTATACAGTATTTTCACGTCACCAAGATGTCCTTTAGTGGTAGGAAAAATCTGACATAATATGCACGAACACTTCAGACTTCAAGAATCCGTATGTTACTTCCTTATCAAATAAATTGTCTCTATAACAAGAATTGTAAAAAGATATCTTAACAAGATAAAAAGAAAGTAAAAATCTTACTCTTAACAAGATTAAAACCTAATTTTAAATTGAAAATAAATGACAAAACCTCAATCCTGAGGAAGAAATCAGCACTGGCATTCTCCTATTACGATAGAAACCATAATAACAAAAAGAAATTCTCCATCATTACCCACGGTAATCTAATCGACACAAGGCTAATCAGAAATCAATGGACAAACATCGCCAAGTATTTATCTCATTATATCCTGTTTAGGAAAAGTAACCATTTTTATGCTGATTATCAGTCTATTATTAGAGACAATAAACAGAATTTTTACAAAATATCTGAGTTGAACATCAACCATACAATAGTACATACCAGTAGTTTGTAATCTTCAGCCGTGCATTTGTACCACAATAGTCAATAGAATGTTGAATTTAGTCAGTATAAGTTTAATGCATCATATAGATAAAGCTATTTGCGGTCACATTAAACTCTTATTCAGCTTGACGCGATCAGTAAAATGCAAACAAACTATATAATAAGTTATGGTGATATAAAAAGAGGACATTAATATTATGATATGCCTCTAAAAAAAAATAAGCATGGCAGTATAAAAAAAATTCAGTCTATAATACAGTGTTAATCTGTCAAATCACTTATCAAAGTGAACATTTTACTGTCAAAAGAAACCAATGATTTAAAAGATTAGTAAAATTCTAATCTTCGCACTCATCTATACTAAAGTGCAAATATTACTGCTAAAGGAAACCATAGATTTTAAAAGATAGGTAAAATTAGAAACTGAAAATGAGAAGCATCTCTTCAATCTAATCCTAATGTCGCTAATAACTTTGAACAGCAATAAAATCCTAGGGACTTCTAATTTCAATTCCTAAAACAAGAGTGATATGATCAAGACAACCTTTAACATTCTAAACACATAATACTAAAGATCATCAGATCAAATATATAAAAGTTCAAAAGTTTCACGTTAGAGAGTTACATAAATCTGATAACAACTTAAAAGACCGTGGAAATGATATATAGTTTTACAACATACAGATTGTTATTCAGATCACTTCTTTGTTAAAAGATAGGGAGAAATGAAGTGACGGAAATGTCAAACACAGCTCAAATTCCAATTATTACATTCTATTAATAGTGATTAAAAAAGATAAGAAGGTCATTGTGATCTAGGTTTTCTTAGAAGGTTACCTCAGGCAGTACCAATATAATTCATTTATCAAATCAAAAGGCTTCATTATTATTCTAGTAGCACTTCCAATGTTAAGTTTGGAGTTACTTCCCTTATATAGAATTATAGATTTTTTTTTTTTAATTAAACTTATGCAGTTAAAGATTTCAATTAAGGCTTACAAATGCACTTCTTTACGTAAAAATAGCTCCCAAACCAACAACCTTAATAAATATGTTATCTCATCATTCAGATTATGTGTAGACCAAATTCTCCACAAAAACATAAAATAAAGAGTCCCAGTACATTGTATATTACAATTTTGGTCTTCTTGTGTGATATTCTGGTGGGAACTACAATATTATTATTTTTTTATTTACAGTAACAGCCATGATATTAAATTACTTGTGATGTTGTTTGTTAAATTAATACTTTTTGATATGAGATCTGTTTCTGATCAGATTGGCAATCATTTTTTTTTCTATCTGATTTTAGAATGAGGAAGTGTTTGATGATTCACTTACTCATATGGTATCCGAAAAAAATGCTGTGTTGGAAATGATAATGAAATTAACAATGTGTTGCATCCTGAAAATGCAAGTCTCAACAACTTGTTGAAACACTTTTGATATGATTTTATTGGAAAATGACAATAGAGGAGTAAAAACTTCATTTGAAAGTATTAAATGTGTTATATACCATTCCATTTCAAGCATTGATATTTTATTATGATGTACATACGTCTTATAGTCATTAAATATTTATCATTTTAAACATATATATGTCTAAAATGTTCTACTATATCATTTTATGAGAAGTAACAATTATTGATTCAATTTTATTGAATATTTGTGGTCTTTAGGGATACCAGAAGAAATAGAATAATTGAAAAACAATGATTTGACATTCACTTTATTTCAAGGGATTCAAACTTGCTAACAAATGTATAAAATTAAATCAGGAAAATAACAATTACTTTTCCCCCTTTTCTATAAGCCAATTTAAAGTTTTCATAATCTTCCAATTTTTTTTTTATAATCAATGTGAGGTAATTGCTTATGTTCACAGTTGTTCAGTGGACAAAATACAATCATTAGATTTTCTTTCTGTTTCAATTCAAGTAAAATTGGTCCAATTCCCGTTGACAGCTCACAAGAAAATAAAAATATTTTACAGATCACAGCACTAGTAGCACGATTTCAGTCTGAAACGGTCATTTTGGTCTGATCGTATCTTAATTGACTGGATTTACCGCTAGAGGAAAACGTCAAGATTTGTCAGTTCGTTAAGTCTCCATTCGGATCGATAGTCTCATTAGGTAAATTAGTCCCGTTAAGGCATGTCAAGATATTTAAGACTGTATCTTCTAGCGAGCTGTTTAGATCCGTTAAGACCGTGTCAGACCAAAACAGACCATGGATACAAACTGACGTCAAGATGTTGTCAGACCGTGTCCAGTCGTGTTCAGATTTTAATAATTTGGACACAAAACGAGTGAAACTTTCCCATTATTTATCAGGGGTTGCTCCCCTTTCAAGAATAAAATAAAACTGTGAAAGAAGACGATTTTTTTAACTGAAAGTCTACCACGTCCCCTTAATCATGTTATTTAAATAAAACAAATATTCAATTTGAATTCTAACTTCTTCCTATTTAATTATTTAACACTGTTTTATAATTATATAAATAAAAAAAGTAGCTCAATTGAAGTCATACTGCTGCACAAATCGCTGCGAATTGACTAAAAAAATCAACAGATTGCCGAAATAATATTTGATTATTGAATATAAGCACCTGAACCTTTATATTTAATGGTTTACAAGTGATTGCAATACGTTTTATATGCAATTACAGACTGCCGTACGTGGTGAAGAATTTGTCACTCATTTTTACACCCTTATTTAATAATAACGGATGTCGGCCGTGAACACTTGAAAACGTGATCTTAATATGTTGAATTAAATTTAAGATGTAACTATTTTTAAATATTGTAAATGAATGCATTATCATTTATCTTTTTATGTTACCTATATAAATTGCATTTGAGTAAATTTGAGGCAGGGAAAAAAATATATAGATATAACTCTGTCTTTTATCGTTTTCCGTTTATTGTCATGACATTGTCCGTTAACTTTATTTTTGCCAGACTCATGCGTTTGACTTTCCATCTTTATTTTTTAATGTGTCTATAATTCGAGGGCCTTTTGTAAAAAAAAACTACATACCAGAAGCCTTCGTTAAAAAATAAAGTTTGAATATTATAGCAGAAAAAGGCTTATAAATTCATTCAAATTAATATTTGAAATAGGATAAATAATCAAGAAAATGTTTATAAATACGTCAGACACTGTACTTATAGTACATTTAAAGACCAGGTTACATATATATTACATGCATACAGCATAATAAAGCTGGTTTAATTTGAATGACTATCCATTAGGGACATTTTTCGACGATAATTAATCAAATCTGACAAGTTTAATTAAAAACGGAAAATAATTCTTCGCCCGTAAACGATTTAACGTTACCGTACCCTCTTTATTTTTGTTGCATTCATGTCGCATGTGTGTCGGCAGTGTCAGCGCTTCTAATAGCTAACTTATTTTACACAAAATCGTTGACATGGTAGAAGGAAACTATAGTACAATATAAGCTGAGCTGGAAATTGCAATTGGTGAGTAGAAATGAATATTTTAATACATGTCTATCAGAATAATCATTGATCATGGATCATCACCCCCAAGAGTTTGAAGGAAAAATGTTCACATTTGTTAAATTTGTGCATACAGGTATGAATCGACGTTCCAATACTCCACACTCTTGGATAGTAGCCTGTTCAAAGGCAAAGTAAGAATTTGGGCTTGTTAAAAAATTGTTCCTGTGATTGGACCCCCCCCCCCCCCCTTTTTCATTTTTTTTGGAAGATCAATGCATGATTTAAAAAGTTACATATAAACAAGTATGGTTTAAACCCCCTTTTAAAAATGGCTGGATCCACCCCTGTTTATTGCCTAACATGCATTGACATGTGGGGTATTCACAATGGTATGGTTGTGCGGGATGGCCTATAGGCTATACAACAGTTACAAGACCTAAACCCCTGATCGAGTAATCCTACATATTGTATGTTAATGTATTGATAACTGTCACGTCCTAAATTTGCATGAAATATTTGTCACTTTTTTTTATTAACCAATAACCAACCAATCTTCACATGTTACGATGTAGTCCGAGACAAGCTTGTCTGGCAAAACAGCCGTTTGGACATCAGAGTAATCTCAGACTAGTTACGTTTGGACGTCAGAGTAATCTCGGACTAGTTACGACGATGATATACCTATTTATATAGCCACTGGTGGGTGATGTACAATAATTATAATTTGTCACATATGTGTTATGAATACCTTCAACATGTTCAAGGCTTGGGTTTGTATATATGCAATAACCTCAAAATTGCCCGGGGCAAAAAAAAGAGTATATTGATATTGTGCCCTGACATGCCTGATTCCAAATGATGAGACAGCATTGCGTCCTTAACAACAATTTTTAACACTTTTCATCTTTTGTGATAAGAAATTTAAGATTTTACCGGGTATGATTCATTATTTTGTTATAAATGATTTGTTATGCTCTTAATTTTGTAGAACTTAAATATATGTTATAACAAGAAAAAGAAATTATGTTGAAATTTTTATTTTTATCTTTTGTATATTATTCACTGTCATGACTGTCATGACTAAATAAAAATTAGATCCCACGCATGCGCGGCATAGTTAAATAAGTGCCCGACACGTTATCATCAGTATGTTGATGGATTATAAAGAAGAAGAAGAAGAATCTTATAAATACTATTTGCTTTGTCACCATGTCACGTTGGTAGTAATATTCAACAAATTCTATTTTAAAATAAAAAAGTATTATAAATTGATCACAACAAGTATAGTGCTATAGCCTCTATTAGACAGTAACCCTTCAATGAAGTATACACCTAAGAAAACATTGATGTAGAAAGAGAGAACATTTTGTTTTAGAAATAGAACCTCAAAAAAGGGTTTTATTCTTCTCATTTATCAATTAAATTGGGCCACAATTAAAAATATTTTGGTTTGCCCAAACCCTATCCAGAGGTTGAGACAGTGGGTAGGTAGGTAGGCATTTTCTTTTCTTTTTTTTGAAAAAGAGAAATTGAAGTATCAAGTGTTTATTAGTCTTCATGCCTATCTGATTAAAAAAAAAACTTCTTCAAATCAGGACAATAAAAGAATTTGAGTAGGCAGCTTTTTTCTGGGTAGGTAGCGTTTGGGCAAACAAACCTATTCTTTTTTATGGCCTTGTATAAGTCATAAATTCATTTCTTTACATCATTAAACTTTGTTGTCGAGCAACTTATGATTGCTAGTTTTTCTTGTAGATAAATACAAGTTTATATATAATAAATACTTTATTCTTAATGTATATTTTTTTTGTAGATAAGATATCACATTGGTTTGAGCATGATTCCCAGCCAGATTATGAAGCGGCATATATCATGTATATCAATGTATATATAGGAAATATATAGTGTCACTAAGTTACTCTCATATGGTACCTCATTTGTACCTGTAGCTATAAATTGTGAAATGGTGGATACATTCATAATTTTGTGTTACTTATTGGTTTGGAAATAACGTTGATAGAGCTAACAGCATTATGTCATGATGTACAGTTGATGGGATGATCTGATTGGACAAAAAGAGAATTGTGAATTGAACAAATAGCAAACTTACAATTCATAGAAAAAATGTAGGAAATACAATGTACTACATTCATGACATTACTTGGTGACAGAGCATACCTTTGATATATATATATATATATATATTTGAAATAAGTAATATTAACAATTTGAAATAAAGAGAATTTAAAGTTTTCTAGGAATATTAGTAGTGCATCATATCTTAATTCCATGATTATCTTGGATAGTTATATCATTAAGAATAGAAAATTGGAATAATGGAAATTTCTAGTTTCAGTGAATATATATCAATCATTGTCAATACTAAAAGTGCAGCATCATGATCATACATCATCTGATTCACCTTGGATAATTATTCATTTGAAATAAGAATTTGGATATAATAAGAGTTTCTATGCTGCCATTGCTATTGTTGGCTACATGTACCACCAGGGAGTGTTAAACCTCCTTTACTTTCCATGAGGGTCTGTCACGGTCCATCACTATTGGTTAGTGTCATATATATGCATGATGATGGAAGTTTTTACCAACCTAGACAAGCTTTACAGCCCTGGCATGGTTGTTGGTTAGAGTCGAATGACAGCTTGCTGTATAGTTATAATAGTCTGAATGTATCTACATGTATTTTAATAATCTTCTAAATTACTGTTCATTCCGAAACTGGCATTTTATAATAGTAGTCAAACATATTAAACAATACATGTACTTCAAAGTATCATTTTATGTTGTCTCGCCTTACACAAAAGTCATGAAAGTTGGTTGTATACAAGAAATTTGTATTACAGTCTTGGGGTGATGATGTAAGCTATTTTATAGAGCTTTACATTTTAAAAGCTAAAAGAGCTGGATGTTTCTTGTCTTGTATTCAGATGCTAGTAGCTAATTAATATGTTATGATGTTTCAGTTTGCCATTATATGTACATTGCACCTGACCCCATTTTCATGGTTCAATGACTGCATGTAAAATATACTGTTACTTAATCAATGAAATGCTCTCTTATACTGTATATTTTATATATGTAATTGGATACATTTTATTGTATATGAGTATCTTGAAAGATCTACTTGTCTATCAGGTTGGGTTGACCTGACCTTGACCTTCATGGATAATTTAAGTGATTAATAAAATTGAGAATGGAAATGGGGAATGTGTCAAAGAGACAACAACCCGACCAAATAAAAAACAACAGCAGAGGGTCACCAACAGGTCTTCAATGTAGCGAGAAATTCCCGCACCCGGAGGCGTCCTTCAGCTGGCCCCTAAACAAATATATACTACCCGTAGTCCAGTGATAATGAACGCCATACTAATTTCCAAATTGTACACAAGAAACTAAAATTAAGACCAACAAAGGCCAGAGGCTCCTGACTTGGGACGGGCGCAAAAATGCGGCAGGGTTAAACATGTTTGTGAGATCTCAACCCTTATTTCAGTTTGATACAATGTTAACATGGTTAGGTTTGTTTCTCAGTTAATACTTCCTAATAAAATTGACACTGGAAATGGGGAATGTGCCAAAAAAGACAACAACCCAACTTCAGAGCAGACAATAGCCGAAGGTCATCAATGTTTCTCATAAGCTATAAGCTACATTGTACATGTATAGGATCACTACTTTTGGCATAATTATGGAATAAATGTAAGTTGTACATGTTTGACATTTTTGAATGGCTTATTTCATCTGACAATGACACCATTTTCATGGTTTTTATGTTTAGTCTTTTTCTCTGTTTCTATGGTTACTATAAACGTTTAACCATAAATTTGGGGTATGGAAGAACTGTGAAATTCAAAAATTCATGAAATTCATGAAATTATCTGTCATATATCTGTCTGGCATGGTTATTTTGACTGGACTTCATTTTAATGGATTATTGATAATGTAAAGTTTATGTGATACTTATAGACTACCGGTAGTAAAATCTTCTTATTACAGAATTTCAATAAAAAGATCATGAATAAGGCCACATTTAAAAGAATGTGTTTCCCATCCCAGGGGGCTTATTTTTTACCTGGGTGTGGGGAGGGGAAACAAACAATTTTTATTTTGGCCTAAGGAGATATGGTGAGACGACTATCAACCATTTAAATCATGTAGACCAAGTGATTTACTTGTTAGTCACTATATAATAGGTCACTGCACACCCTTCAACAATGACCAAAAACTAAAACTTTATAATGAGCACCCTATAAAAGGTTCAGCCTGTAATGAGGCATCTGACACAGTTAATGTAAAATATTCAGACGAGAAACCCAACAATGATGACAATTTGATTTATTATACCATACCCTCCCCCCTCCCTTGAAGTTAAATGTCTAATCCCTTGGTGTACTGATATGAATAGTATTTTACTGGAAATGTTTCGGAAAATAGATATTGATGCTAACGTAAATATTTTATCCAATAAAAAGACAGGAAATAAGTCGGTGAACCAAAAAGTTCAAATCTAATTGAAAATAAAAGTGCCCATGAACTCACTGATCATACACGAGTGATTCTATTCATAAAAAGTGTCCGTGTAACAATTAAGAAGAGTGTGTATCATCGAAAAAGAGTCCCCCTTAATGTACTGTTTTTCTATAGCTCTGCAGGGGGGGGGGGGTCAAAGTCGTTCAAAGGTCACTGTACGGCCTTTAACAATGAGCAAAATCCATACAGCATTCTAGTACGGCATACGTTTTACCTCAGCGAACTCTCTGTCTTGGTGATGTATCAATCATTTGCTTCAGGTCGATCCATTTCGCATCTCGTCATGAATATGCGTGATATATTTGCCACTGGACATTAAGGGAGCAATCAATTTATCAGTTTCATTTAGTGATGCATGCTAATTATATATAGTTCTCAAATGATAATTGTCTAAAACTGTTTCCATTTTTGTGTATTTTATTTTTTAGCGTAAATGTTAGAATTTCTTTCCGAATCTTTCTCTTTGCATTTATTTGTTTGTAAACATTTAATAAAGTAGTCCATGTCAGGGGTTAGATTGTATACAGCCAATCTAGGACAAGGGCAGTAGAACAGAAAACAGTCTCCATTGTATACATACATATGCATTTATGTTGAAGCGTAAAACAACGACATGTAGTTGAGCTCGTTTTGGTGAATCAATTACTGTCAAATCTTTATATATATATATATATATCTGGTAAAGTTGTCATAAAAGCAAAAACGGACGAAAAAGTTGGCAACAATTTATAATAAGACTAAACTTATTTTGGCCGTTTCGTTTCTTCTAAAGTGTTAAATTCAACCATGCGACTGGCTTACTTGGAGATTCAGGTGACCTTTTTCGTTTTTTAGAAATTTCAATCAAAGTTCGTATATCCCTTCAACGATTTATTCAATTTTTTTTAACGTATAGATAGCGCGAAACTCTCACTACACCATGCATAGACTATTTTTTTTTTCGACCAAATGCGGCTGCTTATTTATACAACCGAACAACCAAACGTCCGCACCCAATTTTAGCAAAGATATACTGTCGAACGGGAGATGTGAATATTTCTATACCCAATCCATCATTTGGTTTTGAAAACAATTTTAAAGGTATACATTAATACGACATCAACCCAACGACACATATCAATCAAAACATTAAGAGTCAACACACAGATTTTTGTTATAGAAAGAAACCTATACAGAATAAAAAGCCTAAACCGCAACAAGACTTAATAATACGGGAGCAGTGATTTTTTTTAGACAAAAATGCAAGTGTTCCGTAGAAATATTTCACGTACCATTTTTTTTTATTTCGATCGTTGAAAATTATAGCAGGTGTGATATAAATCAGTAGATTTAGGAAAAACTATAATATGGAAATATAATATGAAAACTAAGCCTGCTTTGTACTAGACCGACACACTGAGATGGATTTTTAACGTGTAAGTTCACAAGCTAACAGTTCGAAAGAAAGAAAAAAACTCTTTGTTAGACCCGTTTGGGATTCGGACTAAAGTCCTCTCGCTGTCGAGGTGAACTTATTCTCACGAGACTAACCAGGAGAGAGGTCGCATAGTCATACCAAAAACTCGGAGCATAATAAACAATACAGTTTAACAGAATTATCACCGTTACTAATGCGATTTTAAAGTCACGATCTTATCTAAATTAGATACCGTTATGTGATGTTGGTATCTACACGTATGAATAGAGATGGCCGACATCAGAGTAGATTGAGAGGACCATCGCTCTCTGCAAATTGAAAACTCTTCCTCAATGATGTTAGTGGTCCCATTGTAGCGAGCTGTTGCAAGGCTTAATTTCTATCCTTATTAAATCTTCTCTCATTATTCAGTGGTATTTCAAGTTTACTTTTAATCTTATTGTCAAACGACTATTTGAAGTGCTTCCTATTATATTTAAAACTTGTGTTCTCGTTATGAACACGAATGAAATATTTGCCACTGGAGGTGACTGAGGCAAACAACAATGAATCACCATCACTAAAATATAAGTATTTGTTCTCACAAAATACTTTGTAATTAATTAGAAGAATGATGACAATTTCTCATCTATTCACGTTTTGATCGAGCCGCTTCAACCTCAAATCTTGCTGCAATTGTTTTACATTTAGGCTACTAGTATTAAATACTATTGTATTCATTGAAGTTTACATGCGTAGTTTTTTTTATTCAAAAGAATAAATTAATATTTATAAATAAATTGGACTGAACAAACAACACCAATTATTTCGCATTTGCATGTAACGCAGTTTAGAAAAATAAAAGATTTGATTTTTTTTTAGATTAGCACACATGCAACGCATCCCCACTTAGGAGTCCTCCAAAAAGGTAAAATTTACCTGTAACGGAACATGTATGTCTGGTGTATGTATATCACTCGTTCCATCTACAATATACGGAAATGACACGACCGGGTATTGTAAAGCTTTGAGGGACTTTTAATGTCAAATTCATATCCCTGGGCGAAGAAATTACCAAGTTTGGAAAACACCGTGTGTACACTGACTTATAAAAGTGTTTATGTCTTTCATGCTGTCTAGTCTGAGAATAAAAGTTTGAGCAGTTTTTGAAGGTAAAAAATAAAGGTTTAATAATATTGCAAAAGTCTGTGAATAATTGAAAATAGGACGTTCCGGAAAACACAATGCAAGTCGCTATATTAAATGCTTGTAAATCTCTGTTACATGTGGTGCGCTTCTATTTAAATACCTTTCTGTTAATTAAGAAAGTGTAAAAATAGTTATTGAAATCCGGCTGAAAAAAGGGAAAACGAATAGTGACTATCTAACTTATTTTTCAAATATCGAATACACAAATAAATCTCTAACCATCCACGCTTACAATTTGTTTTTACTGACAGGTGTCTGCTGGCATTCGATTGGATATCAGTTTTATGTAGGCGTAACAATTCATCCCATTTATCCAATCAGCTGTCTTGTGTGCGATCTCATACGGTTCACACTAGGGTTCACAAAGTCGAGTTTTTTATAATGATAGCGATAAAAATTATTCGTGCAGAATATACATACACTATAAAACAAAAATATCCTGTCCAAAAATGACTTACGAGACACCATATTAACCAAATAACTATTTAAAAACTAAGACCGTACGAGTATACGTATACGGTCCGGACCGTACGCGTACGGTCCAAATACTCAAAATTGATCGGATTATCTTATTTTTGTTTATGAATTGTGTTGTTAGTACTGGTCCGGGAACACAATTATCCCCCTTCAATTTTCGTTGTCAATTTTCGTTCACAAATATAGTTCCCTTTAATTTCAGTATATTTTTTCTTAAATTTTTTTTTGCCTTTCCTTTGAATTTTCCCCCATTTTTTTGCTATAATGTGAATGTAAGGTCATCTAAGAGAATTTCTGTAAAATTTCTTTTTGATATTTTGAGCAGAAATGAGTGATTTTGTTAGGTAAACATAGGTGGGATTTCCCCTTTTCGGAAGCTCTCTGGCTTAACCCATACTGGTGTCCTTGTGTTTAGAATTAGAATTTAAAATATTTATAAGACAGATCAGTATCTAAAAAAGAATACTTTAATGAACGAATGAACTTTATTACCTTAAAACTACATTTCATAGTAACAGAGAAAATATATATTTACAATTATTAATACCATGATCGTGCACATTCATTTGGTTGAGAAAAAAAACCTTGATTTAACTTGCATGTAGCTTGCAGGACCGATTTACCTGTAACATTTGTAAAAATTTAGATTATTTTTATGTAAGATGACCGATAGTGCTGTCTCAATTCAGAGTTTGAACTTTAAAAAACATGATTAAGTGTGTATTAATATAGTACATAATAGTATAGAATGTGAAAGCGATTCCTTTGATATAAAATTTGCAGCAATATTCCAGTATAAAATGTCTGTCTATCTGTAGCTACATCCAACACTTAACATGTCATGATATAATGATATTCGTCACAGATATCTCTTGAGCCGCAGAAATGACAACGTCTGTCTTGAAAGGGGTTAGTTAGTTATAACTTTATGAAGTTAATCTCTTTTCATGCTTTTGGAGAGTTGTCTCATTGGCAATCAATACCACATCTCGATCTTTTTTTTATTTTTTTTATATATATAAAGTTAGACTTCAATGCCCCCCCCCCCATTTTTCTTGAAACTCCTCGTAGATTTATAATAGATAGCTTACATATAACATATGTTTTGATAACTAATAATAAAGATCTTATTTTAGTTTAAAAACTTTACGAATGCCCAGCAAAGATTAAGCGTGTTGCATTCGAAGTGATCAGACTACCGCTAGGCCATTTCAACTCAAAATATATAAAATATCGTTGCATCGGTAAAACTTTGAATCATTTTTGACAAAACTATTAGAATTTAAGACTGCTCTGCTTTTACAATAACTGTTTACTTGTTATCATTTCAATGAATATCGAGTAATATTTGTCGATGGACGGTTGTTGAGTTAATGCACGGTATTGTGATTTTTTTCACAATTGAATTTATAGAACCTTTTGTTAAGATTCATTGTCATATGTATCAAATCAAAATAGCTTTCTATTACCAGTTCCTTGGCGTTGCAACACCACTGCATGGTCATCCAATCAAAAAAGGAAAGTTATAATATTTATTTTATTAATAATATAATCTTTTATTCGTAAGCAATACAACTTACAGAAAATAATTATTACAAATATTCAATTACATCAGTGAAACATATTTACATTTAAACAATTAGTCAAATAATCATAAAAGTAGGTATACCATTATAACAGTACAGCAGAATAGGATCAAACGGATTTTTAGCATTAATGAATGAATTTAATTTCGTAACTTCTCAGTCAGAAATAAAAACTTCCCTTTAATTGGTTAGTTCCTTTACATTATGAACAGATACTGGTGAGAACCCAACCCCTTTAAAAGGGGGTCCCAACCGAGCATAAAAAAAAGGGGCGAGTTCCAACTGTATATATATGCCCCCTTTCAAATGCATTGATCGTCTAAAAAGTTTAAGATTCGACGGTTTTCTCCAACAATATGGTTTGATAAATTTCTTTCGAAGTTCATTATACTTTTCACATACTAAAATAAAATGATATTCATCTTCAATTACTTGTTTATCACACCATATTACAAAATCTCGGATATCTCTCAATATTATAAAATCGACAAGTTTCTATATTCAAACAGTGAACAGACTGATTTACAAATAAATGGTTTTATAAATATAATTTACAGCATGATCTAAATAAAATTGTTGGGGTCAAATACATCTATGCAACATACATTTAGGCGAGTCTTCAAAAAAATAGTTCATTTCACTATTAAGGCAGCAACCATTTGATTTTCTGGGGGGGGGGGGGGGGCTATGGATTTTTTTCCAAACATTTTTTTGGCGACAAATTTTTTTTCTTTCAATATTAGCATTACATATAGTGTCAGCTGAGGGTAAAACAAACATTATTTTTCTCAGGGTCAAAAAACAAATTATTTTTTTTCCAAAACTCGAAACAAACTTTTTTTTCCAAAAAAAACCATAGCCCCCCCCCCCCCCTTTCCACCCCCAGAAAATCAAATGGTTGCCGCCTAAAGCTACTGTTTAATCTATCTTTGAATTCAATTAAAAACAAGTTCACATTTTTTTTAACCCTAATGTAACCGTATGTTAAAGCGTTTTCGTCCGTATCAATAAATTGTTTATCAAAATTGAAGTGCATGAGTATTATTAACGTCTAAGATGAGTGTGAGATTTCTCTGTTGATGGGAATAAACAAAATTTAGCTGAATTTGTATTATTCAAATTAATGAAAAGGCAAGCTAGTGTGTGTTTAAAATGATATTGTTGGAATGGATTTATAACATTAAAAATGTGTGTAACCGATTTTAGGTTGACTTGGACTGCGAATTTGAAAATAATTTATTTGTGAAATCACATTCTTTAAGATGACATATTTTGTAAGTACGTTAACCTTTTATTCTAATTATAGTATCTTTGAAATGCATTTTATAGCTGACTATGCGGTATGTGCTTTGCTCATTGTTGACGGCCGTACGGTGACATATAGTTGTTAATGTCTGTGTAATTTTGGTCTCTTGTGGACAGTTGTCTCATTCGCAATCATACCATATCTTCTCTTGTATATTTATATAGCTGTTACTTACAACTGTCATGTGTACATGTTCCAGGCTCGTGCCGCTGAAAGGGGTCCCTTTTCAAGTTTGAAAATAGGTGAATAGGTCGGGAAAACTATCAGAAATATATATGATAAAAAAAACAGTAAAGTTCCCACTACTTTTTTGGTAAACTTTCTTGCTATTCCCGAATGTGTTTTTGTGATTTATGCAATTTTATTCATGGACTAGCTAGCATAAAGAATTACATGTACTTTAAATGTATAAAATAAATTTTTTCTACAATGATATATAATTCGGAATGGAAATTAAAAGCCTAATTCAAAAACATAAAAAGGATTTTTTTATTTGTATCTTTAAATATCCTCGAAAATAACTGCGTTTGAAAGCTTCTTTTGATATAATTTACACGTATATCGAAATGTGTTCATACCAATTGTCCCGCTTAATACCGAACCCGCGTAACCTTAAAAATTAAGACATTACACAATCAAAACATTACAATTTTGTTTATTACAGATATTTTATCATATCCACGGTTGAATGCACAATATCCCCACCAAGAGAACCGTCTACTGTAAGAGGTGGGACGACAGCCTAGATGTCGTGTGCAAAAATAATAATCACTTGGTACGGTTTCAGCTTGCGTATTGTAATTTTAAATAGTATAGATCAAGGATTTGTATAGATCGATTCGTGTTTTAAAATCAAACAAACGCTACTGCTTGCACTGTTGATCAAAAAATTACTTTTATATATATATATAAAAAAACAATGTATTTGTTACGTTATTGGTATTAAATTGTATATTTTGAAGATCATATTCCGTAATGTTATGCCCTGAATTCTATTCGATGTCTATAAAGCAAATAAAATCTATTTGTACTCGTAACTAAAAGGAGAAAAGATTGGGCTGCCTCTCTTCAATTTTGTCCAGTTACCAAAGTAAAATCAAAATTAAATTCTCCGACAATGCACATCTTGATATATTGTATATGTCATTCCAACACTTACACTTGTTCTTTTATTTGTGTGGCAAATTTAATGACCATTTTAATTCAAAGCTTGGATTTGCATCCTTCATTCTCCAGTACGTTTGAATTTCTACATACATCACAGTCAGTAATTAAAGTTGTGTGTTAAACGTCAGTACGAAAGCAAACAATCCATAGTAAAAAAAGATATTTAGAGGGCACATATGTATCTTTCGTCTGACAGCACGTATACACCACAGTTATCGTAAATTATATAAACATATAAAAAAAAAAATCGATTTTTTTTTTTTAAGACAAAAAAGAGAAAAGAACTGATAAGTGCGGGTAATCCATGCGCCTTGCCTCCTTTATGTTTCGATATCTTAAAAATTAATTATTCTTTTATCTATTATAACACGTGAAAACTACACCGGTGAGTTCCATACATGTCATAAACTTACAGCTGGTCCTGAACATGCATGAAGTATTTGCCACTGGACTTTAAACAACAATCAATCACACTACAACTTATAGTATATATAGTTGTGAAATACAAAATGTATATTATAATGATACATTTAGATGAATAAATAGAATACAAATACACACTACTTTATATATCTGACACAATTTAAAGGAATACTCTCTAAACTATATAAGTAGAGAAGCGAAACGTTTCTTTTGAATACTAAACAAACTTCCTAACAGTACATGTTTTTTTAATGGTTTTACATGCGGCGCTCAAATATTGTGCATGGTCTTTTGGTATAGTGTTTAGACATATATGATATTGTAAGAACCTTTAACGTATAATAGATTCACATTCGTTACTTTGCTCAATATAAAAAAAAAACATAAGCATTAATTTATATTAAAAACTGAAGGTCAGACATCACTAATACGTGTTCATTCATTCTTTATTAAAGTTTAGACCTTTTTATCAAGAATGATGATGAGAGTAATTGTAAAATATAATAGGCATGTACTTTCTTACGTTATGGATCATTGATTTTGTTACCTGTTGACCCGGTTGATTACTAGCACGTGCCATTGAACTCGACCGTTTTAACTAAAACAGATTTTATTTTAAATCAACGCCATATATATATATACAAAGTATATACAAAGTACTATATACATATTATATGGATAAGAAAATAAATATTATAAGGATATATTGTTTGAATGAAAATTTTTATACGGTGATACTTTAACACCGTCCCGACAGAGACTGAATGCATTATATGATCAGGTTTCGGGATCCGGGAAGTCTTTTTTCGAATTTCCGAATGTCGGGAATATTTTTTTCCAACTTTAATAGAGTAACTCGCACGAAAAAAAATAAACATACCAAAAAAAAGCAACAGCTTCAACGGTAAACTAGGACATATATCAACAGAAAACGAATTAAAGAAACTGTCATGCATAAAACAAAAATATGCATGACTGTGTTAATTTGCCTCCGCTGCATTTCAGTGGATTGTCTCATTGGCAATCATACCACATCTCCTTAACTTTTTTAGGTTACGTTTAGGATTTTCCGTTACTAATCTTCAAATACAAAAAACATTTTTACCGGTGTTCACAACATTTCAAGGTTAAATTTATGGCATACATTCTGGTGTGTATACAATTAACGTACGTCCTTGCATTTAATTATCAATATATATTTATATAAATAAACATTTATTAAAAAATAAACAACATATATATATAGACGAATAATTTATTAGTTCCTCAACAAAACAAGAAAAGAAATAAAGAATTAACACAAGATTTAATCTTTTTTTTTAATTAATCAAAATATACTTCAAATTGTAATAATAAAATACATATATACATGTATTAATCTAAAATACATTATCGAGTAGAAGGGGCGCAACTCGTGGTATCAAACCGGTATACTGAACGGATCAAAACAGGGTCTGAAAATTTTGAACGTTCTTTTGTATCCATGGTCTGTTTTGGTCTGACACGGTCTTAACGGGTCTAAACAACCCGCTAGACGATTCAGTCTTTTCCGTCTTGACACGCCTTAACGAACTGATTTACCTGATGAGGCTATCGATCTGAACGGCGACTTAACTATCTGAAATATCTTGACGATTTTTTCTAGCGGTAAATCCAGTCAATCAAGATGTGATCAGACCAAAATGACCGTTTCAGACTGAAATCGTGCTACTAGTGCAGATATAGAACACTACATTTGCCTACATAATCTTCGTTGAGTTTACATCCTTCATTTCAAGTCTCAACAGTTAAGTTTCAAGGTTGATATACTATATATACTAATATCTAAAAAAAAATTCAAGTTCTAAATATGCATGAAATAATTGCCATTGAAAAGTAAGTAAGCAATGATCAATCAATAAGAAGTGCATGTTGGCATCTAAATATTTGTTATCTCTGAGATGTTGGGTTACAATCTTAGACACTGATGTATAAATACCCATTACAATTTTTTTTTAATTTTCTTAAAACCATTAGAGAAACTGATGCCACTTTGTACAATAAAATATTTCTCCACATTTAAAATTGAAATGTTTTAACACTTGGCATTAGCCCCAGGTTTTGCAATAAAAGGATAAGTATAACATTTAACATCTAAGTACTTATACCTCAGTTGTTTCAAAATAAATCTATAACTATATTGCCTGTACCTTTCAGTTAATGGTTCCTTGTATAATAATCATATATTCCATAATATTCCATAAGCAGTTAAGTCTGCATCATACTTTGGTTTATCGTTATACATCAATACCTATAAAATCTAACAGAATCCCAAGAGAAGCCTGTTTTAACACAAAGTGTCCAATACAATAAGACAGAAAATAGTTATTAAATTAAGTAAATATCATCGTTTTCTTGGCATCCTACATTATCCAATAGCATAATCTGTCAATTTTTATCTCTCTTTTCAACACTAAACAGTTTTTTGAATTTTTTTCATGTTTATTGGTAAAACTTAGTCTTTTCATATTGCAACCAGAATGTGTCTATAGTATATAAAAGCCCCATTTGACTTATCATTTTCTATGTTCAAATGACCATGAATTTGGAGCCAAAACTCAAATTTGGCATTAAAATTAGAAAGATCATATCATAGAGAATGGGTGTACTAAGTTTCAAGTTCATTGATTGGACTTCAACTTCATCAAATACTAATATGACCAAACACTTAAACATGAAGAGCAGGGGCGGATGCAGGAATTTTCGAAAGGGGGGGGTGCTAACCCAGGGCAAAGGGGGGGGGTGCAGGGGGTGCAAAACATATGTCCCGATACAAATGCATTGATCGGCAAAAATAAAGGGGGGTGCGCACCCCCGGAACCCCCCCCCTGGATCCGCCACTGAAGAGGGACAGACAGCCAGACGAACAAATAACAGACAGTAGGATGGACAAACAGACACACAGACTGAAAAACACGATATTTGTTCACATCTACAAAAATATCATTAAATGATTTAACAAATCCTTTCATTATATAAAATATGCCCCTTCTAGTATAGTTTTGGGAACCTGTTTTTATTCCCATGTAGAAAATGTGTACTACTTTTTATTGAGAATTCTTTTGCTGTTTTTACCCAATTATTCCCATAATGGCACTGATTGTTACCACAATGCCTAAAGTACAACTCATGAGTTAATAAATTCCTAGTCATGTTTACATCTGACCCTCTGCTTACATTATAAACATCTTGTCTTGAATTTATTTCATTCACATTGGAGTAAAGTACGGCTGCCCTATTCAAAACTGAATGTAAAGAATTCAATTGTCCTTTGTTCTAGCTGTCCTATATTTGATTTTTTAAATGTGGACCTATTCAGTTGCAGAAGTCTAGTTTCATTTAGACCTGACAATATCAGAATTATTTTCATCTTTATTTACAATGGTCAGAAACCATTCTATACAAAATAAATAGGTCTGATGGCAATAGAAAGGGAATTCTTAATCAATGGTGAATTAATTTACCAATATACAATAATTAATGCATCTTTGAGGGATTGAACAATGGTAACATTCATTTGCAGATTTCATTAAGACTCAACAGTACATGTACTAATGAACTATACAACCTACTTCCAATGACCAGAATATATCAAAAAATATTATTACAAAACTAGATGCCCAGTGAGTATAAAGACCTGAATTTTTGTTTACATCTTCATCAATGGTCACTCTTGATCAATGTTACGACTAAAATTAAATGCAAAAAAAGATGTTGTATGATTGTTAATGAGACAACTCGTCAAAAGAGACTAAATGACACCTAAATTAACAACTATAGGTCACCTTCAATTTGAAAATTATCTCAATACTTATCTGTGGAACACTTGGCAACAAGTAACTTGACCATGGTTTCATTTAATGTTTCATGCTGGTATGGAAATAGAATTACGTACATAAATCACACAAAACTATACTGTTAGTGATCACATGTATATGATATTGACCTTTGCTTTGGCAAAAAAAAAATATCAAAGACAGACATGGTTTTAAATAATTCTATAATGAGGAGGAAATAAACAACAACCTGCAACCAAAGTTTGCTTTTTTGTACTTGTTTTTTTTTTTAATTGTTGAACCTAACATGAATTAAATATAACTTAACTGATGAAAGTTTTGACTTTGTGGTACAACCTGATTGTCTCTTATCACTACCAACTGCTAAATTAACCTATAACAGAGGAGCCTGCATCACAATTTATAATTGTTTTTGTAAAAAATAAAAAAAATGGTCAGTTGTCGAGACAAGATTCATGTCAAATGTCACTGACAATTTTTGCTGAGGAGAATTTTTCCTTAATTGCTTTTATTACACCAAAAACATCTGCCAAACAACTATTTACCAGTAAAAATAGTCTTGACTTACTCAGAAATATCTGAGTTATGTCCATAGAAGATAGCAGATACATGGCAGCATCAGAAAATTTATCTGGTGATGAGAAAATCCATTGGAAAATTGTCTATTAAAGGAAGTCATATGGTTTTGATGGGTGACCAAATGAGGCCATTAATTTACTCAGCTAGTCTGTGTATCACACAATGTTCTACTGACTATAATAATGGTTCAGAATTTTAGCTATCAGAGTTTGTATTTTCTGTAATGCATCTTCTGTAGATCATGATTAGAAAAATATTTTTTATATATAACAATGAAGAAAAAAGGTAGCCATTTAATTTCTATAACCAACTGTCAAATACTACTCGTTTTCATTATTTAATTGTATTGTTTTTATTCTTTCAATTTGGAGAACAAAGTGTTGAAATCAGATCTTTGGTAGGCTCTGTTGGATTTTTTCACAACTTTTCGACACAGGATGATTTAATAGAGCTTGATTAAAAAAGAAGGATGGAAGAATAAGAAGGTGTATAATGGTTACATTCATAAGAACTAAAGACAAGACTCCAAACTATGACTGAATGATTGATTGTTTGTGTTGAACATAACTTTCAGCAACATATTGCTATATCCTGGCAGTCTGTTTTAATTGGTGGAGGTATTCTGGTTGTACCAGGATAGCATCCGGTCCGAGAACACAATTATTTCGTAGTGCATTTCTTTTAGAACATAAATGAAAATAAAAAAAATCCCACCTGCGCTTTCTCAAAGAAACTTTTACAGTGTGTTGTACTACTTTTGGGACAAATTATATCAAAATTATAGAAAACTTCATCGCCTCTAACTCAAAATATGGACAATTTTATGTTTAGGGCGTCTTGAAATCTTTTGACAGCTTCCGAAGTGCTAATTTTCAACCTTTTTCAGCTGGACCAAATCACTACTTTCCTTTAAAATTCTGGACCCAAATTTCTTTACAGTGTAATTTGAGGCAATAAACATGGAGAAATAAATTTGGAAGGGGTATAAAAATTAATGGCAAGTAACCCACTGTCAACACTGGGGACTATATTCGTGAACAACGAAAAACAAGGGACGACAATTGTGGTCTCGGACCATCCAATAGGAAGACAGACAATCCTAGTCAGTTAAGATTGGTGTCAAACACACCTTCACATTCAAGACCTATTGGTGACCTTCTGCTGTTGTTTGTTCTAATGGTCAGGTTGTTGTCTCTTTGACACATTCCCCATTTCCATTCTCAATTTTATTCAAACTCACATTAACCTCAGTTTGTGAACAATGTATGAGAGACTAAATGTTTAAAGGGTTAAATTTTTTATCTTTTTCACACAACTAGCATAGATTTTTGGGGGTTAATATTTGTGCTTCAATTTTGAAAAAGCAAGGTTCTGCAAAGGTCAATTCAAGCATTTTACTTTCATAGTCAAGTTCAAGTTTTGACAAAATTTCAACATTTACAATATATAAGGAATACATGTATATAGGAATACAATCTAAATATAAAAATGCAATATAGAATTTCAACCTTTTCTAATGCACATTGCAGTAAAAAGCGTAAATTTATACAGCGCATTAATCATCGCCTTAATCTGTTAATGATGGCTAAAATGTAGGTTTGTTGTATCTTTTTAAGTTAAGCAATATTGCTTCTGGTGTTTCAAATAAAATTAATGTCACATGCAAATTTTTCATTCCAATTTCCCTCATCTTTTTAAATTGTCATTATTGTTGTCTACTTAACGTAAAATGAATATACTGTTATTAGCTTTTTCATTGCTTTGGTGGAATAAAACCATTACTTCCTAAAACTCTGCCATTTCAGACTGACATCACACCAATAAGTGACATGTAACACATTAATTAGCTGGAAAAATCCCACAGAAAATCTCACACCAACTTGTTCATTACTTTCAGGGATTGATAGACTAAAAGTCATGTGTTCAGTTCAAAATAGTTCATATGAATAAGACAAATGCTTCTTTAGCAAAAACATGACATCGGACTTAAAAGTTTAAATTTAATAGCATTATTTTCTATGGCTTTTCCTTCTATCCTATTGCACTTAAAATTTATAACAAACATTTCGCCATATACTCATGTATCAGTCTGCCACATATTTGTGTGTAAGTCTGCCACATATTTGTGTGTCAGTCCACCACATATTTGTGTGTCAGTCCGCCACATATTTGTGTGTAAGTCTGCCACATATTTGTGTAAGTCTGCCACATATTTTTGTGTCAGTCTGCCACATATTTTTGTTTCAGTCCACCACATATTTGTGTGTCAGTCTGCCACATATTTGTGTGTTAGTTTGAAACATATTCATTTGTCATTTCACCATATATTCATGTGTCAGTCTGCCACATATTAGACTAGTGTGTCAGTCTGCAACATATTTGTGTGTCAGTCTGGCACATATTTGTGTGTTAGTTTGCCACATATTAATTTGTCATTTCGCCATATATTCATGTGTCAGTCTGTCACATATTTGTGTGTCAGCCTGCCACATATTTGTGTGTCAGTCACACATATTTGTGTGTCAGTCACACATATTTGTGTGTCAGTCAGACACATTTGTGTGTCAGTCCATCACGTATTTGTGTGTCAGCCCAAACCTTGTCATTGGTTATCTTGTCGTATTTTAATGTTGTTTTATTCATTTGGAGATTTTTGAATTCATGGCAGATCATTAATAATTTCTGCTAAAGACTGTATAGCAACATGCCTACTGTTGATTACTGCATGACAACCTTTAGATGATCTTTTGGTTAAATATGCCTCTGGGTTGTTGTCTCATTTGAGGAAATCAAAGTTGATTTCATTCTTATCCAATTTACAAATGGTTGCTCAATAATTACTTACTATGATTTTGCATCTACAACCTTACAGGGCTAATCCTCACATCTCTGTATGTTTCTAAATTATATAAACTTTTGGTGAATGCTTGTGTATATATGTCTTACATTGCAAATTGTATTTGTATTTTGAAATCATAAAATTTCCTTAAAATATTATCTATGGGATTGACTTCATTCCTTAATTCTAAGAATTCAATTTGTCAGAAAACCATGTACATAGTTGTATTGAAATCACTCAAGTCCTCATTAAAATGGTCATTTTTCATTCATTAAAATATTTTTTTGTAAAGTAGGAAACCAACCAAGTGCCTTTCAACAAGAATTTTATAAAGATTCAACGCTTTTTTAAATTGGACAGATTTCTTAATTGGATCATGTCTCTGTTTTATCATGATGAATAGCAATTTTACATGCAACATATACTGTCAGACTAAGGCTTCCTGAGTAGAGGATTTGGCTTTTATAATCAGGTTTATGAACTAAAAAATTTATCAAAATGACACAAAACACAGATGAACGTGTAAACCCATTCTAATTTTCTAGCGAAAAAGGATATAAAGTATAAATCACTAGACGTATCACTGGATTAGAATTCATACCACTAGAACAAATTCTGTCCGACGACATTTTTTAAAATGAAAAATTATGCCTGACACTGATGTGGAGGCTGATTCAAAATAGATTCCCGTGTGGTTTGTCAGAATAAATCAGTTTAAAAATTCTAACCCAACTTGAAATAGTAATTCAAGCCTACATAAATGGCTTTTACTCATCAATTTTAATACTATTATTAAATTTTTCCTGCGTTATATGTTTAAATCATAATTGTATTTGCAAAAATGCAAGTTTATCATTGCAGTCAATTTATTTTGATAAAAGTTTTCAATTTAGTAACCAAATTGAGTTAGAACGTGTCAATGTAAAAGAAAAGCATAAATAAAGACATGGAGAGGAGATCCATTACGAAGATTTGCAGCTGTAAATAACTGTACTCAGGTTTTGATTGGGTGGTACTAATTCACACTAAATCTGTATTAAGGTATATCAGCTTTGTAAATCTTTATCAAATTATTTACAGCATGCATAATTTAAGTTAAAGTATCACTCCTTGGTCATAAATAGCTTTTAAACATCTATATATAGGTCCTTATATACTCAGATTAGGCCAATATAGAAAATAAATGTTATTTCCTATCAACCATAAATAAAAAAATTAGTATAAAACTATGTAACCAAGAACTGCATATCGGATAAAAAAAAAGTAAAAAAACCAAGAATCGCTTATTTGAAAATATGCGCTTTTGATGGGTTTTGTTCTTCATTGCAATATAAGTTGTGTTTGCTTATTTTTAGATCTTTTGTTACATTTGCAAGACTTTAACCTGTAGATAATATTACTTGCATATTTACCATGCTTATTTAAAGAGATAAAAGAAAATCATAAGGCCACCAATGGGTCTTCAACACAATGAGAAAATCAGCACCAACTGATTGCTTCAGCTGGCCCCTTAGGAGCCTCAGCAGTTGATCAGTGGTTATTGTTTGTTGATGGGGTTCATATGTGTTTCTCGTTTTTTATATAGATAAGACCATGGTTTTCTATTTTAACGGTTTTACACTAGTAATTTTTGGGGCCCTTAATAGCTTGTTGTTTCGGTTTGAGACAAAGTTCTGTGTTGAAGACCGTACCTTGATCTATAATTGTTTTCTTTTACACATTGCAACTTTGATGGAGAGTTGTATCATGGTGTTTGTCATATTATAGGCCAAGATAGAACTCCTTTAAATTTTAAATCAGAATTAATTTTTAACTCTAATCCCCTGGGATAGGGGAATCATGAGAAATTTTTATCAAAATATTTTTGCAAGTTTTGCAATAAATTATGAGGATAGGTGTAAATTGATTATATCACATAACACATACATATAAAGAAACTAAATGAAAGGCTCAGAATCAAAAGTTTAATTTTCAATAGCCTCAACATCATCCGTATGCATTTCTTATTAAGATAGTATTTAGCAATTTATTATATTAACTTTCAAAATTGGCTTTCCGCACTTTCGAAAACAAATAATGTTGAGATCTTTTATTAAATCAACAAAAAAATCTTTAACTCTAATTTCTTCAATTTTCTTGCAAAAAACTTCCATGTGATTCTAACAAAGCTCTGAAAGATTATCAAAACAAAATAATATTATGTCATCTGTTTCTAATCAACTTTTGTAAACTTGATCTAATCGAAGAAACCCCAACATTTGAATGATAAAGTTAATTCCAATATAAATTAGAGGCCCAAAGGTTTCTGATCAGAATGTTCAATAAAGGAATATGATTTGCAAAAATAATCTTTGGTGTACAACAATTCTGAACCAAAGATATTTCAGTAATATTTGTATGATGGAATGAGTATTGATTGGAGACAATAATTTATCCTCATTGGAATCCATAAGTTATAGTGTAAATTTGAAAACAAAAGGACTAAGTGCAATACTCAAATATAGCACCTATGTATAACTCTGATTCAACAAAAGAAAATGTTTGACAGAAATTATATTTGGTGAACAATAATACTAAGACAGAACAGAGATTTCAGCAACAAGCAAAAGCAAGCGTAACAGATTACAATTGAGATTCAAGACAATAATTTGAATCCATTGGAATTTATATGCATGCCACCATTGATGTGACATCAGTTGGAGATGATTGTGCATGTGTTGAGCATGATCAGTTATTGAAAAGAATGTCGACTTTACTACTGTTAACCTTTGTTTCAATAGTTTAGCTAGCAGCAGTGGTACAATGTATCTCGTATTATGAATTTCAATGGGATATGTGCCTTCAAAATTACCATCTAACTGTCAATTATTTAGATAGATGACATCATATATAAAGTAGAATGTGAAGTTAAAGCTAGCATATTTATTTTCTTCCTGAAAAGCTCCTGTATAAAGTTTGCATTGCCTCATCAGAATAAAGGAACAATGAAGTCAGCAAAAAGGGGGGTACATATGGTTCCCACATGAATGCCGATTATTGTTGAAAAACACATCTAATGTTTCTTCAAATGTAACAAATATGCTGCCAAATTCAAGTTTCTTGATGGTATCAGTCTTGAATTATTTTTGGTTTTTGTTTCCATAGGATGACTATTTTTACAAAATCAGATTTGTCTCTTCTTAAACAAATCCTGAAGAGATACATAAGACTATCTTCATTTAAAATGAATTAATTACATTTGAACTTTAATAGTATTTTAAGAATGGTTTTTATGGAAGTTTTTGTTAAAATGTGGGTTTCCTATTTCTAGTTTAAGAACTCATAAATAGTGAAATCTCCATAATTCTAACTTATTTTTCCAGTTGAATTGGTATGGGATTGTCAGTGGGGTGTTGTCCAATTTGGAAATGAACTGACATTTTATGATCTTATTTATTTTCATCATTTCTATAATATTACCACTAGAAACCTCCATGAGATCAACTACACAGACGTGTAAGAAGAGCAGCTAATCACATCTTTAATAACTTTATTGACTTACTTTCACGTATAACTATACTATATTCTTATTCTACTTTCACTTTCTATTTATATCTAGAATGAACAACCTCTATTGTTTGGCGAAGCACACAACCGCAAAATTTGTACTTCGCTGTTTGATTTCATGTGTAATATTGTCCTGAAGACGCCACCCTTGTTGGTGAAACATGTCGACCAGAATAAACTCTTACCATGAGGTAATTGATGGGTGTTGTCTTTATTGTTTTATTTTACTTATCTATAGTGAAAGACAACTGTGAATACTTTTCGGTATCCACCCACTATTACCCAACCGCACGATAACCACTTCAGGTGTTGGTTCACCTTGTTCAAATTCAAGTTTATTTTTCCTTTGATAAGTGTAATCTAAATACAGAAACTTTTGGATTAACTCAGCCTAAAATAGATTTTAGTTCATCTATTAATGGCAAGTAAAGAACTCATTATATCTACTGTTCTAATCAAAGTCAAGAGGCATATCAGAATGTTCTATCCTTAGACAGATCACAAATGCACCATGAATGACAGCCCTATAACTGTAAATCCTTTCATAATTTATATTTGATATATCATCATGGCCATGGAACCTCCAACAAAACTACCTCAGAAGTCATAAAATGAAGCTGCGAAACTCAATTTAAAAGCAATTTCATTTAAAGAATGAAAGAATTTGCTTCTCATTGCAACAAATGTAAGAAAATCACACAATGGGAGTATACAACCGAGATATGATTCAGTATATGATCTCTTGAATTATTATTTTTTGTCTGAAAACAATGGCCATATCTCAGATATGATATCCTCTGATTGACAGTACAATCATCGATAGATACTTTTTATAGTTAGAGTTGTAATACCGCAATTATCTTTAGTCACGGAAACTTATAGACAAAGACATACCGAGGGAAAACACTCGCTTTAGATCACTTTTATATAAAATTATAGATTCAATGCTATCAATAATATCAAAGAAAAAGTCAAATCAAAGTGTTTATGTAGTATACAATTTCACATTCTGTTAAAATATACATAACTGCGATTATTTTTCAGACTATTTTTCAGATGGATGTAAATTACATGCAACCATTATAAATTTAGCAGAAATAAATTTCTAACAAGAATATTCTGAAATTGTTATTATTGTTAAAATCTTGAATAAGTCTCACTTTAAATAATTACAGGTCTATGTAACAAAATATATTTTATAAATCTAAAAATCAAACTGGTTGAAAAATCAGCAGCTGAGCAGATCAGACTAACTGCTTTCTATCATTATAACTTCTTCAAATAAACATTCTAACAAAAATTATTAAATTTTCAAATGGTCTCTTAAAATTCCTTTGCTAAATCAGGTTAAGTTAACAACCTGTTATTTCTACTTACAAAATACAAAATTACAAACTCATGTATAAACCACTAACATATTGAAACTTATTAGTTGTTAAAGACTGTAAGTTGTCATTTTTTTGTTTGAGATATTTTTTTAACGTAGATTGGGTGACTTCTGTCATCTTGGATTATAAAATTGCAGAAAACTATCAAATTGAAAACAAATCTTTGATGAACATACACATTTTGAGAAAGGAATTTGTGATTTATCTTTATTTATAATCTACTGATTTTACAAATACAAGTGTTTTGTTTGTTTGATCTAATTTAATAAAACTTTGCCATATAAGGGGAGACTACTCAGATAAAGTAACTTTTGTACAGGAATGTGTTAGAAATTTGCCTTTTTTGAGCAAGAAAACGAGTCCTGTGACAATAATTTTTATTTTAAGAATGAAACATAAGGAGAGCTATCTTCTCATATTTTATCTTAAAGTTTTATCATTTAGTTTTTTTTCTATCATACAATTGACAAAGTTGGATTTTTCTTGTATAATCTATTCATAATCTGACTATTTTGCAATAACCTGTAGTTTGAAAAAAAAAAACATGTGACCTATAATTTTTATCATATTTGTTAAAAAAGCATGATAGAAACTACATATTTGCAAATTATAAAGATCTACTTTTTTATTTTATTCAAAACTCCCATCTATCTGAACCTTTGGTTTACAGTCTCATTGACATCATATCTTGCCATTCATATAAATATGTTTATCAATTTTAAGCAGCAAACAATTCTTCCAAAATTGTATGCTTTTGAAGAAAAACTGGTCAAGAAAAAGAAAGGTATATTGTTAGCTATTTAATGGACTAAATTGGATTTAAATAAACCATAGTTTCAAAAAGCTTCTATAAACTGTATTGGCATTACCTACTTTTTATTTGAATAAGGACCTCTTATATCAGTTTTTGTTTCCCTCTATTACTCAACCCTTTACAAACCACTCTTGTAAAAGAGAACCAGCTATTACATTCAAGATACTGTTGTAAAATGTTTTATGTTCTCAGATGAAACATTTGTAATTACTGTATTTAACCAACTTCTTTTTCAAAAGAAATTACGAATTGATATATTATAGCCTGTATATATGTTTTATCCTTAGCTTTCGTAGAAATTATTTCTGCCTTAAATTGGTTTTTCAATAGGTACATGGGATTATAAATCAATGGTTTCTTATATTCAATACATATTTACTTTGTTCGTAATTACTGCTCTGGAATTCAAAATTACACTATTCACCATTACATACAGTATAATTATACTGTCAATTTTAAGGCTTGTAACATGCTAAAATCAATAATCTATATTGTATTCCAATCAAATTCATCAGTTAAAATTTCATAACTTTTTTTCAATTCTGAAATAAAATGTCATAAAGACATGCAATATTTCAAATATATTCAATATTTTCACTATCAAATATAGCGGAGAAAATAAATAAAGGTTAACAAAATCAACTGACCTTATATATTTTTTTTTGCTTTTCTTCTCTGCTAGAATCCTAACGCCATTATCTGTAACAATTATATAAGGTTAAAAACGTGTTCAAGGATGAAGAAATCTTAATCACTTTTAAAAACAATCCTCTCACAGTAAATCAGCTCTCGTTCACATCACTGCATTCCAATGTAGTAAAAATGAGACTTGATTGTACTGACGATATCAAACGATACGATTCTATTGTTCGTCAATAATTGATAAAGATTGCTAACGCTGATAAAAAGACATTACACGACCTAATCCAAGCCAATGCAAACTTTCACCGTCAATCAACGTTCCAAGTATTTTGTTATTTCCTTTCTAACCAATATGCAACTACACGTTTCCAAATAAAGAAATTAACTCCTTCAAATGCATGACACTATTCCGTTGGCCACCGGGAGTAAAATGAAGAAAATTGAATCCCAAGTTGAATGACACTAAACAAGACAGTATAGTGAAATCTAGTAGATTACCAAATTTGATTTTATACTAGGGAACAGATAAACGTGAATAAAAACGACATCAATGGGGAATAACGATAAGGTTAGAATGTCATCAAGATGAGAAAATGTCCATAAGTGATATAAAAACATGTCTATAATTGACAAATAAGCATTGATTGGTTAGACTTAACAATAACCAACCGGACTTTTTTTAACAATTTCTTTAATGAAAAGTCTCATGTATATCATTGGTAACTTAATAAAACAGATATTCTTTCAAGTTTTATAATGAAGACATTGCCATTAGGTGTATTTTTTACTAGGAACTCCTAGCTTAGATCAACTAATGCAATTAGATCACAAATTGGTCAAATAAGTATAAAACAGCTGCGACTCAGAGCATCAAATGTATTTCAGACAGACAAACAAACCTTGGAAAAGAGGCAAATGAGAAGATGAAATGAAAACTGGTATTGAAATTTCAGCAATCTTTCATCAAATGTATATTTTATATGATTTTGTTGTTGTATGGCTGTCACAATAATGAATATCCCACATCTACTTTTATTCTTATTAAGTGTACATTTTGACAGGAGACATTTTGAAATGTCTTGCCTACATGATTATAAATGAAAAAAAATTATTTTGAGATAAAGGTTTTTAACTACATGCATTTAGAAAACTCAACATTGGTCAATGAACGAAGAACAACATTCTGACAGAGTTAAATATAATTATATAAGGTTTAAACCCTCTGCATTAGTTTGAGCCTGTCCTAAATTAGGAATCTATGTTCCGTAGTTGTCATTTGTTGATGTGGTTCATAAGTGTTTCTCTTTTCTTGTTATCTATATAGATTGGACTGTTAGTGTTCCCGTTTGAATGGTTTTAAACTAGTAATATTTTAGGGCCCTTCAAAGCTTGCTGTTCTGTAGGAGCCAATGCTCAGTGTTGAAGACCATATACTTTGACCTATAATGGTTTACTTTTATAGATTGGTATGTGAATGGAGAGTTGTCTCATTGGCACTCATACCACATCTTCTTATACAATTGTATCTAGTATAGTACATGTAACTGCAAACTTTCCCAAACAAGAAACTTTATGATCAATATGTAAGTATTTGAACCCTGAAAATGAGGTCAAGGACACCTTTTTTTTTTTAAATCAAAGTATTATTAATTTTAAAGACAACAATTGGGTCAACAAATATGTTTTCAAATTTGTATTTTTCAAGCACAAGAAATACTTTTCAGATAAGTAACAAACATGTGATAAAGATAATCTTACCTGATAAAGTTCTGTATCTTTACTGTTACTCACTTCACAGACTGTAAACAACAACAATCAACTAACAAAAACAATTATACACACCAATTATTACGGATATTTTTGAAAACTCAATTTCACTGGAAAATTCTTTGAGCTTTGGGTTTAATTAAAATATTAGCACAATCTCAAAAATTAAATCTAAGTGTCTTTTAAAATAGAAAATTTCAATAATCCAGACAAGTATGAAACAATGGCAGTGTTGCAGAAAATGTAAAAGAACTGTTAAATATAAGAAAAAAATGTGTTAAAATGTCCCAGATTACCACAAACCAAAATGTGAACATTAGACCGTTGGTTTTCCTGTTTGAATGGTTTTACACTAGTAATTTTGGGACCCTTTATAGCTTGTTGTTCGGTGTGAGCCAAGGCTTTGTGTTGAAGGCCGTACATTGACCTATAATGGTTTACTTTTTAAATTGTTATTTGGATGGAGAGTTGTCTCATTGGCACTCACACCACATCTTCCTATATCTACTTGATATAACACAACGCAACGCAAGCATTATATCAAGGTCATAGTGTTCAAAATGTTAAGAGTATATTGGGTTCTTTATATGACTCAACTTCACCAATATACCAGTCCACTATTGGTAAAGATAGATATAAAGACAAATTAATATAAACCAAAGTCAGTCACTCAAGCTACAAATATAGGTCATGATAACCTAAGTTTTCTGTTCGTGTTGTATTGTGTAAATGGATTTTGATAGTGGAGTACGTATCTTTGAAACTCTGACATACTAAGTAAAATTTCTAAGCATCCTTCTTCATTGAAAAAAAAACTTATCAAATGTCAAGTGTAAGTCATAGTGACCAAATTGTTACAGACATTATTTATTACAGCTGCTGGGAATAACACATAATATAAAGCATAACCATTTAGGGACATATGGACAAAGAGGTGAAGATTTTCTATACTGTTCTCACATTCATACTTGGACATCAGGATGCAAAAAACATATTTATAGATACAAAGAGGTGTGGTATGAGTGCCAATTTATGAGAGAACTCTCCATCCATTGTCACAATTTGTAAAAAGTACACCATTTTAAGTCAAAGTATGCATTCAACACAGAGCCTTAGTCTATATTTCACTTGTTAACACATTTTAATAATCCTCTTTCCTCATCCTTGAAATGACAGCCTTGCTTGATATATTAGACTTCAAAAGGTGAGCACTACATTGAACTTCTAATTGGCTCTTCTTGACTGTCAGAACACAGATGTGGAGAATAAAGGTCTTAAATAAAAGTGGTCTTTCATGCAAGTGCTTGACCTTGTGGTTATAAGATGACTTTTGAAAATCTGATTTTTACCATAGAAATTACATTGGTTTTGATATTTTTAAATATCTTTTAAATGAAACCCCAAAATCCAATACTATTCCCATTTTCTACAACACAGCCATAACATTTTTGGAAACAATTTCTTCAAGCCAGCCCTAAGATTTGATATTTTTAACAATTAAAAAAATAATGTGATAATTGTGCAGAGAAACTGAAATAAACCATTTGTTTTTATCTTATAGAAATTCTCATTTATATTACATTTAACATTGTAATCAGTTGTTAATACTTTCTTGAAACTCAAAGAGGTTTCTTCATTTCTTTTATCCTAATGTTTGTTTCATGATTTACCCAAGAAAGTGAGGATATCTCATAATTGAAATGAAAATAAGCAACAGAATGAAGTGGAAATAGCTATTTTAAAATTTGAAATGAGCAAGAAATGTTGCATAAATTCATAATTCATTTCAGAAATTTATTTCATTATAGTACAATACTGTTAGTTCATTTTTAAATTAATTTAATTGAATATGAATTAATAAGATAATTATTTTTCTCTTAAGTGACAAGGACATAGCAAACAGACATATCATTAAAATTGAGAATGGAAATGGGGAATGTGTCAAAGAAACAACAACCCAACCAAAGAGCAGAAAACATCTGAAGGACACCAATGGGTCTTCAATGCAGCAAGAAAATTAAGAACATTGAGGAAGGCCTCAGCTGCCCCCCCCAAAAAAAATGTGTACTTGTTCAGTGAAAATGGACTTCATACTAAACTCCAAAACATATAAATGAACTTAGATTAAAAAAGAATATCATCATTAAGGAACAACCTGCGGTTAAAGTTATTAAAGACATCTATAAAATTATTAAGAATATTTAGAAGAAACTTAGACAGAAGCATCTTACTATATCAAAGTTATTATCCAGAGCAAAAATATATCTTTTTTGGTTTTTTTTTCATATCTTACTGATGGATAGACTTAGTTCTTTCTTGCATAAAACAATTTCCTTCACTCTGGGGTTGAATATATCCTACATTGAACAGATTTAGGACAAAATAATATCAAATCAATAATAAAGCATTAAAACAAATCATAAACTAATGTTAATCATGTTTGATAAGCCTCTTAAAATTTAACAGACCATTAAATAGACTTCCATTAACATTTACTATTTTCTCAATGTCTAACTGTAACCATTAATAGTATACATCTTTTGGAAACTTCCCTGCTCAACTTAACATGATAATAAAATACTGCTTTTTAACAAAACTGTCGTTTAATGGTCTCGCAGGAAATTACTCTAAACTTCTCATTTTAACTGCTGTTAAGATTTGACATTAAAATTTATCACTGAAGGGGAAATAACTCTAGGTTTTCTCAACAAATTTACAATTAAGTTTATGTGACTAGCTTAATTTACTGTTAATATTTCATGAGATAAAACCTAGATTTGAGGAATTGTATAAATTTAGTGTGTTGAACATGAAACAGAATTTAATTATGTCAATTAAGCCAGACCCCTTTTCTAATCAAGAATTATTTGTGGTGTTTTATTTTATGTGTTTTAGATGCTCATTAAATTTTCATAGATGAGACAACACAAGGAAGTCTGCTGGAGATAAGAGACCAATAATTTTTTAAGGATAAGAATATTGCTAACAACTTAAAATGTTATAGGGCATGAAACTAATACTACCATACAGACAATTTACTACTGATAGTTTTTTTTTAATCTGTCTAGATATTTTTGTAAAAACAAAGGAGCATGTTTGAGATGGGTTTTAACCATGAAAAGAAACTCTCAGATTTTCAATAAAAAAAAATGCACAAGTTAATGCAAAGCACACTAGACCTCTCTGTAATACAAATTTGATTTAAGAGACAAAATTAACACTTAGTTCATGTACAAACTCCTAAAAAAATTGCTGACATAATCTACACAAATAAAATTAAAATTCAGTTTTAATATTTATTTTCATCAAACAAAATTCCTATTTTGATCTCTAGACGATCCTATATGGGTTTTGTTTGGTTATGTTGTAAGGTTGGTGTAGTGGATTAATGTCTATAATTTTAAAAATTGAAACCTCAGAATTCTTTCTATTTATAGATAATACCTTCTAGGATACATGGCAATTCCGAAAGCACATGGGAAGTTATTTTAATTTACTTGTAAAAATTATGAAAGGTTTGGTTCTGTTTTTATAACTTAGTAGTATCAAAGGTTTGCTCATGAATTGAAAAGCATATAAAGAAAGTATAATGGTATGCTTTCATTTTAATATCCAAAAACATTTTGTGACATTGTCATAGTTTATGGTCCTTCAACTCCTCGAAATATTGAAAAATAATTCAACTTTATTATTTTAATTTCCACCATCTGTTCCATTACTTATCATTTTATCAATAAACGTATTAAATAGTTCCCAAAGGTAATTTTCCAGTGTCCACTTATATAAAACTAAATTTGTTTGGCTTCTAAACTTAAGGTTACATATCTTTCAGTCTTTTCTCTCCATTTTTTTTTTAAATCATGTCCAACTGATTTCAAGGGTAAAATAAATCAATGCATAAAATTTAATCTATTCACTTCTTTAAAATCTCCCTTTTAAGAAATATATATACTATACTGTGGATTCGTTTATTTTTATGGGTTTCAATTTTTGTGGATTGAAGAAAACTTGCATATTTGTGTATATTCAATTTGAAGGTTTGGTGCAGTCTGCATACATTCCATAAGAAAATTTGCAATTCCTTAATCATTTAAATTGGTCGTTCCCCTCTTCCCACAAAAATTGGTATCCAACTAATATATTTATGATCACTAATGTATCCACAGTTTAACAATTAATATAATTTGTAAAACATTTAAACCAAACAACAAACTTACGACATAAAGGATTTATGTACTTACCAACACCAACCTGATTTATTTTATACAACATTAAACAGAAAATTGGCTGACGATAAACATGCATGTTTATTTATCTTGAAAATACCATCTAGACAAAAGGTGTGGAAAAGCTAAACTGATGTAAAATAATGATAGAAAAGCATTGTTATTTAGTTAGATAATTTAGTAGAATTTAATAAGATTGTCTACTGATGTGCATCCTCAACAAATCTAATCATGAATAAATAAATCACTCTATATGCCATTTTGTTATTGAACCGAGTTTTACATTTCCACAGCTTCACTGGCTCAGTGCAAACATTAACTTAAGATTCATGATGAAAAATCTTGTCATAGCTTTGATCTTGTTCAGAAGATTTAATGATTATTAATCGAACATAAGGACATAAATAATAATTGACCTTTATTAGGACATATTTGTGTTACATATAATCAGAAAGCAGATTGTTTACTCTAAATTTTGAGAAATTGAAAATAATTGACAGCTAAAAAGTTAGAGTTAATTCCCTTTAGCCATACACTTGGATTTTTATGGTTAGAAATTAAAAAAGAAACAAAATTTTAATGCATTATTTTGGTAAGTATTTGGTCATTCAAAGCCAAGACAAGATATTTCAAATGAAACTTAGTTTTGTTATTTCAACATTATACTTCTTAACAATGCATTACATATATCACAACCATGCAGATCACAACAAACAATATCAAAGCAAGAACACATTTATGTATATTATATAACGACATAAAAATATACAGTGCACCCTAGCTAAAATCACAGAATATGATACGACTATAATATGTGCATACCAAGAAGACCATGGCTATTGTAACACAACATTGAGTGATGTCTACCATCTATGTTACCCAAACAGCTATGTACAGTACCACATCTGAAACAAAGTCACATCTTCTTCGTCTAATGTACCATTATCAGGTTACCTGCAATTAAATATGATATTGTAGATACATGTATCAATATGCTATGTGTTGTGCAGTACACAATGTTGTTTTTTTTTATTTGATTTGATCCTTTACATCATGTCAGTGTGAAATCTGACTTCACAAAAGCTATGATATATACTTGTGATTACTTATGTTGAAGAGAGGATGTCATGCCATTGTCATGGCCAGCCATATACTATACAGCAAGTCATTTTATAACTATCCTTTGATCATTCTGCTAAATTCTTGATATTATATCCTTTTAGTAATACACTGTATGAGAATTTTAGGAGATAAATATACCAATATTAGTTAGGTACAAAGTCAACATTAGAAGTTTACCATGTAAATGCAAGGGTTAAGAAAATAAGTAGCACAGGCTACTACATTTTGGCACTGGCTCTAAATATAGCTGATAATGTTCAGTGCTTAATATATAATAATAACAATCTTAATTGGAAAATTACACCAATGAGGGTCAAGCAATACAATCAAACAGTAATTGTATACAATACAATGCAATACAATGAAATACAATGTAATACAATGCAATACAATGAAATACAATATAATACAATACAATATATATAGAATAATAGAACATTGGAGTTCAATTATAAATGTATGTAAAAAACACCATCATAACCTTACCTGACACGGGTCTGACTCCCTCAGTTCTAAAGACTGTTTAATGAAGACTCCAATATGACAAACAAGTTCAGGGATGGGGTTTAGAATGTGTTTAAGTTTATTGAATGCATCAAGATGTTGAAATAATGGTACATAGTCTTTCAGATAAGCAAAAGGATTAGAACGCAAAGATATGTTAATGTCACAATACAAAAAGAAATGAAATTCATCATCTAGGACTTCACATTTTTTACATAATCTTTGTGCTCTTGGAATGTTTCTGAACCTTCCTAATTCAATGCCTAGGGAATGATCACTTAGTCTAAATTTTGAGAGTAACTGCCTATGTATAAAATTATTGCAATTTAAAATTCCTCAGACTGACAATTATTTTTTAATTTCCCATAAAGACAAAGTTTGGATGAGGAATTGAATAGTGCTTCATACTGTGGCATGTTGAACCGCAAGATAAATGAAATATCATTTTCCCTGTACAGTCCAGATAATGCAGATCCTGTACATAATAAGAGACACTTCAGTTCTTAGCAGACTTAGTTATTCATTAACAAAAATTTGGAACTACATCTGTATAGTATTAGTTAATAAATCAGGGGCGTGTCCAGGATATTTGAAAGGGGTGGCGTAGAATAAAATATTTCGCCGAGCGAAGCGAGGCGAAAAATTTTTTGGACCTTTTTTGGCTTAAAAACATAAAATAATAGAGAATTGCACTAATGTAACGGTTCCTGACTTGGAGCATGTATATTTTATAGTTAAAGTGTCAGGGTGTGACATTTTTTATGCCGAGTTTTCTCCATTAATTGTCTATGGTATATTAAAATGATTGGATGGATCTTAACAGCAGTAGACCAATAACGAGAAATTCCAAACTCAAGGGTATAAGGAGTAACTTAACATTTCAATACCTAGGCCAGGATTTTATGAACGAGAGGCGTGATTACGGTTGAGGGTCCATGGGGAAGCTCAGAAGCTCCTGAATTTCATCAAATTATGAAGTAATCCCTCTATTTTTGATAAAGTTCAGGTTTCGTTGAACGACACACATGATACAAGACAAATAAACACCGAAGAATAAAGTTCTTTCGTTCTGAGTATTGCTTTAATGTGGAAATATACATATTTCTAGTATACATGTACCTTGACGCAAAACCTAAAATGAACACAAAAAAATACTGACGGACTCTCATTTTCAATTACTAGAGTGGATTCATAAGAACCATTTTACGTGGATTTTTGACATCGACATCTTTGCGAATTCTTTATCACATCAACAACAATGGATACTAATCGCAGAGTCGAACACGCCGGACTCCGAGAAACGAAATTTTACGGTTGATGATGACCCATCAAATTGGGGAATCAGTATAAAAAGAAATCAGAGTATGTGTTTAATTAATGAATATGATAAATTGCCATCATTCAATACAATACTAGCAGATTATAACGATAGTTTTTTTATTTTTTTTTTATTTTATTTTTTTTTAAAGGGGGGGGCGTACGCCCATTACGCCCTTACCTGGACCCGCCCCTGTAAATAATGCTTTAAAATGGTCTCTCTGATCTAAGCAAATAGGGGAGATAATTCAAAAGGAGAACGGAGCAAAAAATGGTTTACATTCATGTATTTTTATCTTATCATACTCTGCCTTTTGAAAACATGGTGAAGATGATAACTTTGTGTAATTCTTGTTTAGCTTTAACAGTAAACTTTCTCGTCATTATCATTATCGATATCACCAGCATCATTGTTCAATTTGTTGATGAAGTGACATTTGGCGGGAAACATGGGAAAGAGGTTAAAATTAATCAATATCGGAATATGCAATGTTTCACCATTCGGAAATTCTCTCAAATATTTAATAAAAATAAAACATTGCCAAAAACTTTTTTTTTTAAATTTTCCGATTTTAATGAAATATTCACAATACAGCAATCATTAGCCACATATGTTGATGATACAGTGCTTTGTTCCCGCAGGGGCGGATCCAGCCAATTTAAAAAGGGGGTTCCTAACCCAGGACAAAGGGGGGGGTTCCAATATTATATGTCCCCATTCAAATGCATTGATCGTCAAAAAAAAAGGGAGTTCCAACCCCCGGAACCCCCCCCCCCCCCTCTGGATCCGCGCCTGAATGGTTGTGACTTTATACTACCTCTATTGTCTCAGAGTAACCCAAGGATAACCACAGAAAGCTAACAAGCTTATCATACTAATGGGATCCTTATAGTATTGACAGAGTGACATATCATACTGTATGACTAAACGTATGAAAAAAGTCTCAAAATTATCTAGACCTTTTGTCTGTTAAATATTTTATCACAATACTACATTTGTAGTATATAAATTCATAAATCAGACAATTATATCTATATTGTGGTCTACATGCATTTGAATAATTGTTCACGCATCGTTGTAAATATAATGGAATTTGATGCAACTGTCATACAAGTGAGAGGTTTAGCGCTATAAAACTAGGTTCAATCCACCATTTTCTACATTTGAAAATGCCTGTACCAAGTCAGGAATATATGACAGTTGTTGTCCATTCGTTTAATGTGTTTTATCATTTGATTTTTCCATTTGATTAGGGACTTTCCGTTTTGAATTTTCCTCTGAGTTCAGTATTTTTGTGATTTTACTTTTTCCTGAAACGTTTAGAATACTATATTCTTAGTGCATTTTATGCGATTTTATTTCTTTTCATTAATCCAACTACTCAGCTTTATCAAAACTAAAATGGTAGACTTTTTGAAATTGAGACCATTTTAAAACGCCAGACCACAGAAATCATAGAACTGAAGACAGTTGTTACCAATCAGTATAAGGAAATTACCAAGTTGTATGAAAGCATCATTTTACAATGTTTCAGGAAAAATAACTGCTCACCAAGGAAGAACAAAAAAAATCTTTTGTTACAAAACCTTTAAAGAAAATCTAAGTTTAGGTTGTATTTTCCACATACAGACACTGCCACTGAAACAAAAAACGGTGCTTCCTAGACAGTCAAAACTTAACGCCGGAGAAATACTAATCTTTTATATTTTCCCTATAAGTTGGAAAACAAGTATAATAAAATTGAGAATGGAAATGGGGAATGTGTCAGAGAGAAAACAACCCGACCATAGAAAAAACAACAGCAGAAGGTCACCAACAGGTTTTCAATGTCGAGAAATTCCCGCACCCGGAGGCGTCCCTCAGCTGCCCCCTAAACAAATATTTACTAGTGCAGCTAAAATGAACGCCATACTAATTTCTTAATTGTACACAAGAAGCTAAAATAAAAATAATACAAGACTAACAAAGGCCAGAGGCTCCTGACTTGGGACAGGCGCAAAAATGCGGCGGGGTAAAACATGTTTATGAGATCTCAACCCTCCCCCTATACCTCTAGCCAATGTAGAAAAGTAAATAAAAGTAAAGAAAAATAATGTATTCCTATACAATTCGTTGTCTCAGATAAGTCACAGAAGCCTAACATCATGTATTTTATATCATAAATGATTTTATCAAGTCTAACGACTAGTTGCTTTATTGGAAATAAAAACACATTGTGTCTTCTAGATTGGTTTTAACGACTTCTACGATCGTCATTACAAATTGGAAGATAGCCATCGTTTATCGGTGTCTCAAATTGCTATAGACATGATTACCTTTTTTCCATAGATTCGTCATGATAGAAAAGCAAATGATATGGGGTATCAATTCATGACGCAATTCAGTAAATGCTCAACAAAAGCACACATAAATCAACAAAATAGTGTTTTTATTGCTGTTGTTTATCTCAAAGTCAAAGTGAGGTCTTCCAACACACAAAACTCTCATCTCACTGCAAGTTAAAGACGGTCCTATAGTTAGCAATGGCTTGAGCGGAATTCTTTGCAGGAATCATCGGAAACACACGACATTAACAACGACCACATCAATAAATTGTATAGCAGTTTCTAAAATTTGACTGGTCGACACACTGGCAGCAAGATATGAAAACTGATCAAATATATAAGGGTAATTATGGTCGGTTTCTGTCTGGCACACAGGGTAATTATGGTCGGTTTCTGTCTGGCACACAGGGTAATTATGGTCGGTTTCTGTCTGGCATACAGGGTAATTATGGTCGGTTTCTGTCTGGCACACAGGGTAATTATGGTCGGTTTCTGTCTGGCACACAGGGTAATTATGGTCGGTTTCTGTCTGGCACACAGGGTAATTATGGTCGGTTTCTGTCTGGCACACAGGGTAATTATGGTCGGTTTCTGTCTGGCACACAGGGTAATTATGGTGGGTTTCTGTCTGGCACACAGGGTAATTATGGTCGGTTTCTGTCTGGCACACAGGGTAATTATGGTCGGTTTCTGTCTGGCACACAGGGTAATTATGGTCGGTTTCTGTCTGGCACACAGGGTAATTATGGTGGGTTTCTGTCTGGCACACAGGGTAATTATGGTGGGTTTCTGTCTGGCACACAGGGTAATTATGGTGGGTTTCTGTCTGGCACACAGGGTAATTATGGTCGGTTTCTGTCTGGCACACAGGGTAATTATGGTGGGTTTCTGTCTGGCATACTTGATTTTTATTTATTGTTTTGTCATAAGGTTTTATCGTTTTCGTGTTCCTTTTTTCTCAATGTTGCAACCCACTTTTTTCGACATGCTTTTAATGGTGAAAATGAAAGTTCTCAATCTTAAAACAATAGACCAAAAAAATAAAATTACAAGACACCGAAATAAACATAATTCCTTGATTAATTCCCAAGGGGGGAAATGCAAATTAATTTTTTGAATAATGTATATGACAATAAATAATATCTAGCAAATATAAAAAACATTTCTAACATTTCTTGGGGCTTCCAATTACTGTGATTTACTATTTTTTGTTGGTTGAGTTTATATGTACTCGGTCGTTAAATCAATGATACGTGATGAAATAATGGTGTAAATCTTAAATGAAAATACCAAACTATCAGAGTATGCACGAAAAGCTGCTGGTTATTAATAAACATGATAAATATTTCGTCTGCAAACGCAAGTACATCAATATTTTTTTCTCTAGCTGCCGTGTTTCGGCGTCGACTATAGTTTATTAGGATTTGAAAAAAATAACATTATGCTATATCTTCCATATGTTTTTATGTTATTCCTTTTGGAACAAATACTACGCGTGGCTATAAATTGAAGAGGTAAATAAGACTTTCAGCTTATTTATTTTTGTAACTTTATAACGTTATATATTTTTTTTATATATGTCAACACTTGCCAAATGAGTATAACACCATTTTTTCAGTTAAAAAAACCCATTTTGTTTGTACAATTGAGGCATATAAAAATATAAGTGTAAATCTGTGAAAAAATAAAGTTTCAGTTTTGTTGCTGTAAGAGTAGAACATTGATTCAGAGATTTTGTTTCATTTTTAGAAATATTGACTTTGAGGTCTGATAAACACTAGCAAAGGAATATAATATATTAAGCTAGATAATGGTTTCGCCTGTAAACGCCTTTTTTCATAAATTTTATTTTCATAAATTCATTAGGATATCATTACAATATCGATAAAATTGTTTCAATTAATTGAAAAAAACTGCATGATAAGTACCTCACGTCAGTTTTATACTTGAAAAGGAGAGGTGAAGATACAAAAGTCTATAATGCCATGGCAAATATAGGCAACAATAGTATACTGCTGCTCAAAAGTCGTAAAAAGATAGAGAGAAAACAAATCCGGATTACAAACAAAAATCGAAGAAAACATATCAACTATAAGAGGAAAACAAAGGAACAACATAAACACTGAAGTGCAACAAAAACAAAGCTAAAAACGACGAAAAGACAAACAGCAGTAAACAAAACCCAGCAAAGAAAACAAAAGACCGAAAATCTATGGGTGACCTCAGGTCCTCGAGGAGGATAAGCAGATCCTACTACACACGTGGTAACCATCTTGTTGCTTATGCAACGTTACTAGGCGTGTTTAAAATAAGAAAACCAAAGGCAAGCAATAACTTGAATTATTAATTGAATTTTGACCAATGTTGTCAAAGACCAAACGAACCACACCATAATTGAAAAGAAGTAATCAAATAGTCTGGAAAAGTATAAATCTCTAAAACCAATCCATATGGGAATACCAAGCAATTGGTACATTCCTAAGTGGGTATAGGTACTTCCGAATGAAAGTCGTGGGTTGAAGAAATTTATTTCAGTGTTCATTTGAACGTTTAGTCTAAAATTAGGATATAGACTGGTGCGTTATGTTACCATTCCTTTGATGATGATGGACTATATTCTGTGCAATCAGTGTAAATCATTTAGCCATGTATATAATATGTAAATGGACATTTTAATGTAAGATCTCACTTCGATTATGAATAAGTGCTTTTTTATGAACATAGTATTTATGTAAGCTTTTATGACTTAAAGTAACTTTTTGCTAAAAGTAAATCCTACCATCATTGGCCATGCAGTTTTTATATAGTTCTTTCATTATTTTGACGAATCAACCATAAACCATTATACGTACATTATAGTGATTCCAAATAGAACCAGAATTTTCTAGGGAGCTGAAAAATAAAAATGAACATTTCTTTTCTATCAATTCTAATCACTGAAAGGATACTATAACGCATCAAAACATTGAAGGAATCTTCAATAATCTGAAATCTCCAGATAACATTAAAAATTGCTATTAATTTTGAGCACGTTTTTTTTTATATCAAAAGTTTGATATGACGTCTAGAAGATAAAGTTTAGAATTTGTTCAAATATTGTCGACGGTTTTTGTCCTATTAAAAGACGAAATATATCAAGATGACTTGAAGTGAGAGGTTTAGCTAGCTATAAAACCAGGTTTTACCCCACCATTATCTACAAACGAAATTTTTTGAATATTCCACGGAGTACAGTATTTTTGTGTTTTTACTTTTTTTCAACCTCACAGATAGAAGAGAAACCCAAAACGCCATAGCATAAAAAATTCCCCCAAAAAGTCAACAAAACACAATATAGACAACATGGGTAACATGGGCACAACCGAAAATCGGATAGGGGGATCTGAGGTGCATCAAAGCTCTCGATGTTGCCTTGCAAAAGTTTCTAAAATATTTTTTCTGAGATGTAGTTTTATACAAAATCCACACAATAGAAATTCATGCATTTCAGAATTTAATACCAGTGTAAAAAAAACAAAGTATATGCTGTTACACTGTAGTTTTAACCCTCATCTGATAGCTAGCCCTATTACAGCAATTGCACATATACTAAAATAAAATGCAAAACTATTTCTTGTTTCTTTTATATTCATTGTGTATTTGTTCGTACGGATTTGTTTTAACTGATCCTGTGTAAATTTCCCCATCATTCTCTGTTTAAATGATAAACAAAACTAGACAAAGTGATGCCCCCGTACTACATTTTAAAATACATGTGTTATAACAAAGTCAATGTAGGACTTTCCTTGAAATATTATTATGTCTGGGAGACACAATTGATGCTCGCGCAGATGCAAAGTTTTATTTCAAAATAACTATAACATTTTAACCGATGATATCCTAAAAATGTCAAAGTTCATCTTTATCTCAAAACAGCAAATATTAAAAAAAAAATAAACCCTGACGTTATGCACACCTTCAATATAAGTACACACAGCAAGCAAAGTGAAAACTTCCTGGGATTCAAAATATAGGAGGAGTTATGCTAAATAACTATATAACCTTAATGGGACGGATTGACGAACAGGGGTAAAAGAATATGCCCCCAGCTTTCAGTTGCGGGGGCATAAAAAGAAAAAGTCCATGTGTTATATTCTATATTCAACTCTTTTTGCTTCCTCTTGCATTAATATGATTTAGGATTGTCGTAGATAGTTGAATATCATGTCGAGTCTTGTTAACACTAATACTTTATGTTTAGAATTATTCATATTAATAGAAAAAGTTTAGATTATCCGCTACAATTTAATGGTTATAAATTGTGAATCATTTCAATTAATTACACCTTCTTTGTAAATTTTTTCAATATAGGAATTTTAAGGCATACAGATTTAAAGTATTTAGAGAAGAAGGTGGTCAAGATGCATTAGCCGCAAATCATTGTCCATTTATGCCGCTTTTTCCACATGTTTTGGTATTTCAAAGGTGTTAATTATCATATATGTTGATTTGTATTTAACTAAAAGATAAATATTAACAAACTCTGAATAGGTTCTGATATATTTTCTATATAAAAAGTTCGTTTTGTTCAACATTTCGGGAAATTTGGTGGCCTTCGGCTGTTGTCTACTCTATGGTCGGGTTGTTGTCGCTTTGACACTTTTCCCATTTCCTTTCTCAATTTTAAATAATAAACAAGTTTGAGTTAAGCATACATTTAAGGTTAATGTTCACACTCTGTTCCTTTTGCAAAACATACTTCAATAGAGATATGAGGTTGATCAATGAAATTGACACTACATAAGTTTTATGGTTAACACCACAAATTGGATGTCTACGGAAGCGTATTAGGGACATAGAAAAAATAAAAGTAGTAGTGAACTTTTTTTTCAAAGTCGAAATTTTGACATTTCAAATCTTAAAATTTCGACTTTAACTCGAAATTTTAACTTTTCTTATCTTGAAATTTTGACTTTCTAAAATCTTGAAATTTCGACTTTTCAAAAAGTCGAAATTTTGACTTTTTTAGAATTCGAAATTTTGCCTTTATGAAAAGTCGAAATTTCGACTTAAACTCAAAATTTCGACTTTTTTAAAACTGGAAATTTCGGTTTTTTCTAAACTCGAAATTTCGACTTCTTTTTAACTCAAAATTTCGACTTGTTTTAAACTCAAAATTTCGGATTTCCTAAGTATTTATACGTTTGCGATTTCCACATTCACAGTCATTTATATCAGCAAGCGGAGAGCCATATACATCATAAACTTAATAAGCATATTTTAATAAACTAAACCATTTTAAAGAGGTTATTTTAGATAGAAAATCTTGTTCTTGCCAAAAAATAAATAAAATATGTTTCACGTTCAAATACATATTTCAAGTCTGGTCTTCAGATATGTGTATCAAGACAACCCCGTTATTCCGATACACCCATGTTACAACATACTTTTATTCAACAGTCTGATATATAAAGACAAGGGGATCCTCAATGCTCTTCAACTTTGTACTTGTTTGGCTTTATAAATATTTTGATATGAGCGTCACTGATGAGTCTTATGTAGACGAAACGCGCGTCTGGCGTACTAAATTATAATCCTGGTACCTTTGATAACTAGTTAATAGTTGTGTCATAAGATTGTCAACTTGTAGAGTTTAATCAATATTCCAAAAAAAGAACCATTTATTCATTTCAAAATTCCAAAACTAGAAAACCGAGCAGCTCATTTGTCGTCCTGAATATGCATGGCATTTTTGGCTACTTGATTTACCATTGTTTAAACAAGGCAAAGTCAGTGACTTGCTATTGGGAAACCAAACAGGCCTTTGAAACTGCGATGCTATATGTTCTCAGATATGAGTCGACGATTCTATGACAGTGCCGTGGGAACTAAAACATGGAACAAAACCTATTTCAAAATATAAATTGCCAAAATGTGTTGATGACGCTTTAATAATTTGCGTCCATGTCTACTCCTTCTAAAATTGTAATAACTGTGTTTGAATACTAACATCAAAGTTTTAAAAGAGATCAAAGTCGAAATTTCGATTGTAAAAAAAAAAATCGAAATTTTGAGTTTTCAAAAAGTCGAAATTATGAGTTTAAAATAAGTTGAAATTTCGAGTTTAAAATAAGTCAAAATTTCGAGTTTTAAAAAAGTAGAAATTTTGAGTTTACAAAAAGCCGAAATTTTGAATTTAAAATAAGTTGAAATTTCGAGTTTAAAATAAGTCGAAATTTTGAGTTTTATCAAAGTCGAAATTTTGAGTTTAAAAAAGTCGAAATTTCGAGTTTAAAATGAAAATTTCGACTTTTTGTAAGTCGAAATTTCGAGTTTCAAAAAAGTCAATATTTCGACTTTTCAAAAAGTCGAAATTTCGCGATTTTTGAAAGTCAAAATTTCAAGTTTATGTCAAAATTTCGGGATTTGAAAGGTCAAAATTTCAAGTTAAAGTCAAAATTTCGAGATTTGAAAAGTCAAAATTTCGACTTTGAAAAAAAAGTTCACTGCCAATTTTATTTTTTCTATGTAATACGCTTCCGTAGATGTCTAATATGATTTGTCGATGTCACAAACCACTATCGACATACTTTCACGGTCTTAGATCTTTACGTATTAGTGCAAGCGTCTAATCTGTCGTTTTACTGGTTGTGGCCTATATTTGATTGCAAAACTTTTATTGCATGTTGATTCGCATGACAAGAGGTATATGTTAAGCAGGATAAAATAACCCTTTTATCGCACCTGGTCTTTCTCCTTTCAAAGTATATGCGATTCCAGCAGATTGCTTTTGCTACCATGATTTGTAACTTCGCTATCCGTTCAAGAGTTTTGAAAATCAGTAAACTACCACCACCTTAGTTTACATACTGTTTGCAACAATAAGTTGGATGCATTTATTCGTAAATTAAAAAAAAAAGTGTATGGTGTCCTATTCCCAATTGTAATATTTTGACTGAACGTGAATTCGTATGACGAATGTTGTCTGCATAAAACATGAAGCTTACGCTGTCGACGCATATAGTCTTGTTGTTTCTTGATCTACCTCAGTTTTTGCTTGTTATATTGATTTGTCTATATCTAATCGATTTACCTGATATCACCCCGAGTTTTTGGTGGGGTTCGTGCTGTTTATTCTTTAGTTTTCTATGTTGTGTCATGTGTACTATTGTTTGTCTGTTTGTCTTTTTCATTTTTATCCATGGCGTTGTCTGTTTATTTTAGATTTATGAGTTTGACTGTCCCATTGGTATCTTTCGTCACTCTTTTACGATATTTCAACATCGTTTAAAAAAACCTGTCTGAATTTAAAACAGGAGTTATCACAGAAACATACAAGCAGTTAATTGCGAAAATCAGAGGATTTTTAAAAGAAATGATATTTTTCCTTAAAAGAATAATTATATACAATACTTTTAACAAATCGATATAGATATAGGTATATTTATTTAGACACAGCACATGTGAATCAAAATTTCAAATGTAAGCGTTGTCGAACATAAACACTCAGATACTAAACATTTTTTTAACTGACACCCGAATACCAAACTGGTAAAATTTCTGCATTATATCTACTTCAAAGTACAGATTTTTTTTTACAAATAAGTTTGTTAAGATCATCTCGTATATCATTCTTTGGACTTATAATGTAGAATTATAAAATAAAACTGACAGTTCATTATCGAAATCACGAATTTTTAACATTTGATTAAGATTTGTTTGATGATTCAGAGAGAAATCTGTGGAAATCGTCAGTTTGAATTATTCCTTTTAAAGTGAGTTAAATGAGTTCCACAATCATGACAATACTAATTAGAAGATTGAGAAAATTGTCATTTGTACACATGATAAAATGACAACTTTTTACTACTTGTCTAAGATTAAACTTATTAGTGATTTTTTTGGGGTTCTTTTTCCATTAACTTTTGATAGTAACTGTATTGCTATCATGAATAACACGATTGCGTATCTTTACATTCTACGCAAACAGATCCATAAACACAATTTTTAAACATACGGTCTTGGTGAAAAATGATTCATTCATAACTTAGTCTCATGACGAAAATAGATAAATACACTGTTAAAAATTAAAGATATCATGAAGAACAGGATTTTGTATTGATCTGCTTTTTGTTTGTGTGCAAAAATATATATGATCGCAATTCCACCTGCAGAAGTTGTTTATTTCAATCGTTGTAATATTATTTTTATATATTACAATATATAGAAATGTTGCTTTTCAAAATATCTTTATCTACGCTTTCTCGATAAATACTTTGATCTTTAAATCTATTAAATGGTAATCTTTCCAAAATATGATTTTGGAAACCGATTAGCAATCTACACTAGCCTCTGTATTAAGTCTGTGATGGTTATTTTTGTGGAATATCATTTCAACTAAATCTTCCTTTTATATATTCCTTACCTTGGTTTCATGGAAACCAGATCAACACCAACGGGGGAATTAACGTAATTAAAACGATAACACAGATACTAAAAAAAGCCATATAAACAATACCTGTCTTTCATTTCAATCTCTGATTAAAGAGGGAAACCCTTATGGAACTGAAAAGTTTGCAGGAACACAGAAAATAGTGTTTGCAGATGTTTGCCGCTAGCTGAACATTGCAGCTTTTTGCTGCAAGTTTGCGGCAAGTTTGCAGAAACATCAGTGTTTGTCGTAAGATTGCCAAAAAGTTTAAAATAATAAAGATCAATAAAGAATGTTTGCCGCAAGATTTCAGAAAACTTTGACCATTCAATATGTTTGCCGCAAGATTGCAGAAAACTTTGACAATTCCATATGTTTGCCAGAACATTGCAGGAATTACACAATATTGACTGGGCATGCCTAGTTGGCACTTCCGTGATGCTAAAAATTTGAAATTGTGGCTAGGTCATGTTGGTTGTGTTTGGAAATGCATTTCACATATAAGAGGTCAAAGAGGATTTTGGTTCAATAATATGGTATAATCAGTATGTAGTTTTATAAGTACAAATGATTCATAGAACTGCATGTTTTAATAAAATAATTAATGGTATCATAATACATAATTAAGTAAGCAACTATTTATACATGTATGTGTGATTGCAAAACTTAAAGCTATTATACATTTGAATTTGTAACTGATGTACTGCATCATCATGATCATGTTTATTAAGATTAAGTTAATTCTGTAATGCAATTATAACCTAGCCTTTATACTCAATACACATTTGAGATTTTACCTCAGTTTTCATTTTTTGATACAGGTATATTATGTCATTTGAGAATGACTCCTGTCCCTTTTTCAAAATTCAAATGCATATATGTATTTCCTGAAATCTCATGAGTTTGCAAGAATTCTTTCAATGACTGTTTGTATAAAGACAGGAATTGACTTTTTAAAATTTGCTGTGTAATTTGAAAGAGATAAATTGAATGTGTCTACATACATGACCTTGGTATATGTGTAGTTTCTGCAAGTTTGCGCAAGTTTGCAACAAATTATTGCCGCAAGCTTGCAGAAAACAATAGCCACAAGCGTGCGGTAAATCTAATTTGCATAATCATGTTTGCAGCAAGCTTGCCGCAAACTTCATTTGCATGGTAAAATGGTTGCGGCAATATTTGCTGCAAACTTACATTTGCCGCACTTATTTTTCGGTAAGGGAACTGCTTTGAGAAATAATTTGTTCGAATCAATTGCTTTGTGTATGGTGTCTGTTCGTATCAATGCAAGAATTGTTGCTTTTTGGAAATGTATTGTAACGATAAAGAAAAAAAATATCATAGACAATTAGGAAATGCTCTATTTTTGCGTGTGGTTTGGTTAATTATTATAAATGGTTAAAAAAGGAAATCTTCATCGAATGTGAATATTTTGATGCTTGAAGTATTTATTTGTGGCAATGTTATTTTTCTGAAATTGTGATACAGTATTATCATGAAAATGTTTGTTGCGTTTTTCTCAATTTTACGGTATCCAGTTCATTGATAGATACACTAATAAGACGAACACACGTCGAGCTTCAACTGCAAGCCAACACAAATCAAGGGAGGTAAGCTATTTAACATTCATATATGCTTTTAGGTTACAATACACCATTAGATTTTATGGGCGCAGCCATTTTATGAGCATAACATGGTATTCAGAATTTAGAGTATGGCGAATCCTGATTGGTCGATATGTGCGCCCGTTATTTTTTATTATTAGAGACTTCGTGCACTCTGCTTTATACAAAAGGCAAAATAAAAATTATTCCGTAGCCCTAAAGGCACTGAGATGACTTTTCAACGCTAGGACAAGACACGTATTTTTAAGGGCAAAATTGATAGGCATGGGAGATAAGTACAAAATACGCTAAGAAAAGCAACGCGAACCTATATTTTTTGGACCAAAAAATACTGTCCTAATAACTTTTCTTTGATTCTAGCAAGGTTTCGTTAAAAAAATCAACTTCCTAAAGTCTGTGTTTCGAAAAAGGCTACCATTGTCGCCTATGGGGAAATTAATTGTTTATTTCAATCTTTAACGTTTACATCTAATATATTTGTTGTAATCGGTGTTAATATTTTTGCTGTGTATGTAACCTTATAATAAGGTAGATAATGTTTGGTAAGTAGTCGTATTTTTAAAATAGGAAAAGTGAATTACCGATTGATTAACATAACAGAGTTGTTTTGTTTGTTTAAAATGTAATATATCACGCATTATATATACAAAACAGTGTCCATTTAGTTTTATGCCAGTTTTATGCATAGTTGTGCTGATAAGACATAAATATACCAATACACATCCATGAACTATCCCTCGAGAAATACAAATAAAGAAGGCATATTTATTTTAATCAATTCTGATATTGCGTTCATCAAACTAGAGAACCATCGTAAATAATCAAACACGAAAAGTGTCTTTAATAATTCGAATTCTCACGAGAACACTCAAAACTGCTGCTTATGTATAGCTGAGTGTCTTTTCTTATTCCTCTTGATAAACACGATAGTGTTGTTATAAAATGTGTCAGGAATTGTTATCTGTTATACCAGTGCCTACAGTTTGCAGCACTTATTTTATTTATAAATTATGTCATATTATTCTGGCAGAAGAATTTTCTGTTTTATTAATTGTATTTTCAAATGGCCATATTCTTTCATACAACTTTAACACCAATGATAATATAAAAGCTACATTAACGTTTTGATCGTTAAAATCTTTTAGAATATTATAACTATAGATTTTTAATAGACATCTCAAGTAATTATAGACAACATAATCATAATCTTCGATTCCTTTTCCATATTCAATACTATTTTCTGGACTTAAATGGACATTGTGTATAATTCGGAGTTTAGTATGAAGTCCATTATCACTGTACTAGTATACATATTTTTTAAGGGGCCAGCTGAAGGACGCCTACGGATGCGAGAGTTTCTCGCTACATTGAAGACCCATTGGTGTCCTTCGGCTGTTTTCTGCTCTATGGTCGGGTTGTTGTCGCTTTGACACATTCCCCATTTCCTTTCTTAATTTTAATTTTTATTTCTTTAGCATTAGTTAAAATGAGGTCTATATATATTTTTACCATTGACATTCCCTGTGGAAGGTTCATGTACCAAGAAAGGAACACAACATGTATTTTTTTATCTTGAGCTTTAGTATATACACATTTTTCCTTTCTTTGACTATTGGTGGTTTTAGTCGCACATTTTCCCTGACAAACGTGAAAGGTCGAAACTCCCGAATGCACTTTAAAACAACTGACCTCAAATCAACATGCCATCTGGAACACCATACAATATGGTTAAAATGAAATTCAATAGCAAATAGACATAATAGTAAAGATTAAACATATAAAATGTGACAGTTAAACAGACTATGTCAGAATTCAGGTTTGTCACGTAAAGACATATATTAAAACATTTTTACCATGACCGTTTTGTGTGGACTAAACGCAATGGTCTGGACAATTTAACATGTCAGTGTGATGTAATATAGCAGTAGTGTTGGGAGTGTGCTTTTTTTTCTGCGGACAGTCATAAGTACAACATTTGAAAGCCAAGGATGTATAATAAAAAAGAAGTGAAGAGCTAGAGGACCAAATGTACATACAGATAAAAGCAAACTCCAGCTAAGATAAACTTTGATTGAGGAAAATCAAACCTTAATAAACTTTTAATTTGTAATTTATGAGCGGACACTTTTAGAGAGGTTTGTTATATTAATCAGATAGTCCGCAAGGAGTGGTAATGGGCTTGCTTAACTCAGAAACGCGTTTTATACAAGTCATGATAGTTTATGACTGCTCTTCAACTTTGTACTTGTTTGGCTTTATAATTATTTAATCTTAGCGTCACTGGTGAGTCGTATGTATACGAAACGTGCGTCTGGCGTATTAGATTATAATTCTGGTACCTTTGATAACTATTGATGTATGTACTGACGATACATATACATACAAGTTATTTCGAGACCTCCGAAAGAGATATTTTTAGATATTTTGATAAAATCATTGTCATTTTCACCAGTTGTGTTACACGTTTAAGATCGTTTGACGCCCTCATCTTTCATCCATTTTAAATACTCATTTTAGTAATGCAACATGAATCAACTGTTGATTGCAACCAGATTTATTAAGAGCATGTTACGTTAATGTGATCTGAAATATTGGATAATCGGTTTATTCACCCTTTTGTCTATTAATGACAGTTGTCTAACTTGCAATCATTATCACACAGCATTCTTTTATTCAATCTTTTCTCCAACCAAATAGCTGATATAAAAAATATCTAAAAGGATAACAGACATAAAATTTGATGTTTTCTTATGTGTGTCAACATGTTTTATTGGTAGCGCTTCGGTTATGTCCAAATTTATTAACATATCTATTGATAAACAAGTACATGTATTTAAGAAAAAATGGGTGCAAGTTATACTTTATTATAGTTTTAACATTGGTAGGCATTATATTCGTGACTATTTTTCCCCGAGCGATAGTTAGGGCTAAAGTAACACGAATATCATGCCATCCCATGTTAAAACTACAATCAAGTATAGCTTGCATCAACTTTTTCGATTCTGTTTAGGACAATTAAGGTAATTTCTATGTCCGATGTGGATAAGGGTAAAGCGATTGGGTAGGCTCTTCCATGAACCTCTTTTTTTTGTAAAGAAGCAAACGGATGGTATTGTGATTTTTTAGAGGGAGGAGTTTTTAAACAGCCAGCATGAACGATTGTCGTTTCTAGGTCAAATATGTCAATTTCGGAATGCAACACATTACAGTCATAATAGATGAATTAGTAACAACATGTACATCATTCAAGAGTTTAGAAGTGTTTTAAGTTAATAAAATATATTAAATGCATGCCAATTTGACAAAATTTGTTATTCTGCAGTAGTCAATATATGCATGTGCAAAAAAAAAATATTGGATTTAGAGCATGGGTTTATTACTAAAGTGAAAGAAGCACGTCATATTAAATGAAAACGAATGTTCGACCTTTCTATGAACCGTTGTGGTCTTTGGTGTATAAATGTATACTATCCTATTCGTGCCTCATCTTAAACTTTAAACGGGTATTTACAACCTTTAGTTGTAAGCCAGTTTCATGCACATATTTTTGTTGATAACCAAGACATGTTATAAAATAAAACATTTTTTCAATGATTCTCTTGCGTTGTCCCTAGAGAAATACAAAGAAAAAGGCATTTTCATTTTGATCAATTCTGATTATTGTAAAGTGTTAATATAACTTTGGAAATTATTGTACTTTCAAAAACCCGAGAGGTTAAGTTAATAGTCCGAAGCCTCACGGGAATAGTATATTAAACTACAGTAAAATGTATTGCATAGTGTCTTCTCTTATTATGTTTGATTAAAAAGATATTTTTGTGAAAGTATATTATCTGTTAAAAATGATACTAACTGTAGCTAAGTTATATTAGTTATAGCAGTTTGGTTTCTTCAACTTTCGTCACAATGATTTTCGAATGGAGTCAAACATAAAAAAAATAAAATTCAAAATACAACATATGAATAATATGTTTATAATTTCTGAATAAAATCAGAGATACGGCTATTAAAAACTTCAGTGACTACGCTCAACATATTCACTGTTGAAACAATAGAAAACATAATGTTACATTCCAAGCCTTGCATATGCACTTATCGCAAGAAAATTCCTACAGGAACGATTTAGCCCTATCTAAGTACAGAATTAGACAACTAATGATGAATTCTAATAAGTAAAAACTTTCGAACAAAACAAGTTATTAGATTGGCCGCAATAAATGATCTTGATTTCCAGTCCAATAAAAAAACTTTTTTTCAAAAGAAACTTTTTATTCTGACGTCATACAAAAATATATAGAAATAAAGTCTTTTGGGATTAAAATATGCTTTGTATTTTTACTTCCTTTCAAAACTGACTGCGAAATACCACATAGCTTGAGTTTATGACGTTAGTGGATTGGTAAAGTAGTCAAGTTTTGAAAGTACATTTGTAAAAAAAGTAAAACATTGTTGCAATAAAAGGAGTAATTCAATACAAGGTTTGCTATATCTAGATATATTCGTCGCTCACATACATTACTCACCCTAGGAATGAAAGAAGAGTGGTAAACAAAGAAGAAAAGAAAAAGATATAAAAAAAGACTGAAATACAAACAAACAAATAATTTAGGGATTTTCCGTAATGTCTTATAAACGTGTTGTTTTATTTACCATTAAAATTTGTAATGAAAACGAAAGTAAACATAGTGATTGAAGTTGTCTTTGTACAATTAAAACGAAAAATTTGATAAATTATAAGTTCTCAATATTCGATTTGTTTTTTAAAAAGTTTAATATTCGATTATTACTCTGACATTTTAATCTGCAATATCACATGTGTATTGCATGGTAGGAATTTCCACGTTATTTGAATGTGTCAATTTGATACGAAATGTTCTTTTGTTTAGTACGTCGGAACCTTGATTTTTGCGAAATAATCACAAAATTATCTTTACCGGATACATTGTCTCTAATTGCATTGTTACGTAACTTGAATGAAATAAGATCTTAATTTTTTCACCCTCCAGAAAACTAAACAATATATTTAATTTCTTAGTTCTTATAAACAAGATCTCTTCAAGTTCAACCATGATAAAAAAAAAGATGTATAAAATGTGTATATACAAACACATTCAATGATATATGTGTTGTTTCTATCTGTATTAAAAGATGTCGATTTTCTATGAAATTGTTTTTGAAATATTTTTCTAATTTGTTTCTTTTTAAAAAGTTGTCAAAAGTCATTTGATTCAAATTTAGATCTGCTGAAAACACTCGACTAGATAGAGAAAACTTATATACAAAGTTATGCTCGCAACATATCAAGAAACATCAACTGAAATTGAATAAATTTGTATTATCCCTCCTTGATCATACCGGCTATTACATTAAATTTCTGACAGGACAATTTAATTAAGCTCAATATCAATGTAAAAAACTTATCAACCAAGACATGAAATTACCACCAAACAGACAATCGCGCAAAAGAACACCTTTCCTTCGAAATATATGACAGTTTTTACGAGTTTTATTTGATGAAGTCGAAGCTTTCACAAGTAAAGATCGTATTATTTTCAATGAATATACGTTTTATTTTATTTATAATTCCCCCAAGGAAAACAAAAAACCCAGATAATAAGAAATTTAACTTATCCATAAACTTAAATTTCCTACAACAAAAATTACCGAGATGCAGTTTGTTTTAATGAGCAGATGATGTGTGAAATTAGATTCACATTTTGTTGATAATTATTTCACTTGCAAGCATTATCTTAATATATTTTCTTATTTCAATGTTCCTTCTGACAAATAGCTAAGATCAGTTAAGTAAAACGGAAAACATTCACGACATTTAAAGCTTTCTTATATCTGTTCAAATTTATATCTCATACACTATCTAATTTTCGTTCCAAATGCATATCTTTGTAAAATGTATTTTACAAATAGCTCTCAACAATTTAGATAAGCAGGAACACTTTAAGAAAATGAAATGTGCTTTTTTTATTTATAAATAAGTCCCATGGTAGTTTTAATTTAAGGTCTACGAGGACGATATCGTATACAAAAATCAAGATCAACAGATCTAAACTGTTTGATACCCATACCAGAATCGCATTCACACAAAGTTTATATTGATAGGTCTGAAAGAGGAATATTCAAACTCATAAAATCGAAATTAAATTGACAACGCTAGGCAGAAGAAGAAAAAAGACAAACAGACAAACAATAGTACACCAAACACAACAAAGAATATTGGAGGATAAACAACAGGAACCCCGCCAAAACATTGGGGATATCACAGGAGTGTGAGTACAAACTCGGTAACATCGGAAGTCTAATTCGTTAGGTCACATTCGTAAAAAGGGGACAGGATTGTAGTTACAACATAAGAACCTTTCCGTTATCATCTATGAAACGTATATTCCTAAGCAGTCAACCAACTCCTGATGGTGTCCGTAAAATTTATATTTCATCATTCAGAACTGTTGGTTTAATAGCTTCTTTGTGAGCTGCAACTTCTTTCAAGGAAATTATGATAGGACATCTAAGCCCGAAAATATCGTATGAATTGGGAAATATATAATCCGTATGCAGGTGCTGCTGCTGGCATGTTGCTGTATAGAAATAATAAGTTCACAGCTGGGAAGCTGAAATCATCTCTTTTGTCGTAACGTTTTGTTTTTAACCGACCATCATTGTCAATTACTAGATGTAAGTTAAGATATGACGAAGTCATCGTCGCTTTCGAAACTTAAACGAACATTAGAATCGTTCAAAAAAGTATTCGAAAGTGTTTCTTCTTTAATTTAAAAGGTTAAATAACAAATTACCGAACTCTGAGGAAACTCGAAACGAAAAATCGTCTCGTTGTCCTAATGAAATTTGTGATATTTGTGGTGTGTTTCTTTTTTTTATTGATTAATACAATAAAGTTTATTGTAAACAGGTTAAAATTACAGAAATTGTAGTTCGGTAAATACATAAGAATAAATAAAGAAATATTCTATTAAAAAGACATCCGAGTGAAGAACTGACATCTACAAGACGGTCTATATTCCAATCTATAATTATTTTCTGGAAAATTTGTCATTTATAACTCATTATGGACTACATTCGATATTCACGTCGAAATAGAAACTTTTTATACTGAATTATTTTGGTGACGTAAAAATATTTTAGAAATAACATTAACCGACTATATGGATAAGACGTAGAACATAACTTGGAAACTGTAACTAAATCAAGGGTAACACATAATAAAAAAAACGACCATTTGTTCATAAATACTTTCAAAATGCAACCTATGTACATATGTATTTCAATACCCAAGTTGAGAAAGATTTAACCATGACTAGATGTATCAAAAGTACAAAGTCATTCAAGTATAGAAGTTTTGCATGCTATTTAAGGCAACCATATCAGAAGTTCCTGACTTGGGAGATTGACATCTACATAAACATGCATCAAGGTCATAGATCAGTAAATAGGACATGCATCAGGTTTTGTAAGATTTGGTATACATGTAGATAATAAGATATATTAAAACATACTATTTTAATATTATATTTTCAGAAATGTAATTACTTGGAATAGGTACATATATCTGTATATGCAAAAACATCGTTGAAAAGATAATATCGGAAACCTCTTTTCCCGTAGAACTAATTCATGCTTATCTTAAAAATAAAAGTTCACTTCGTTTTTTAAATGTTCAATTATCCATTCGTTTATTGTTTTGAGCTTTTGATTTTGCCATTTGATTATGGACTTTTCAATTTGAATTTTGTTCTACGTTCGGTATTTTTGTGATTTTACTTTTAACTTTAGATTGCTAAAAGGAAAATAATCTCAGCCTTTATATTCATTATTTAAAACGTTTTTGTGTCCTCTTAACAGTAATAAGTAACCATTTTTGGTAAGAAATCCGCATTGATTCAAATTAGAAACAGCTTTTCATCCCTTTTACGTTTCCTTTGGGAGTAAAAAAGCTATAGATCAAATCAAGCAAGGTTTATTCTGTCTGTGTTAAACCACTTACTTGACCAGATCTACAGAGATTGAATACACTTGATTTAATGAAATATATAAATATATATTGTGTCGTGGCTAGATATCTGTATGATTAAATGTATTGATAACTTATTGGACTTTGATCAAAGTAAAAAATAACTGCGTCAAGTCATCGGATACAGATAAGAGTATAAAGTTAAACGTAGAAAAAAGAGAATTGTGTGCTTTGTAGCTAAAAATAATCACCCTGTAAAGCGTATTATTCTTGTCTTTCATTTTTGCTAATGTGCTTGTCTATATGTTGTTTTGTGTTTTTAAAAACATATGACGTGTCTCTCCACATTCCGTCATTGTGTTAGTGTGCTTTAGTAAAATATTCATATTCTTGTATTTAATTTTCGCGAATGTGATTGGTCTATATGCCTTTTTTGTGCTTCGTTTTAAAATATTTGTTTGTTTGAAAGTGATTAACATTATAACACAATGTTGACTGATGTACCAATATTTTTGGTATGAGGTTAGAAATGACTCGTTTTTAATTGATATTCAGAGTATCGTCAAACACACATACATACACTTATAAACGACGATGAACGTACATCATACAAGCAGATATAGAAATGTTATGATGTAAAGAATAGTCCAAACCCATAATGTAAATTCTTGTTGCCTAACATAAATCACGACTCCAGTTTAATTTACACGAATTGACATCTTGGTCATTTGCCAAAATTTGGGTGTTGTATCAGCATATTTATTCCTTATTTATGGTTAAGATTGCATTTAATATAACTGCTCAAAGAATTTGTTATTCTATAATGTTAGCAGAGTACAAGTCTTATGGCTGCATGCAATGTTTTTGTCTGTTTAATTACAAACACTCATTGTAAATTACTCAAACGTTTCTGTCTGAAATAAAATGAATGTCTTCTATAACCAACAATGTCACTTTTATGCCGTATTTATTTACTGTTTATTAACGTCATTAACTATGTTTCTATTTAAGTTTCAGCTCATGCTAATCACAAGAGGTTTACAAATAAAACACCATTTTATATTTTAATCAATTTCTATTGCCACAGACATCTAAGTTATGGCATCGTCTTATCATTGTAACACACAAGAAAACTATGTGTTTAATAATCAGACGACTCCAGAGAATATATCATATTGATGAGGATATCGAATTAAGTTTTCATATTGACTCGATCATTGTTGCTTTTATGGCAGTCAAGATACTGATTGGCAAATTATTACTGACGAAGGAACACAGAACTGAATTAATTACTTTTATGAATAACAATCAACAGTGATAATTGGCCTTATATAATAAATCATATGAGGATACAAATCTTATGCGCATTACAGCGAGACAGTACTGGAGATTACAGTTTGAAATTTAATGATGACTTAAGAATAAATAATTAGAAAGATACAGTTAAGGAGATGTTATTAGATTGCCAATATAACAGCTGTCCACAAGTGTTCCAATAAAGTGGTTATAGACTACAATACGACCTTCAACAATGAAACTTATACTGTATAGTGGAATATAAAAGATCAAGACATGAAACTCAGCCTTTATTTAAGGAAACATAATATGGGATCTTCTTGTTGAATACAATATTCACAAGTTGGGCTTTGGAAAAATATGATCTCCAAATTCCATTATATACTAAACCAAGAAATATAATAAAACGAATTGTTCTCAAATTGCTGAATTATGATTTTTTTCTATGTTTTATAGATATTTAGAAAGCACATTATTGGTAAACAATTCGAATAAAAACATACATAAGGAGTAGGTTCAGTAAGACCCCTTTATGGCCCCAAAATATAGCAGTTTTACAAAATTGTGAAAATGTAATCTTTTAGCTATTTACTGGAAAGTAGAATGCTTCTGCTACATAAATATGGGCTGGTTTTTTTTACAATACAATGCACATATATCGGGTACTAGCATCATTAAGTCATGCTAAATTACTGAAATCTTCACAATTTTAGCATTTTAGTTACATTTTAGACGGTTTCCGTCTTAAATGAAAGTGGACGCATTCGTGTTCATTCATAATATTGAAATGTAAGTTGTATTTGATGATAATACATAAGATGTTTAAAGGTTGGGAAAGAACACGGAAGCGGGGCACTTTAATTTTTGACAAAAACCATCTTAAAAAACGTTTTTTGGCATATCTGATAGATTTTTTTTAAAGCTTGAATCGGAGCATTTGTAATAAATAAATCAATTAAAATCTTTCACATAAACTAATTGAATCAATTGAAAAAGATACTATAGTGTTTAAAAAGTGTCCTAAATCTTTCGTTAGATGAATCTGAAATTTGAGGCCAAAATCGGCCCTTACTCCTTTGATTTTTCTAAAATAGTACTTTTTCTCCATCCAAGTAGACATTAGTATTATAATGTTTAAAAGTTAATACCAAAACTGAAACTATTACTAGTAAATTAACTGTAACTTTCTTGATAATTTCGTCTATTATTGATCCAGATGTTCAAGCATTTACATTAACAGAGTACCTTTCAATGAACGAAGCGGTTTTTTTAGACCTACAAACTGTTATAACAGAGATGCAGGTATCACAAATCGGTCTGAACTGTTATCAAATTTTAAAACAAATATAAGGATCTTTTTGGAAATACAATTCCACCTATATGGATTCACTTTGCAGAGTGACACTTCACATCCATCTTTCAAGTGAAAGTTAATCCTGAGCTATTTCAATTCAATCGAAATGAGTCATTCAAAACTTTCCTTATGGCTAAAGAGACTTAGTGATTAAGTCTATAACTATACCATTACCGAAAAGTAATATCATAACTGATGCATGTGGATTTGTTTCATTTATACCAGGATTATAAAGTAAAGTGATCTCCACTGAAATTTGTTATTTACAGGTCAAGGTTAAAAGTTTAAAACATAGGGTTAATTAAAAATAGGAAAAAATTCAAACCTGAACTATGCTGATCGATAAACATAACAAAATGCTGAACATTGATGTTAACAGGCAGAAGCAATGTTTTAATATAAGAAATAGATCAAGCAAATAGCTTTAAAACAATTGTTAATTATCCCATGATAAAATGTAAGATCAAATATATTGACTCGTCAAAGAGATCCTTTTCTACGACAATGGGATAAGAAATAAATCGTGTTTCGTGTCATGACAAATCTGACATTGTGGATAACCGCACTGAATTATAAAATCAAATAAAAATGGGATGATTTCATTTAAAATTTATAAGTTTAATGCATACGCAGATTTTTGGAATTTATCTCAAATTATGAACGATAAAGCCGTATTTTTGGAAGCGAAAGGTGCATAGGAAACCGACAAAACTGAAAAGCTATATATGAACAAAAGGAACATCTATGGCCAACTTTGCCTAAATAAGTTAAAACCGTACTTTTTGGATTATTTCTGAATTGAAAAAAATTTTGTTTAAAAAAGTTTTATTATAAATCATGTTATTAACAAATACTAAGCGTTAATCTTTTTTATCATTAACATATATATCGAGTTTTATTGATTGACAGTTCAATAGACTGACTAATTGTACAAAACATATTGTTTACTTGCGTTTTTACTTATATGAAGAAGACTTGTTTCTGCTTCATTAATATTTTCCTCAATTGATGACTTCAAAGTAGAATCTATGACAAAGGTGTTGATTTCCAATTTTCAACTTTCCAATTTAGCATCATTTACATATTCTTAAATGTGTTGTTCCGTTTACATATTTAAATATATACATTCCAATGATAAATGTTCACGTTATACATTCTTCATATTCGACTGGCTGGGATTTACGCCTTATTCAAAACCTGTTCAAACAGGGTTATGAGGAAGAATAACTGAAGTCAAGACAACATAAGTGTAACGCTCACTATCATAAATTTATCGATACATACGATGTATCTGTAAATCAATCTACTAACATAAAATTGAGAATGAAAATATGAATTTGTCAAAGAGACAATCACCCGATTAAAGAGCAGACAACAGTCGATCTTCAACGCAGTGAGAAAATCCCGCACCCAAAGGTAGTCCTCAGCTGGCCCCTAAATAATATTGTGTAGTAGTTCAGTGAAACAACAAGTTTTCGCGGTTTTAGATTGTTCAGTACCAGAATAGTCGACTAATCTGTAAGCTTTCCGATGGTGTGCAATTACCGACTTTGACATTTTTACTGAGTATTGATTCGTATGACTCGTGAAGCATGTATGTAACTGACGCTTAACCTGTCGATACACTTGATTTTGGTTTTTTTAAGAATTGATGCGATTCCCTCAGTGTTTGTTAGTTGTTTACTATATCTATTAAGAATATTGAAATTACTGCTGTCTTACATTCAAAACTGAATGATATATTTTTTCATGAATTAGTACATACAGCCATTTAATAACTTAGTTCAAGAAGGACACACGGTGAAATAACAATGATGTACAAAATGAAAACAGATGAATAACAGAAACCACTCCGATAGAGCTTCTGACTCCGAGCAAGCAAAATGAGTATAACGAATGAGGAGAGTCCATAACCTTGACCACTTGATGACCAGCAGAATATTCAAACCACCATTTATCTATTGAACCAGTCTTTCGTGCAGACCTACGTCAGACAGCAAAATCCAAAAAGAATTGCAAACATATTGCGGTTGATTAAAATAATCAGTTATCAAATATCAACTGCAAATTTAAACTGTAAAATCAAGGAGACTCGAAACCACAAGTTTGGGAAGCTAAAAAAACAGCACTAAATTAAATACACAGAAGATCCCAAACAGTCTAAAGTCTACTTTGCCTGAGGGATTATCTTTAGCAGAATTACATAATTTAATTAACTGAAAATTACAGACAAATGTATCATTTAGATGATACCAAGTATTTAACTAGCATATACATGTTATAGAATTTTTGGAAACTTAACAGTAAAATATTGAATCATAAAATGCAGTAATGTTTGTATAACAATTGAGATATTCATTTTATCAATACACAAGATAAAACATAACTTTGTAAAAATAACCACATGAGGTTTACAACCAAAACTAGACGTGTTGTGCTTATTAAACCTTATCATTCTAAACATAAAACATATGCAATAATTGTGTGAACTCTCACGGGAGTAATGCTCTTCTTTAAGGAAGGTTTCTTCCGACTTTGTATATCAATTATAAAAAGACCAACAAACAAATAAAATCTATTTTCATGTATTAAATAACAAAAACGTCACAATGGTCTACTTATCGAGCACAGCTATTATATAAAATGTGGTAAAAGTGATTATGGTATTTAATTAACGATGTTATATACAAGTAAACATGGTCATAAACTTAAAATAAGAATGATCAATAATTGTTTTTTTTAAGTACATTCACATTGGTAAGCAGAAATAACATTTTGAAGATTTATTTGTAAAATATTGGACTCGGTAGTTTTATTTTTTTCTATTTTCAGCCAAGCGTGAAGCGGTATGCATTTACAGAAGTGGCAGCTTAAGGTTAAGTATTAAATCAAGACAAGAAATGCAGTACACATAAATATAAAAATGATGCGAGTAAAGCTAAAATCAACTATTATAATTGTTAAATTCGGACACATAGAGTTATTCAAGTATAAAAAGTATGTAAGATGAAGCTGTTATTATGAACATATGTTGTAACACATGGTAAATAATGGTTTATATGTAAATTTCCCATACAGACCCTGGATGGTCATTCTAATTGTTAAACAAAAAATGTAAAATTGTCCTGCGTTGTTTCTCTCTCAGAAAAATGATTTTTTTTCAATAGCACTATACTAATAACATTAACGGTACCAATTATTCTGCACCAGATGCGCATTTCGACAATACATGTCTCTTCAGTGATGCTCGTGGCCAAAATATGTAAAGTCCAAAGCTTATATAAAAGATGAAGAGCTATAATCCAAAAGTTCCAAAAAGTAAAGCCAAATCCGTGAAAGGAATCAGAGCTTTGCATGAGGGAGATACATTCCTTAATTAATAATAATTTTTAACAGTTTGTAACAGCAAATTTAATAACACAAACAATCCGTATTTTCATGCCAGTACCGGAGTACTGGCTACTGGGCTGGTGATACCCTCGGGGACTAACAGCCCACCAGCAGAGGCATCGACCCAGAGGTAGTAATAACATTAACGGTACCAATTCTTCTGTACTTAGTGACGTAAAGTGAGATTTGCATTATCAGTCATTGTTGGTTGAATCGATGTCAATGGAACTGAATTCATTTAGTTTTGAGTTCATGCTATTCTATTTATCATTATTTGTAGCTATTCGTTATCTGATTGACCTCTAAGGATTGCAATTGCCTTAGTCAATGTTGACCTTAGTCAGTGATGGCTATATATTCAGGCTCTTTAGAGCTTGTTTGATGTCAAGCGATTTTGTTTGGTTTTCAATTGTTAATCATATTACATAAATATCTCTGTTTATCTTATTACTACTATCATTAACCACAACTTATATAGGCTTGATACGATTGAATATCTTTGCCAAATGTCTATTAATACGCACATGTAATTAAGCAGTTTGTGTTTGTATGTTGTACTGTGTCCTAGCGTGACCTCCTTATTGATGATCATGTATAGCTATCAATTTCGATTCATATTAAAAGCTTGGGTGTCTAAAAACAGGGACATTTAGTCGTCTCTTGTTGCATAATGTGGCCGGAAATGTGGTTGATTTTTGATTCAAATGTTCTAAAAAACAGACATCATTTTTGCCTCAAGGGATGTTTAGTATTCAGTCGTGTCTATATCCTTTGCAAATTACTTTGACCACAATGACTACAGTTTAAGTAACGTAGTGGACAGTTTTCTTTAATGATAACATACATTCTATTTTTTTGAATCAATGTCATAAATTCTTTAACTTTCTTAGTCTAACAAGATTTGTAAGAGCGTTGTATGTGGTCTTGTACAATGTATAAACTTTAACTTGTATTAACTGTTAATATTATTTTTTTGGGCTAATTTTCTAACCTTTGAATATTTCATATGTCTGTAAATTCTCGTTACGTTTTTCATAAGAATTGGTATACAACATTCTCACACATTTCTATCATGGTTTTGGTCGTTGTTATGTTTCGAAGTACATGATGGGGACATTTGCCTCAGTTTCTTTTTATACTGCATTTCATTTATCTTTATCAAACCTTGCTCGGGTTGTATACAATTTGATATGGGTTAAAACTGCCGAAAGTGCAAGCCCCCTAGAAAATCAGTCAGTGCTTTGGAACTGACTTGATTTATAACATACTTTCTTAGTTTTCTAAATTTTCTTTTAATAATTTCAGACATTGAACAAAATCGAAAAGTAGTATCCAAAGTAACAGCTGAGCAAAAAAAAAAGAACAAAGAGAACACATCAACGATCTTATGAGGGCTAAATAAATGATCGTTAATAAAATAACACAGATAGCAACTATTGAAATAGCAACATCAGCAGTCGAAAGACTGTCAGTGATGACAGAATGGATATTCTTAAAACAAAATGCTCAACAAGATGACAAATGTCATCATTGATTGTGAAGCTGTCATTTGATTTATTTCTACATGCTGAATGCTCGTTTAATGGAAGTAATTAGCTTAAATTGTATCCTTAACTTCAATGGAGATGTCACCAGGAAAACCTTTCACTTCAATTAAGTTGACAGATCGGATATTTAAGCAAAAACCCGGAAATATTGTTACCGATGCAAACTAGTAAATGAAGACTATCTCGTTATTAGATGCTGGTTACCGTAAATTAACAACCTTTGATAGATAGGACATTTTATGATTTTGTGGTACTTTGTGTTCAATTTGATACTAATTTGAAAAATAAAATCATGTTAAGTACTCAAACGTGTTTAAGTAGTATAATATTATTTTATTAAATATAAAGGAAACCTCAAATAATCTGTTATAGAATAGATATAAATTTACAAGTTCTAATTGTTAGTACTAATAATATAAATTTGAAATGCGAAACTTTCACATCGTATCGATAGAGTGTGGGCTTCTGCTCAAATTTGTGAAGTTTTACTCTTAAATTCATGAATGCAATATGACACACATAATAGGTGAGGAGTTACAAGAAGACATGCAGTTACAATAACAACCGAATAAATATCATTATCAAAGCTGTATGATATTGTAATTAAGTAACCAATTTAATTACTTTAGTTCAAAGAAATTATATAGGTACCCAACGATATAATAATGCTTCTAAAACTAAGAAGCATTATCAACTTGTCACGTTAGGAACTTGTGGATGTGGTATGAGTGCCAATGAGACAACTCTCCATCCAAATAACAATTTTATAAAAGTAAATCATTATAGGTCAATGTACGGCCTTCAACATGGAGCCTTGGCTCACACCGAACAACAAGCTATAAAGGGCCCCCAAATTTCTAGTGTAAAACCATTTAAATAGGAAAACCAACGGTTTAATCTACATAAAAAAAACGAGAAACGAGAAACATGTATAAATTACATAAAACAAACGACAACTACTGTACATCAGATTCATGAATTAGGACAGGTGCAAATATTTGCAGCGGGATTAAACGTTTTAATGGTACCAAACCCTTGGAAGTAACTGTCATATTTCTGAAAAGTACCGCTACAGGCATATTCCTGCATTTGGTTCATATGCATAGACAAAAGAGTCATATCTTAATACGCATTTATTTGAGAGCATTCTTTTAAAGAACAATAACTATAACATCGGTATTTGGATAGTAAGAATATCAGTTTTGTGGTCATAGAAAAATTCACGTAAAAGGGTAAACGAATATTTCAAATGTAAATATAAACTTTTTGAGACAAAAGAACCAACAAAACCTGTACAATGGATTGGTTTTGTATAAGGCGTGGAAGTAGAAAACGGAATTTAAAGGCTTTTATATAATTTCAACAATTGAATAAGTGGAATCTCAATACCAATACAACAAAGATAAACAATAATTACAACTATGTCAATATTTTTCTTCTGGAAGAAATTGATTAGAATTTCGTATAAACTTTGACCAGGAAAATACAATTACAGCAATGACAGTTTCAACATACTAAATATTAATTGAGGATAAATAGCATTCATTTCGACTGCATGTGTGAGAAAAACGTGTGACAATAAAGGAAATCAGATATCCTATGAGATTTAATAAAAATTCAAATATGCAAACCAGTGGCGAAAGATAACAGAGGGACTTTTAAAATCATCAGTACAAAATAAACACATAAGATACAAAACAAATGATTTCGACTGAGCAACAAGAACCCCACCAAAAACTTGGGAAGATCTCAGGTGCTCCGTAAGTATCATGCACTATATTACAACTCAGAAAGAAAAGGAATATATCATGTTACCATTAATCAGCATAAGAAAATGTTGGGTATACGTCAATACGAAAAAAACACAACGGCAAACATATCAAATAGACACCACGAGGTCACCAATATTATAAAATAAACCGGTGTTCCATGTGTTTGTTATTATTAATAAGTCCATCTGATACATTATTAGTACCTACAACCATTGTCATTGAAAACACTTGTGTTTGATGACACGTTCATATATATCCTATAATGAACAGAGTTTAGTAATAAAAAGTAAAATCACAAAAATATAGAACTTAGAGGAAAATCAATTCGGAAAGTCCATAACTGTCATATTCCTGACTTGGTACACGCATTTTCGAATGCAGAAAACGATGGACCAAACCTGGCCCCATAGCGCCGACCCCCTCACCCCCTCATAATAAATGGATGAAACCATTCGAACCATTAAAATTATTTGATAGTTGTATTTATCAGTTAATCATTTAAGTATTTTATTTGAATTTTTGTTCGAAATGAGTTTCGGTTTAAGTTACAAGTCAATTTTATATGACACCTACGTGACTCATGTTAGCGACAGTGTTGAAGTGGAAATGATGATTTGTGTGATAAACTGAACAAATACCCCCATGATAATGGTAATATAGAGGAAAATTAAATATCCATGTTATTACATGGAGTAACGGAATCAGTGTCATTGATTGCAGCGTCAGTAACTAAGGGTCATTTATAAACCATACGAGAGATTCCGATTAATGAACCGGTAGATAAACTTGTCTGTATACATCAAGAAAAACTAATGGCTATTTGTATCAATGTTGAAGAAACAAGAGTACATAAAATGGATTTTTTTATAAGGCACAATCGAAAAAAGAACAGAATATACTTATGGCTGATCAGACACTTTGGATTTGATAAACGTTAAAATAGCATAATCGGCATTAATGTTCGTTTGGGTGTCAATACCAGAAACATGCTGAACTTTTGAACTAAGCTTCAAAAGAGGCGACCGACGTATTCAATCAAATAATCAAAAGACGATATCACATTAAGAGACTGAATCAAACATAGAATATATCCTATATTAAATAATAATGTTACTCTTCACTTATTTTGAGTTTTTAATCGAACAATGTGTGTTATATGCGAACATGCATATCAAAGTTGCAATGCATTGTGTGGTGAACCTTATGCATAAGAAGGAAAGGCTTACCACGTGCACAAATAAGTTGTGCTATATATTTATGCTTTTATTTATTATCAAGGAAATAATTATACTTTACATTGGTAATCATACCACGTCTTCTTTTTTATATTTACAAACAGTTTATAATTTTTGAACTATTCACATGATATGAATTCCCAAACATGCGAGCATAAAGATTCAAACATTTAAATAAAAACATATATGTCCGTGTGATTAACAATAATAATCAATCTAATGAGTATCCCCTGACTTTTACCATCTTTAACTCCAAATTTAGACAACCGAGGAAATTCTGTTCCAATTATTGTAGAATAAATAGTGAGCAATTGTTTGCCATTAATAATTTTAATGTGAGGATATAAAGAAGTTTCTGAAAAGGGCCATATATGCATATCCTTTCGCCTGCGGAGACAAAAAAGAGTTTTCAAATATAGTTACGAAGTCTTAATTTAAATCTGTAAAGCTTATCGTAAAAAAAACCTCACAACAATCAACAGTCATCACCTGATATGTTAAGCTGTGAATATATCAATGTATTTATAAAGCTATTAATACAATTGTTAATAATTGAAAGCATGGAGGAGATACTGTTATATTCCAGCAAACAAGGAGAGCAAACAAAAGGCAAACATACTGAAATAACAGGGGAAAAATATAAGACTATTTAAACTTTCTTTTAAACTGACAAATCAACCTGCTAACCTCCGATATGAAGACCCATCAGAACATTATCCTCTTGGACAAACAAATCAAATCAATTTTTGTAAAACATTTTTTCTGACAAATTGCAATTTGATTCCTTTAAATTAGTAACATTTCCATTCAGATCTACCTAATTCATTACAAAAATTCATAATGTCAGAAATTTAACGTTTTTAAATCCGAAGAACTCGTTGAGCGGACAATAGGCGCTAATTCAAGTGTTATGTCTGGTCCTTCAGAAAAAAACGGTTTACTGTCGGAATCAATATTATTGTTCTCTACTTCTCATGATAAACTGTCAAGCAGGATTTATGAAATCACTGAACAAAACATTTTAGAAGTGTATAGAGAGATGTCAGATTTTTTCCTGTATATTAAATACACATCGTGTACTTCTCTAAAGAATTTCAAAACAAATTAATATATCGATATGATTGAATAGTAAAAAAATGGAACTGGATATAGTATATATATTATATCTAGTCGTTCATAATTCCCACGCAATGATTATTTATAACTTGGACTATACTACAAATTTAATATTGAAAGCAAAACTATTTATTTTTTTCTCGTAATTTTGAATTCATTTTGCTTTGGAAGCCTGTAGAATGTTAAGGTATACCTTAATGAAAATATGTATTTTAAACAATTAAAAAATTAAACAACTTACCATCAAAACCATGAATATTCCCACAGGTTTTAGTAATTGTAAGTATTAAAGACTAATCAATTGCATTAAAGAACTCCGATTAAGATCCTATGGAACTGTAAGATTTAATTCCACCAACTTGATACAATAAAGGCAATAAAACTTTTTATAGTAGGAGTTAAGAAGATCTGTATTCAAATGATTCCGATCAATGCCTGTCTTGATACAATAAGAAAAAAATCAACAATAAACCAATATGGAGGCCCAGGGGTCTGTTCAATAGTGTACCTTACCCCATTAACAAAAATCAATGACATTGTGTCTAATTAAGAATAATTTCTTAAACAAATTGATCTATCTGTTTTAACAAATAAGACATTCTTTTTACAAATTCTCAGTTTCTCCGATAATGTCTGTTGCGTTACAGATAACGAGTCATGTAAGTCGTTCAATAGATCACTGATGTGCTTACTAACAAAAACACTGTGACATATATGGAAGGATAAACAACTCTGACAAACAATTAACTGGTTTTATATTTAATCAAAGTTCTCCTGTTTTGTGATAGGCAAATAGTTGCATAAAAACGAATGAAACAACAATTGTCCTCGCAGATACAATTAGTATGAACGAGCAATGCAAAATAATGAATGAAAAATATGTAAAACTATACCAAAATTGTCAGAACCGAGATTTAACATTAGAGATAGAATGATACTCTATTAGATTTATTTTAGAAAGATTTAGATAGTTGTCAAAAGATGACTGTAAATGACATTATCTTAAAAGAGGGACGAAAGATACCAAAGGGACAGTCAAACTCATAAATCTAAAACAAACTGACAACGCCATGGCTAAAAATGAAAAAGAAACAACATAGAAAACTAAAGAATAAACAACACGAACCCCACCAAAAACTAGGGGTGATCTCAGGTGCTCCGGAAGGGTAAGCAGATCCTGCTCCACATGTGGCACCCGTCGTGTTAAACTGTGTTAAAATTGTTAATACTGTATTGCACTATTCTGTAATTTGTTACAGCCAATCCCTTGTAACTTATAGTTGCACAAATATATTTATGAGATTATATACTAGATACTCCAATCTCGAAGTCTATGATCTTAACACCCTCTGCTTGACATACAACAAAACCCATAAAAGTTTAAAACAGAAGTTCATCGTTCGGCCTTCAATAGTTAGCAAAACCCAAACGGCATAGTCTGCTACGAAACCCCCCGAAATGACAAATTAAAAACCATTCAAAGCATAAAACTCACGAACTTATGTATGTTATTTAGGCATTTTAACGTTAAATATTATACAAACACACTTAAATTCCATGTATATTTTTTTTTAAGGTTAAAAATGTTAAAATGCAAGAAATTCTTTATATGCAAGAAATTCTTTATATGAAAGAAAACAAACCCCATTATGATGTAAAATGACACGAAGTAATTATGACAGAGTTTACAATGTTGGGTCCTCAACCTCAATTCTCTGGTCCTTGGTACATGATTATGCCTTATAATCCTTTAAATTTCGATGTAAATGGATGACTATTTTTGTTGACAAAACACACATTTGTAGTACAAAATTATTGGCCTTTTATCCTAGAAGATGTTTTCAGTTTTTAGATAAGTAAAACAAAAAACTAAACCACTAGCATGACGTTGGACAGTTTGAGCTGCGGTATTTTGGTCCTTTACTTGTTTTATGATACACTATTATACAACTGTATTACAGAGATATATCTTTAAAAGAAATTAAGGTTCACAAATTCAAAAAGTATGAATAATACAGAATTTTCTTCAGTTAAATATTGTTAAGACTAGTTTGATTTATTCAGCATCACTGCTTCACCACTGAATTCCAACCTACCAGAACTAAATACAAATACGATACTTGTAATGAACAAAACAAATTCAAATTATCTGTAAAACTGCATTTTCACTAGCTGCTGTGATTTGAAACAATGATTGAAAAGAGAGGACAACAAAACAGGCATTAAAAATAAGTAAAGGTTATTGAGAGACAAAACATCATGATTTGAGAGAAACCAAAAAGGAGAAAAGCTAAAATAAAAACAAAAAGAGACGCTAAATTAAAGATTTCGCACCTTATGCTAATCAAACCAGAAAAAGAAACCAGGTATTCCGAAAGGTTATACAGTTTCTTCTAACAAAATGTTTAAACTTATACGAACCACTATAGCTGTATGATTAAATACGTTTATATTTGTTGGAATGGTAGATGTTTAAGCTGATTTTCCACAATTGGTTTTGTACTCTCAGTGATTATACACGTTTTCAATTTGTATAAGGCATGTATACTAAGGAGAAACAAGCGGCTTCTCAATAGTGAATTTCTTAATTCCTAGTAAAACCTTATGTTTGAATATCAATTTGTATTTATTTTCAATAATCATCGACATAAACAATCAATAATGGAATAAAAGAAATCAAATTCATAAAGAACAATGATATCCGTATAACATTTGTATGTACTTGTCTGGCGCATTACATTGTAATCATTGACGGCCTTTAAATTAAAAGCTTTTTTTTAGAGATTGTAAAGGGACAACAGAATACAGAATCATAACATTGATGAATACATTCTATATATCGAGGTATGAACGTGAAAGGACAGAACCACTAGGGAAGTTTTCTAACTGACCATCGTCAAAATCTGCTGTTTAACTGTACCGACAAAATCAATTGAAAATTTTGTATCATAAAACCTCACAGCAAAATCCAACAATACAGCGATCTATAGATTGGTGTACAATAGTCCACAGCAACATTAATCGAAAAAGTCCCACGTAGAGAATACTGAAAATTATAAAAAGAATGTCAATGTGCAACGGTGATAAGGCAAACCTGAAATGAAAAACATTTTGTACATGCAAATTCAAAAGAAATTCAACTGTAAAAAGACTGGTAAAAAATCTGTTAGTGGTTTTATTTGAATCAAAGAATTTAAAAGCCATAAAAAGCTCATATCAAACTGTTATAAACTTAATCGGCCGTACTCATTAGCGTCTTTTAGTTTGATAAATAAAAAGTCCTAAGATTTCATTAGCTCATTAAAGATTTTACATCGTCAAAACCAGCGTTATAATACAACACGATAACACACTATTTTCTTTCTTTACTAACAAGTTTTTTAAATCAATGTTTTCATAACCATAAAAGAAACACAGAAGGTAAAGAAATATGTACAGAAAAACAAAAATCCCGAAATCCAAAATGGTTCTAAGAGGGACTCCGTAAAGCCTGTCAAAATCAAACGCTAATGACACAGAAATTAACAACTATAGGTCACCGTATGACCTTCAACAAAGCAAAGCCCATACCGCACAGTCAGCTATAAAAACCAGAAATGACAAATATAAAATAGACGCCTACCGGACCTTCAATGGACAACTCATTGAACATGCTCAAAATTTTTCAACCGACGATAAACGGACATGAACGGATATGGACAACAAGTCTCTAATGAAATGGCACAATCAAACGCTCACAGACATCAGACGAATGGACAACAACTGTCATATTCCAGTCTTGGAACACTCATTTTGTTATGTAGAAAATGTTGGATTTAACCTGGTTTTATAGCTATCAAGTATAAATCATTACCAGTTTGTCTTTGTATTTTACGTCAATTTTGAAACTGTACATTTGTAAATTTACGGGAACAGCAACTATTCGCCTTCACCTAAAGCGCAAAAGAATTGACGTATTAGTCATATCAGAATAGATATTACTCATAGGGGCTAAAATTTATACAGATTTTAACATAGGTTTGTTTTGTATGTCGATAGTGTATCCCTCACGATCGTTCAATGTACAATATTAATCATAAAGGGCCAAACGTTGATAGTAACAGTATAAATTAAACTCCCAGGAATGCTTTATAAAATAAACCTTATCCCATTACAAAGTGAAAACATAAAAACACCATTAAGATTTCTTTACTGATTATTTTGAATATCACTAATTTTTGTGTTAAAATTAAACAATTAAGTTCACTGTTTTTGCAATGCATACTTATCTATTTGTAACGGTGGCGAGGGAGTTTACTTTATTTTTGTTTCAGTCATTAATATGTACAGAATTACTCAGAAGTTACTCCATAATGTTATATGATCGAATGAGTGGTGTGATTTTTGAAAAGGCTTGCTTGCGCATGGTTATCACTTTACCGATAAAACAATTGACACGGCATCAAACATTGAAATTATAAATGTCAATAGAAACATTTTATAAAGAATAGGGTCATTGTATATAAATCGTATTAAACGTCAGATGGGTTTTCAATAACATAAGACGAAAATTAAGTAAGATAGATAAGTACAACTGACACCTACCGATACTTGGTGTTTTAATTCTAACAAACATTAAAAACTTTGAAATTAAGTCCGCCCCTGTTTTTGGTGAGGTTCGTTTTGCTTGGCCTTTAGTTTTCTATGTTGTGTTTGGTGTTTGAGTTTGAATGCTCTTTTGGTATTTTTGAACTCTCTTTTTATGTCTTTCATACAAATTTGACTTTGTTTCTTCTGATCTGGTCAGTTTTTTTCACTGTTTTCTTTCAGCTTTTGATACAGAAATTAGAATCATGCAAATACACATTGCAACTAACGTTTAATTATGTAACTTTGAGCGATTCGCTTTTTTGTTCCAATTACACGTAAGTGCTTTGCCGTGAATTTTTTTAGTTTATTAAAATGTTATGTTGCATGATATGAAGTCATCTAGTATTTCTTACGGTAACAATGTGCAGTAACGTGTTAGTTAACTACGAGTGAATGAGAAAACACTTTTACTAAGATCAATATTGTGACAGTAAAGGGTTTGTTTTATTATATTACGGAACATATTAAGTCACTACGACTGTCAATAATCCAATCTATTTGCCAACACTGGCATTACTGAGAGCACATATTTCAAAACTGTTGAATGTTTCAACTGATGAGGTTTTGAAAGAGAACAAGTAACATGTTCAAAGGTAACAAACCATACAATCTTAAAGTTGTAACAGTAATACAATCATAAAAGAATATGAAATGAAGTTGTATATTCTTCAAATTTGAAATTATCTAGCTTTTTAATATGTCTGACAAAATGATTTTTAGTCTTGCTTTTATAATTAGAGTTTAAAATAACTACTTATCTTTTAGAACAACGATACAATTTTTATTTTTGAATTTGCGTTTTTTTTTTACAGGTAGGTATATAGAAATTGTCACGATATACTCCGCTCATAATGTCAGTCTAACGCCACAATGTTTTTATATCACTTCCTCTACATATGAAGGCAGTTGTAAACTTTACAAAAGGTAATTTAGAGCAGTGATTATGAATGCTCTCCAGGATTACCCTGAAAAATTAACAGACCGGCAAGTTAACTTGCCTAAAGACAGGTCAGCTTGACCAAACTAGACCTGTCGACAGATCAGCTTGACAATACCAGTCCTGTGAACCTCTGCTTTTCGACCTCAGGAATAGATTACCTTAGCTGTGTGTGGCAAAACGTTTAGGAATTTTGGTCCTCAATACTCTTTAACGTCGTACTTTATTTGGCCTTTTTAACTTTTTATGGAATCGAGCGTCACTAATGAGACTTTTGTAGACGAAACGCGCATCTGGACTAAATACAAATTTAATCCTGGTATCTATGATGAGTCTATTTTTCTTTGGACATGTCTGATATATGACACATCAGTAATTTCAGTCACGGGGACAGGTCTGTTTCTTAATCGGTCCTTTATTGTCGCTGATTGGAAGTGGATTCTTAAATGATATTCCCCAATCAAAGCGGTCATGTTTACTTGTTTTACTTTGGATCATGTTAACTTATTTTGGAGCATACGAGAACAAAGTTAACTTTTATAAGAACAGGTCTGGTTCTAACAAAGTAGTCCAGATCGATCCCTGGTTTTAATAGCAGATTTAGGTATATATTTGAATATGACTTGTTTGAGCAAAGTGAACTCCGTCCAGATTTAACTTCAATAACTGACCTGTCATTACGTCATTTCTTTGGGCATTCATAAAAACAGTCCTATGACCAATTATTCTTTTTACGTTATCATAAATTCTGTCATAGGACCGATCGGAACAGTCCTGAACACTTCCCCAAGCTATTTTTCACCAGTCATAAGTTGTGGTCATCAATTTAACTAGCTGACCAAGTTAGGACTGTATTCATCTATATAGTAGACAGTTGTATAATAAGTATTTATTCCTACTGCCTAGCCTAACAAAATTTAGAAACTATATCGTGATTTCTCAATTTGTTTTATTTTTACTAGTTTTAATTTTTAGTTTAAATACTAAAACAACCATATTGTGTGTGTTGCTTCAAATATATTGGTCCCAAGCGATTAACATTATCATATGTTTTTTGTCTTAACAATTTTGGATAGATTTATATTATACAGGCTTTAACAAATACATAAAATTATCTGTTATTGGTTTTTAGAAGTCATCAAATGCACACACAAGCTGCAACACTAAGTTTTCTTTAAGATGACTATTAATCTTTTATTTAAATTTAATGAAAAAAGGGAAGTACGCTTTTACCCTTAAACGTTATATATTCAGATGCTGTTAATGATGTTTGGAGTATTGTGACGTGTGTCCGAGCTAAACCCCCTTTCCCAGAGAATAGTAAAGGCAGTATTTTCTTTTTCATTTTTTCAAACTTTTTATCATAACCTTTTGTTAAGTCTCTGAATGATAGATTAATGGGTTTTAGTATGTATTTATAATAGAATTAAATGATTAAAAGATTTTTGTCTCAATGATGTGTAATATGTCAACTAATTAATTAGAGCTATTGGAAAATTCATGAGCAGATATTTATTCTTATATCCGTTATTCTGTCTACAAATAGATTCTAATTATTATAAAAACTCATGTAAAGTTACACCATTTGTCATAGTATGTCAACAGATTTTGAATTTTTAAAAAAGTCCACATAAATATTCACTAACAAATCTTTTATCTTTTAAACAAATAATTTAACAGTACGTTGAATTGAAAAAAAACCCACCAGAACAAAAAGGTTCTTAATATTGTATTATTGATGCATTTTTTAGTATTTGATCGTTTGATTATAAACTTAATATAACAATAATTAAATGGGTTAAGTCTTAAGGAACGGACATTGTTAGCAATAAATACTTCGTATAAGCTGAATATTTGTAACTCCCAAATATATATATGAAAAGACAATATAACAAGTTATCATATGCATTATAATTACTTATTTATATTTTTTTCAAAATTGACATTTTTTTTCGAAATTTACTAAATTGTGTAATATTACATGTATTTCATTTCTCATACTTTTTTGGAGTATCCTTTTGATCAAGAATGAGCACACGGATAATCCGTATGCAGCATTTTATGGGGAAGAACATTTTCTTTAGATTTTTAAAAAAAACAGATGTTTAATTAATTTTGCACTCGTCGAAAGTGTTACTCTTATGATTAAGGATTTTTTTTAAATGACAAAACAGATGAGAAAACAATGTTTTGTAAATATCAATTTGATCTTAGCTTTGACATTGCGTAACTTCTAGTATTGACCATGTTACTGAATTTCAAAATATTTGATTGATTACGTTTATGAAGTTGACACAAGATGTTTTTCTGAAAAAAATGATAATAAAATTATAACTCGTCACAGGTTGCATCATGGAAAATAGTATGTCTATTTATATATAATTAATTACAGAGGTCATGTTGTCATTGTTTTTATGGTATTTCCAAACATGACCTTTACAAATCAAAATTATTAACTTACTATTGAGGGGCAAAAATCGAAAATTAAACTTTTCATTCATACCACAAATCACCCCTTTCCAGCCATAGATAAACTGAGTGTTCGAGACAATCATTTATATCACAAATTGACCCACCTTCCACATATAGGTTAACTGGGTGTCCGAGACACTCATTCATACCACAAACTAATGTATTTCTACGCATAGGTTTGCCAAAAATAGCATTTTCATCATATACGAAAGCATCTTTTTTTAATTATTAAATCGAACATAGAAATAACAAATATTGTAGACTGGATGTTAAAGAACTATCCATAGATCTTCAATTAAAGTATTCCCATATGAAAACAATGTCTTAAAAATTCACTTCAAGTCTCTTTCCAGAGCAATACATTACTATCTATTCATTGAGTTACACGACATCTCCCAATACACAGATACATACACATATTTTACTCAACTTGTTTGCATTCTTGCTTTTGTCATTAGTGACAAATAATGCTCGTTATTTGTCACATTTTTTATTCCCTTACCTAAAAGATAAAATGAAATGAATTTATTCCTATTTGTTAGGTGTAAGTGTACAGAGGAAAACAGCTACTCCATAGAAATCGACAAAATAAGAAGCAGGCAGTAGTTTTCCAATTTCTAAATAGCCCGCCCACATGTCAACTAAAACAACTCGTAACGTATTCAATTACGATAGGGTACATTGAAAGAGTGTAAGTTTGCCACAAAATAACAAATTGGTATTGGTTTTGATGCAGAAAAAGTGCATTTATGAAATTTCTTCTTCATTTCTTATATCACTGGCAATGAATAGGAAATATTTGAAATAGAAAAAATAGCATACAGTGGAGAACATTAGCACTTTGAATTGACGAAAAGAAACCAACCAATAATCGCAACGGAATGAAGATTACAAAATCGATAAATTTTGCATTGTTGAGTAAACTGCAAGTTTCCAATGTGTCAATAAAAAGGTAAAAATCATACCAGTGTAATTAAGGACAGTGACATCAAGCATTGAACACTGGAATAATTTGTTTTTTGAATAGACCAAATTTCATTGCTTTTAATCATTTTAGTAGTTTCGTAATTTTTCCTTAACCTGTATTTGTTCTTGCTAATTAAAGAACGGACACAATACTACTACTACTAAGATTGACCTATAGCTACAGTCGAAGGAAAATATGTACCATATCATATTATACTTACATGTACAGCTACTGCAAATCACTTCAGTAATTTTAATGCTGATATGTAAGAAAGTCTGAAAATAGGACATATATTTATTCCAACATATTAATCAAATACAACTGACATTGTTGTAACAAAAACAATTCTTAAAAATATACAAAACACAACATATAAAACTAAAGACTGAAAATCAGGAACCAAACCAAAAAAATATCGTAAGTGTTTCAATGTGGTTAACTAATATTGATCCTCTTTTTGTAGCCGTCATGTTGCTAATTTATGCATACATTTGGTATCGAGTCTGATGCGGGGATTGAGGTAACGAGAATTGAAACATATCCGCCATCATCTACTTAACAGATATTTCATAACGGTCAACCAACTCTTGATAACGTTATGTCGAGGAATACGTTTGAAGTTATTGTTTGGCGAATAATGTTAACAATGTTGAGCATATAAAAAACTGTATACTTTTATAAATCTTGGTTCTAAAATTTATACACTTTGAACCCATTGGCTGATGAAGTGTTCTTTTTCGAGCGCCAGTCTTTTGACGTAGAAATTGCACCTTTCGGACCAAAGTATAAGCCTGAATTCTCTAAAGAGAGTTTTTTTTTAAATATTCAATAACTCAATGATATGGTTGCTCGTAAAAATTTCAAAGTGATGACTTGTATTTTTTTCCAAGAATCTTTGAATGAAAGCTTCTTTTTAAGCATCAATCCATTTAAAAAATAATAGTAATAATATACAAGTCCTGCAATACGCTCCTATAATGTTGCTGTTTTAAAATGGATATCAACATTGGAAATATAAACTAAAATTATATCAATGACCAATTTCATGCCCTACCTACGATAGTAGAGGGGAGTTATGTTTTCTTGTCTGTTCGTCCGTTCTTCCGTTTGGCCGTTGTCCGGCTGTCCCGCCTCAGGTTTAAGCTTTTGGTCAAGGTAGTTTTTGATGAAGTTAATATCCAATCAACTTGAAACTTAGTATACATGATCACTGTGATATGATCTTTCTAACTTTAATGCCAAAATAGAGTTTTTACCCCAATTGCACGGTCCACTGAACATAGAAAATAATAGTGCGAGTGAGGCATCCGTGTTCTATTGACACATTTTTTTTGATTCGATTCTAGACTATCAGTCAAATAAATCTGTTTCATATCATGTTATTATAGACTTATCAATTAAAACAGATTTGTAAATCTAATGTTAACTATGTGATGTGTTGTATAATTTTTGATTAACATTAAATGAAGCAAGAACATCCAATAGCCAGTCTATCTAAAAACTGATTTATATGTATCATTCTATTATTTACACGTCAAGTATTGTTTTCGCCTAAGATTATTTCTTTATTGTATGTTGGTGCATCTTGTGCATGGAAATTGGTACCTTTTATGTTATAATTGTCGGCATCTGGTGCAGAAATATTGGCACCATTAATGTTATCAAACTTCATAAAGAAGTCTTCTTACTGTTAGAGATTTCTTTTCAGGACACTATATTGGTTTCGAATTTTTAGATTTAATTGATAATCTAAGTAAATCATTGTCATTAATAGATATAGGAAGATGTGGTGTGAGTGCCAATGAGACAACTCTCCATCCAAATAACAATTTATAAAGGTAAATCAATTTAAGTCAATGTACGGCCTTCAAAACGGAGCCTTGGCTTACACCGAACAAAAAGCTATAAAGGGCCCCAAAATTACTAGTGTAAAACCATTCAAACGGGAAAACCAACGATCTAATCTATATAAGCACGGATTGGTTGACTGATATCATGTGACCATGTTTCAACACATAAGTAACGTGACATGTATCGGGTACAAATCTTTAGATAGCAGACGAGTCGTCTGATTGGTTAATTTCCCGATTGTATCCAATTCCCGGATGTTACATTTCAACAAGGATGGTTTAGCATTTTGAATGATGCATGTGCAGCTTACCCAATCGACTCACAGTTTTGAGCTTTTTTGCGATTCCTGCATTTTTTCTTGATCTTATGTTAATGGATGTGAGAGATTTGATCATCGATGAATAAAAGGGAACAGTAGTACACCGCTGTTCAAAAGTAAAACATCGATTAACAAAACTGGGTTAAAACTAAAACCGAGTGAGACACAATAATTGTACGAGGAAAACCACAGAACAACAGAAACACTTTAATTCTTAGTTGCAAAGGAACACAATCTGCGACCCTTTTAATTGATATATATATCCTATTCGTATTGTTTCTAACAGCAATTTTTGAGAAGGTACCTCATTTGAATTTGACAAGTACTTTTCTGTCATGCACGTATTGATCCGGAAGATTATTTCTATTTACAGTTCTGCAAAGAACTGATTTCTTTGTAAAACAATACGGAAGAAGTGTGTTGAGAATCTGACAAAGAAGTTTAAGCAAGGATTGTTCAGAATGTAGTCACGCATGTGGCGTGACATAGCTCTATATAGTTACAAGTTGTGATTTAATTAATTGACATATGTACCAATGGCTTTCAAACACATATCCAGATGTGACATTAACAAATCTGAATTATAATATAAAGACCATGTAAAATTATCGATTGTAGATTCTTACAGTCTTCCAAGCACGCTAACAGAACATTCTCTACCAAGCTTGCTGCGATGTTAAAAAATATACAATTACGGAGTAAAATAACTGAACGTGTTTATCCACACAAAAGAAACGAAAATTTGTCTTATCTCTTCAAAATAGATTTAACTTGATCATAAGACCAAATTTCTGTATTGTCACGAAATATTTATCGGTCTTCTGAATCGGTTTCTACATTTAGCGAACGATCTAGGATAATACTAAAAATAGCAGGTGTAATATACTTTTTACGTCATGCCGATCACGTAACTTGGAAAAACAACTTCTTTGTATGATCAGCAAAGGAGCTATCAAAAGTTTTAGTTAACTTTATGCATTGATTACATGTTTCATAAAGAATGTAATAAAATTGAATAAGATTAAACCCTACCTTTCCATGCACCCCTTCACCATTTCACAGTACATAATGTATGTAAAACATTTCCGAATTAAGCATTCTTAATTTCCAATAATGGTTATCATCATTGTCGCAAAGTACGCTTCTTCTTATTACACAAAAATCCATTGTACGATGCATGAAAATAAAAAATCTCTGACTTAATGATAGCTTTGCCTGATTGGACCAAAATTGATAAGAGCACTTCAAGATCGACAACATGCAATGGGCACACGAATTATTAACCCTTTTAAGAAGCTGGGGCTTGTGAATACTTTATTGATGATCCACGACAAATTTGATGTTGTCCCAGCAAACAAAGCCTCCAGCAATATCCATCATAAGCAAAAATTGCTATTCAGAAAGTTTAACTATCAAATGTGAAAATTCATAGTATCAATCACGAAAGAGATGTTAGAAAAGAACAAATAACAAAAGTTTTTGACATTATCATACAAAAAGACTATGAAAAATCTCACGTTATAATTGTAAATACTTAACTCAACAAATTCCTAATCAACACGATATTATCACAGGTTATCAGGATGTTAGACTAAATATCTGTGCTTTGCCACCTACTCTCCATAAATGTAAAAAAAATATAACAGTGTTATACTGCTGTTCAAAATAAAAATAAAAATTACTTTCTTGATGTTCTTTATGGTCACATGGCTATTAAAATATTTCGGTTTCTATACATCCTTGACTTTCAAACATTGAGCTTACGAGTTCCTGACGAAGGTAAATCCAGAAGAGCGCTTTAGACGCATGGAATTTATAATATTTCAAACGATAACTCTTTCAGTTAAAAAGGGTAGGTGATTTAGGGATGGGATCTTATTCAGTGACTTGTAGAAATAACAATGCACCAAGTCATAGATTATAAGAGATAGTGTATAAAATACTTTAACAATTTAGGGCAATACCCCAACCACCATTATTTAATCAAGCAAACAAAATATTTTGCTCTAATAAACAACAATAAAAACTAAGAACAATCATAACGTAAATTCAAATAAGTATATGAATGACTTATTTGGAGATTTACTGGTTGAAACAGACAATAAAAAATATTGTACGTAGCTCTACGTTTTAATTGCATTATCACCGTGTTATAAGTGATCATGATGTACTCGCCATCAGTAATTGTAACACTGAAACAAAATTACCTCATTACTAAAACGAGTTACTTTGGATTATTTATGTTTTTCTTGCTTCATATGTTGTACATGCCAGGCAATATTCAGTGAATCGGTTATGATTATAAACCACTTCACGATAATCTGTGCTGTTAACGACTTTTGTAAATCAAATTGCTGAAGTTAAGTCAGAACAAAAAATAAATACAAAATCAAATTATGCATAGGAGATAATAAAAATTGAGAAGACGAAAAGGTCATAGGTAAATGCCCAATTTCCAATTTCTTTGACCTCATTCATTCTGTGTTCGAAATCTTTGCTGTTTCAAGCTTTTAATCAAAATTCAAATTCATACTGTAACAAGCTTGACTGTTGTATCCATACTTTCCCCAACTGTTTAGGGTTCAATCTTTGCATCATATCAAGTAACGCCCTTACATATTTTATTTAATGGGAGAAAAAAATATGCTGTATATGTTTAAACTGAAACCGCAATCTCATAACGGAATGAAAAATAACATGATATCAGTTTTACTGTGGATCACTGGATCATTGAATAACTACGTCAGGCTTGCTTAACACCAAATTAGGGAGTTGTAATTTCGATTTCAGTACATATCCTATTATATAATCTAAAAAATGAAAATACTAGAAGACAATAGTGGAATAAAATTTCAAATGTATAGAGAATTAGGGAATTCGAAATCATCCAATATGAAGTCATGGTTGTTGTTGGTCAATTGTTTTCTTTATTTATATATTGTTATATTCTAATTTGCATATTTCTAAGTAAATAATCGTATGGTTCATTGTTTTAAAACAGATATCAAGGTTTGCTAAACACAATTGAGATGAAACATAAAGGAGTACACTCTGACAAATATTTAACTGCTGTTCTTTTCTAATCGTTTAACATTTGCAAATTTTGCAAAATGATGTCTCATCGTATAAGTTGTTGTCAATCTTACAATGATTATTTACTACAATTATCAACACGATTATTTGAGCAATACATGAGTGCATCTAGTAGAACAAGCGTTAAAAATGAACACCGTCGTATAAAAAAGTCGACACCGAAATAAAAATATTAGACAATATTTACTTATGACTTTGCTAACGAAAAATACATAAAATTGAGAATGGAAATGGGGAATGTGCCAAAGAGACAACAACCCGACCATAGAAAAAAACAACAGCAGAAGGTCACCAACAGGTCTTCAATGTAGCGAGAAATTCCCGCACCCGGAGGCGTCCTTCAACTGGCCCCTAAACAAATATATACTAGTTCAGTGATAATGAACGCCATACTAATTTCCAAATTGTACACATGAAACTAAAATAAAAATAATACAAGACTAACAAAGGCCAGAGGCTCCTGACTTGGGACAGGCGCAAAAATGTGGCGGGGTTAAACATGTTTGTGAGATCTCAACCCTCCCCTTATACCTCTAGCCAATGTAGAAAAGTAAACGCATAACACTACGCACATTAAAATTCAGTTCAAGAGAAGTTCGAGTCTGATGTCAGAAGATGTAACCAAAGAAAATAAACAAAATGACAATAATACATAAATAACAACAGACTACTAGCAGTTAACTGACATGCCAGCTCCAGACTTCAATTAAACTGACTGAAAGATTATGATTTCATCATATGAACATCAGGCACAATCCTTCCCGTTAGGGGTTTAGTATCATACCATCATAACATATGTGAGAAGAACATAACCCGTGTCATGCCAACAACTGGTTTTTGAATAAATGTGTTTAGTTCCGATGCAAAGACCCTATAAGTGAATCAATATTAACGCCAAAATATGCAATCTTTAATGACCTGACAACAGTATCGTAACTATATCCCTTCCTAATAAGTCTATTCAAAGGTTTTGTTAGTTTTTGAGGTGAATACTGACACTTTTGAGCTTTATAAAGAATATTTCCATAAAAAATTGGATGTGAAATACCTGAACGTATAAGAAGTCTGCATGTTGAGCTATATTTACGAATGATGTCCTTATACCGATGATAACATTTAGTAAATGTTTTGACTAGTTTGTGATATCGAAAACCCTGGTGTAATAATTTTTCAGTAATACATAAATTTCTCTCGTTAAAAACTAAAACATTGTTACATACACGAGCGAATCGTACAAGTTGAGATATATAAACACCGTAAGATGGTGACAAGGGAACGTCACCATCTAAAAATGGATAATTAACGATAGGAAATGAAAAATCATCTCTTTTATCATAAATTTTAGTATTCAGCTTTCCGTTAGTGATATAGATATCAAGATAGAGGAAAGGGCAGTGGTCATTGTTAGTATTAGCTTTATTTAAGTAAGTTCAACAGGATAAATGTCTTTAATATACATACTGAAGTCGTCATTATTTAGAGCCAAAATATCATCCAAATATCTAAAAGTATTATTAAATTTGTTTATCAGATGTTGTTTCGATGGGTCTTTGCTTATTTTTGTTATAAATTGTAACTCATAGCAATACAAAAAACAGGTCCGCAATGAGTGGTGCACAGTTAGTCCCCATTGGAATTCCGATAATCTGACGATATACAGAATCCCCAAAGCGAACAAAAATGTTATCTAGTAAAAATTCAAGGGCATATATAGTATCAAAGCATACCCAATTGACATAGTTTTTTTGTTTATTGCTACTAAAAAATGACCTAAAAGAGTTTGAACATATATATTCACATTCTGACTTTTTAAATGCCAATTTAATTAGGTTTGTGAATTTTTTCTTAATGAGAATGTGAGGCAATGTGGTATACAGGGTAGAAAAATCAAAACTTTGAACAGATTTAAAATCACCAATATAAGCAAGCAATTTATCAAGTACTTCCAACGAGTTCTTCACACTCCAAAAAGTAATTAATTCCACTATTTTCGAAGGCCTTATTTGAACAATTTATTATCAGGTTATTAATTGTACCAAGTGTGCTGGTAAGAAGAATAGACAATTTAGTGGTGGAACAATGGCTTGAAGACGAAATAAATCTATATTTGTAAGGTGTTTTGTGTAGCTTCGGAAGCCAGTACATAGTTGGGACTTTCATTGTATTTGGCTCTGCTTGTAAAGCGGTAGCTAAAAGTTTATGTTTGTTACAGATGTCGTTTTCTGAAAATGGAGTCAGTTGGAATGTTGGTGAATTGGTGATTTCTTTTCTCAGAACCTCAATGTAAAATTTACGTCAAACAATAATAATATTATAAGCAGCTTTATTGGCCGGGACAAAAACAAATTTCTTAGTTTATGTTTGATACGAGAAATAGGTTATTTTTGGTTATTGTTAATAGTAAAATGTTCTTTAAAATGTTGAATACGTATATCAACTATCTTCATTACTGAATTAAAAAAAGAGTCCAAAGATTTTTTGTCAGCTTTTTCCCGTTTTATCCATTTCATACAGTAAGTATGGAGTGAATCGTGGACGATATTACGACACTCATTCCAATTAATAATTGACGGGGGACGATATTTAGGTCCTTTACTGAGAAATGATTTTAACTCTCGGTCTTGAACGATGTTAAGATCTCCTGTTATAACATGGGAAATGGGTCCATAAATATATTCGGAGGTACTACAATTACATGAAGTAGGTGTATTTTCACTGATATTAACATCTTTACACAGTTGACTATAATTAAACACAAATTTCCGGGTAGATTTTTTGTAAATATAACAAATAAGAGGTAGCTCAGTATTGTCAAAATATCCAGGAATTTGTTCTTTAACAGAATGGTCGTTAAATATACCGACAATATTTACAAAATCAAAACCTTTATTGACATACTTTATTTTAATAAAATGTTTTTTATGATTTTCAGGGTGATCAATTTTGGGAAATAGTTTAGAATAACAATATGCAATAATAATTTGAACAATTTCATACTTAGGACTGCTATATGAAATTGTGTTGCAATCCTCCAAAATTTTATTTAACTTATTAACCGGTAATGAACAGAGTTTTGTTAACAGATAATGTCTGCCGTTGTTTTTTGAAAGAGAAATTAGGTCAGAAATATTGGTATGATTGGTCCGAAATTTTCTTTGATTGCGATTTGTCCTACGACCGTGAGAACGGTTTTTACGAATAGTTTTAGAAACTTTATCCAAAATGTTAACGGAATCGGTTCTAGATATATTACCAATCCCCATGATATTATCATTAAGACCGAGAGGGTAGGCTGTCTGTAATTTTTTAATCCAATTTAATTCAATTACCTTCCGTGATCGTACAAACTTTGAATGAGATTCACCAGGCTGCTTATTTACTACTTCTAAAGGTTGAACTGCTAAATCTTTAAAAGGATGGTTGTGCTTCTTAAGGTGTTGGTAAATGATACTTTTGAATTTATTGGGTCTTTTAAAACGATACAGATGTTCTTGAGTGCGTTTAGATAAATATCGTCCTGTTTCTCCTCCTTACTGAATACCACATCCCGGTTTGTTTCATGTGAGTAAATAAATAATACTGTTTGTTTTACAAGTTTTATCAGTTTCAAAATTAAAAGAAAATGTGCGACCATTAAACGTGGACCTGGCCGTATTGTTAAACTCTTGATATACACCGATATTTTCCCACGTACCATTGAATTTACGATACAGTAAATTAACAATTAATTAAAACTAGAAAATGCACAATCCTTAAAAGCCTCAAGAAAATTTAGAAGAAATCGTGACTTATAAAGAAACTTTTTTTTATAGATATGATTTATTGCCATATTTTTTTTATTAACAGATATTACTATACTATGCAAAACGGAAAATGCGTTAACTATGCTTCCATTTTCTTAAATGATAGGAAGAAGTGTAAATATTCGGTATCTTGTTTTCGAGTTATGAGATCTAAAACTTTTATAACCCTTTTATAACCACCAAAAATAGCAAATGCCGTGTCGTTGTTCTCCTAATATATTTAATGCGTTTCCCTAAGTTTTAGTTTGTTAACCCGATTTTGTTTTTTGTCCATGGATGTATGAGTTTGAACAGCGGTATACTACTGTTGCCTTTATTTATCCATCCCCAAATAAAAAAGCCCCAATATTGAAAAAGAAAAATGACATCTTAAAAAAGCGTTTTTTGTTGGCGTCTAAGCTAGAGTTAGTTGTATGTTTGTTATGGTTTTGTTAGTCATATTTGTTGTATGTCAGTGATATATGTTTTTATCATATACTTAGACTAAATTACAGATGATTTTTACTTATAATAACATTGAATTAACGTAAACTCCATATTTTTCGAATTGGTGCTTAGCGGGCTGATATGAAAAGTTTATCACATGCTTCGATTGTTATCACACGCCTTTCCGTAACGTTATCGCCTGGCATCCCTGTGATACTCGGCAAATTCCGGAAAACACACCTCAATGCTATGTTTTTAGTGAAAAACATTACAAGTAGTGTACAAAACAATTATTTGGATACTGGAAAGTGTATTGTGTAAAAAAATAAATAATAATAAAAAATAAAAAAAATAAAAAAAATAAACGCATTTTTTGAAAGTTTTAAACATAATTTTGAAAGTTTCAAACATAATTTAGAAAGTTTCTTTAAAAAATGGTTGACTTTTCTAAACAGTGTTCATTATGTGTATTGTTGAATTATTTATTTTGTCGATTTGTCCATATTAGAATATTTTTCTTCTCTGTTGAGGCTTATGATAGAAAGATTTCATATCGAATGTACTAAATCTGGACGACGGCACATCGATGAAATTTTCAATCTTTGAACTTCTTTTTTGGAACCACGTTAAAGGGTCATTTTAATGTATCTGTTATTTTTCTCCATTGTAGAAGCATCTGATAAAAGATCATAACATGTCAATTTTTATATTTCATTCATTATCAGCCCTCGGTCAATATCAGCCCTCGAGCAATGCGGCTCTTGGGTTATCCAATGGACTATACCGGAGATACCGAAGTAAAGACAAACTTATCAAGTACAGAGAAATTGAGACACGAAGACAATTATCGTTATGACGATCGGAGAAGTTATGATAAGTCCAGTCACATCAAAACAGATACGATATACGAACTGTGTTTCATTCTATTCTACAACTCGTTAGAATTGATAAAATAAAAACATTCCTGATTCAAAATAAGTGATATAAGCCTTTGTGATTTCTCTTTATTAGTGAATTGTATAGGAAGAAACAGTCCATTAATCTGGTATTGAATTAACTTCAAGCGAACTTTCATTATTTTCAGTCATATTGAATTACCAGTGATAATAAAGTACTTTCACGCAATGATTCTAACAATCCGACAACCAAACTTGAATAAAAGGAAGGAGTACATGTAACCAAAAATAAATTTGTTTTCCATGTTTCATATTATTCATTTCCAATAGTTATTTTAAGTGACGTATGGTATACCAATATCGTTCTGAGAATTATCAGCGTCTTAAGAATAAATACCAATCGTCTATGGCGTATGTCGCAATATACAAATTCACTTGTATGTGACGTTAAATGAAATCGTGAACCTTGCACAATAATCTAACTATAAAAAATTACGGATATAGTATGTTTTAAGTTTAAGTTAAAGTGAACGAATTTTATACTCAATTGTTCATTGTATGTCAACATTGACGTAGATTTGCATCGTACAATATTGTAAATTCTTACAGATATATAAACTCATCATAGATAACAGGATTGCATTTTGTATTTGCGCCAGACGCACGTTTCATCAACAAAAGACTTATCAGTGACGCTCGTATATTTTTTTTAAATGTCTTTTTGAGACAAATTCTGTTATTGGGACGTTACTCCACATACTATTTTATGTGAATAAAAAGAAATATAAGCAATATCATTTACAATTGATCATATAATAGAAAGAGTAAAAATTTCATTAACCGGAAAACCTTCATATAGCATATATTGTATTTTCCTATTTTAAGGCAAACGGAAGCAACATTTCTCAAGATTTTCCCCGTGATTTTGGTTGATCAATAATGCTCGAAAACATATTGCAATTGGAAGACATCTCGAAAATAAACAACCTTAAGAATTACAAGGAACACATCATTTCTTGTATTACAGAAAACGCTTTCCGTTCTGTATACATGAAATTATTTTAAGACATTTCATCTTGTTTTAACAAAGATTTATAAAAATCTTCAAAACATCTCTGCAGCACGCTGTTTGATACTTTCTACCCGAGAAGAAAACACGATGCTACATGTATTGACCATTGCCAAAAATTTTACTTGTAACATGCGCAGATATCATGCAAACATTAATTTTATTCTTTGAGTCATGTAAATGCATTTGTGATTGAGGGATAAATGCACGCGACCTTCAAATTGACAGATTGGACAATATTATAACATTATTTCGTTAAGCAAACGCGTTAATGCTTTATCTTTATCATGTATCTTCACCTATAGTGGTTTACTTGTAGCTTCACCAAACTTAAAATTCTGAATTTTCCTGGTGAGGTTTAACCAAGAAATGTAGATAAATATTGTATAAGTATGTCCATATATAGATAAATCGTTTCATATATAATGTGTTTTTAAACTAAGACGATTTCAACCAGACATTTACACATCGGTTGAAGATAGGTGTTTAACTTTCTTAAAAAGTGCTTTGATACTCGAGAAACACAAGCAAATATACATTTTTAAAAAGTAAGGTTCTGATCAACAACACATTTTTGTGGCATTTAAACATTTTCAACTGATTTTTGTGTCCGCTACCTATATTGTCGATGGATCCGCTTTCCGTCCTTTTTGAGGTCATGTTCTTTAATCCTTAGTTTTTGTCTTTCTATTTGATTTCTGAGAATTCAAAATCGGTTAACAACCGTTGACTAAATATATATATTTTAATGAATCAATAAAGAGAAGTAAAATGATATATACAGTTTTTGAACATTATAATTAAATGACAAAAAAGAGTAAGAACAGGCAATACATGTATATTTTTTATTAAAGCTATAAAAATGAATAGAAAAAATTCGTTTGAAATTAGAAGAAGTAATATGATTGCCAAAATGGTTCTGATTTGCATAAAGACAAGTGACAAAGACTATGCCAGGAGGGCAATCATAAACTCTAAGCCAAGGACAGACATACAAACATAAAAAAATAACATGACAAAAAGAAAATCTATAAAAGGACAAATAACAACAACGCTTGGCAAGAGTGCTTAGATTGAAACACACGAAGGCCACAAAACACGGGTTGAGCTCAGTAAAAAATTGCAGCTTATTGATGCCAATATAAAGTATATTTCTTTCGAAATATAGTTTCATAAAGTTATGAGGCAGCTAGTGCACGCTCATTTTACACTCACATAAAAAAAAACTTATTTTTGTATTGGGTCACGATAAATTGTTATTATTAAAAGTTAAATTTGTTTTGAAAGAACAAAAAGTAAGAACAATATTTCCTGATCAATAAAGATTTCTCGTGATGATATTAACCACAAGGTAGTATAATTATATACATACAGTTGTTAAATCAAATAATCTGTGTCAAAAGTACTTACTGTTTAAAAAGTAATATCACAAAAACACTATGTGACAATCTCATTTCAGATATTTTTTAATTACATATGACAAGGTGAAATTTTTACACTTATGTTGAAATTTATTGCAATTCATGGTAGTAAAAAACAAATCACAGCTATATTAATTAGAAAACTATTGTGAAATTTGTCATTTATGATCAACTATGTGAAAGTTTAAAAAGAAGACTAGTAACCCAACGATGAAAGAAAAACGAAAACCATCTTTTTCTCTTTCTGTTTTGTTGTATTGTTTGATAGCTGTCCCCTACATATCTATTTGTTCAAGCATGAAGTCAAAATAAGGAATTCAGCAACAGACAAGTATATCTACAAGATGATATATTAAGCTCAAATTCAACAAAAGCACAGAAAAGATCATGTTAAAGGAGGATAAAGTTTAATCCACAATTTTCTACATAAGAAAATGCCTGTAAAAGCCAGGACTATGACAGTTATTATACATTCGCTCCATGCGTTTAATATTTATTTGGCCACTTGATTAGGAACTTTTCGTTTTGAATTTCCTCGTAGTTTGATATTTCTGTTGTCTTACTTTATATATTAGCCGCTTAAAAAATGTTTGGTCCATTATAAAATATGCATTCAATTTGAGTGTAAATGTATAAAGTGTGAACTATTTTAAACGTAAACCGTCCTTCTCCTGGCGGAGGATTCATTTTTTTCCTCGGACTGCTGTACTGAAAATTTGTTTTGCAAAGATTTATCCAAGAAAATAAAAAAATAAACGTATTGAAAAAAGATTGTGCATTTAAAATTAATCAGGAATATGACAGTAGGTGTCCATTCGTTTGGCGTGTTTTATCGATTGGTTTTGCCATTTGATAATGGACTTTCCGCTTTGAATTTTCAGTTTTTTTGAGATTTTACTTTTTATATATTGCCATGTATTTTTCCTTGAACGTTTGTACTGAAAATTGGTTTCGCGAAGATTCATCCAAGACACTAGAATGAATAGTAGTAGCACAATTGTGTGCTCAATTATACATTTTTGTATTTACAATTTGTTATTAAATAAACTTACTACACAATTGGAATATCATTATCAAAACAAATTGGTTGTTTAAATCTATGCTATTTATTATTTGATATGTTCATTCGTTGTCTTTGTGTCCTTTTTGTATGATTTACTATGTGTTATAAATTAGCAAATGATTGAATGTCAAGGGTTAATCTATTACCGAAAACTACATTTAGAAAGTAGAAGTCCATATCTCTGTAGTATTCAGCGACATGGGTACAGTTTAATAATAAAGGAGATCATAACATGTGATTGAATTAGGCTTTAGTCAGGAACATACAGAATGTGATTGTTTATCATACGTTTGCATGCACTCAGACATTCCCCTTACATACGAATTTGATGTTGTACCACAAATCAAGAATCAATTGAAGAGCTTTGGAAGCATTTTGATTTTGATTTTGAAAAAAGTAAAGTCACAAAAATACTGAACTCCGCGGAAAATTCAAAATGGAAAGTCCCTAATCAAATGGCAAAATCAAACGTACAACACATCAAACGAATGGACAACAACTGTTATATTCCTGAATGGTACTGACATTTTCAAATTTAGAAAATGATGGATTGAACTTGTTTTTTTAGCTCTTTTAAACTCTCACTTGTATGAAGATCACCTAAAAAAATCCGTTATTTTTACAACGATGTGTGTACATAACAGACATAATCGGTAAAAAGTCAAAATATGGTTACATCAGTTATCATTGTGTTACAATCTAAAAACAAACACACATTTACAAAAAAGCAAACAAAATTATCTATCAAATTAAAAAAACACATTCATCGTTTCGCTTGTTTGGTGTCAGAAAATGTAAACGTCACATAGGAAATTTTTTTGTCGTTCAATGTATATTCAATACAATTATAATTTCACATGGAGAATGGTGGTGTGCAGGGTTAAAAAATCAAAATTTATATAAGAATTAATTTCAGAAACTGACCGAGATTTAAAATTAATCAGAAGTTCTTTAGAATTTTTAAGAATCCATATATGGTAAATACTCTACGCGAGGAAAATAATTTTGTCGTCTGTCGTTCAAAGTAATATCAAATTTATAATAGAACAATAACATAATGACATATAACATTAATTATTTATAATATATTGGTTGGTTAAAAGCAAGTTTAGATATAAGTATGGTGAATGTTATATGGTAATTGGAAGCGTTTAGACATCGATGATTATATCCCTTAAAAATGTTAATTGTTTTAATTGTGTCTGTAATCGTTTGAGTTCAACTTTGATTTTCGTTTTAAAAATATTTTTAAAAACACGTTTACTTTTTGTCTAAGTGTAACTGGTTTTAAATTTGCAAGTAAGAGCGGCTTTTTTCCTCTTACGTTTTGAGGAACAGTATTTTACCATTCTATGAACGGAGGAATAAATGGATTTGTTCCCAGTATTATTAACTATAAAATCGACAGTTTGTATATCTTATAGATTAAAAACTAGATCGAGTAAGTTGATATGACAATAAGCGATATATCTTTGTATATGTCCATGTCCACATATAATTTGTAAATCAATGATATATATATTTATCTCCTACTTTGACAGTATGACAATAGTACGCTTGTCTTTAATATATACTTATGTAAAGAGGACGTAAATTGTTTTGTTATTTTTAAACTTTTATTTGAAATAAATGTAATGCAACAAGTAGTAACACACAAGGAAGTTTTTCTACCGATAAGTTTTTTTTAACTAGAAAAATAGATATACCTGTATGTGTGTAGTCAATTTTTAATTTGTATATGCACATTTCATAATCTATTTTAAAAATGAGTTGAAAAGGCGATAATCAATAAGTTAAGAAAAACGATTAATTCAATATCTATTTAAATTGTTTTAGTCATATTGTAAACCTTATTATGCATGCATCTTTGCCAAGTAAACATAAAGTCAATGGTAATATCAAAAGTATTATACCAATAATAAGGAATGTGATTTTATATCAAATACGACATAATTCAAAAGATACATAAACCAACAAAAACATATACATGTCTTTATTGTTTTTTCTTTATTTTTTGGATGTCGTCTCATTAACATAAACCCTACATAATATAGCATTCATTTCACGAGAACAACCTATGTTCCTAAAAATAAACCACAATGCCAGAAAGACAAAGTTCTATTGTCATTTCCAGGCCTTTTATAGCTTACTATTCGAAATGGGTTAGTTCATTAATGAATACCGTACAGTGACCTATAGTTTCTAATTTCTACGTCATTTACTCTAGTGTGGAGAGTAATCTCACTGCGTTCATATCCCATCTTTTTAATGTTCAGCTCCACCGACTAAATTCCTCATTTAATAACACGTGTTTGGTATGTCATTGGGAATAATTATTATTATCACTAGTAGGAATATTTTAAAACGTATTTCAATGTTCATTCATGTTTGTTTCATTTTTTGCATGATATGAATACTTTTAATTCATGTGCTTTTGTCAAAACCTTACTGACTAAAGTAGTTTTTTGTAAAACATGGTGTCAATTTCACATAGTTTTAATTTATACCATTTTTTATTTCATTTTTGATTTCATTTCATTGGACGATTGAAGTAACAAAATCATTTGTATTGGTCAAAGACCAATCTGACTTTTTAATACTTGTATTTAACAGGTAAACGATATTTTGGGATTTCAGTTTCACCTATAATTATATGAAATATACAGTTATATTATATTTTATTACCTTCTTCTATCTATTTTTCTGTCAATCTATTATACATCAAGAAAATTCAAGACAAGTCTCAGATTTGCTGCGTTTGAGGCCTGATTTTGGAATAACTTCAATAGGGACGCTCGAATCTGAAAGTTTGGAAAGGTAAAGATAGTTATTGTATTAGGCACGATATCAGACTTCGGTTTAAGAAAAAACACAAAGAAAAAAGTAAATACCTTTGAATACAATCATAATAATGAGATATGCAAAAGATATAATACGATTTGATACACGATATAACTAATAAACACACAGCCATGTCTCGAATCAAGTAATAACAATTTGACGTATTTATTTGGGTGATATATCTTTAAGTCAGCACCGTAACAATAGTTGCCAAGGAGCATTCCACTTGACTCGATATTAATTTGATATTTGTAGATAGTAAAATTGAATGTTGCAACTTTCAAAACTATTGGACGATGCAAAACAAGTTCCCGCTATCATATATAGCAACGTAGGCATGGGTGAAAAAAAAATTAAACAACTCAATGTTTACAGAATAATTTCCAAAAGGGATTTCCATGGTGTATTAGTGAGCCCTCAATACAGATTCGTTAGCATTAATGAATATTTTGAACTTATATCTTACTTACTTATCGTTTGTAAAATTGTCTTGAGTTCTTTAGTACAATGTCCACTGGTATCTATTCTTTAAATAAATGATTTGCATTTTTAAAATGGTATATAACGGCATACCCTTCATTGTGAAATGAAATTCGTCTACTAGTTTAACTAGTAATTAAGGAGACTGATAGAAGCATTTATTACAATGTAGCATTAAAGGTATAGTATGTTACCGTGTATTAATAAGTATTTGTTTCATTTCGTTCTTCAGTTTCAGAATTACCGATTTTATTGATTTTCCTTTTTTTTTATTAAACATTTTATTTCACTTTTCAGACTTATTTAAATTTTTTTCTGTCAAAGATTAAATAATCAGAGGAATACACTTATATAAACGATCGGACCGTACACATGTGTTTGTCCAAAGTAAGAAGTCCTTTCAGTATGTGAATTCAGCTGTTCCCGCTCGTTTCTTCTTTTGACTGTTTTTTGCAGTGTGTTATATCGTTGGTAGTCTCTGCTTATTTCTTTTTTAATCTTACTCTACTTCTTCTGTATAATATTAAAATGTATGGTGCTTTATGAATAAATTGTGTTCCTTTCATGTCATAGTTTCTACTTGTAGAATATGAGAATTTTGCTTAACCTTTAGTTCAAAGATTGCACAGTGATCTATACTATTTATATAGAAATTAAATACCTTAATATACTGTTAAAATTTTCAATGTAAGAAAAATTGAGATTTTTTTTTATCTATTTATACATTGTTATATCTTTCTTACTTTCTTACGAGCCTTATGGACTAATATTTATTTACTTTTCTGTAACCCCTTAGTTGTCTTGTTGCTATATTGTTTTGATTTGACGAGTTTTCCTATGATTAAGAAGCGAGTCCAAAGATAGCAAATTGGTAATCAAGTAAAGAAAAAGGCTGAAAAAACAAGGTGTGCAAAACGCCATAAAGACCAACAATAGTTTACAAAGCACAGCAAAGAAAACTAAATAATTAGTAACATAGACCCCACCAAACACTTGAGGTGAAATTAGGTGCTCCGAAAGGGTTAGCAGATTTTGATCTCCATAAGCTATTAAAAGAAGAATTTTAAGAGATGAAAATAATCATATGTAATCAAATATAACGCTAAAACTATTCAATGATACTGGATATGTTGTCACTAATCTTTCAAAATTATTACTGATATCAATTTTATTGCAAAATATGTATGTTATACATATAGATTTCAAAAATATTTTCAGATTAAGTAAGCAGTGAGATATTAGGAGATCTCTTGATAAAAACATGAACCAAATTGAAGAATATCGAGGAATTCCACAAAGATGGAGCTTGCTGTTTATGTATCGAGTCTTAATACTAGTATTTTGGAAAGGTTGGTAGTTTGAATATGATATTAATGTTCCGGACCATATGAGTACTAGGACCATACGCGTATGGACATGACCATATGCGTATACTCATATGGTCCGACCATACGCGTACCATATGAATATATACTCGTTTTGTAATTAACGGGCCGGACCATATGCGTATTTTGACCATATAGGTATTTTTTTCAAATATGCATTTATCTAAAAAAAACAATGATGGTCAAATGACAATGAATTAATTCAAAGGCTACGTTAAAATGAAATAATGTTGCCATAGATAATTTTCATCGCTCATTACATTCTTGCATGTAGTTTAATGGGGACATTTACTTCCTCACGGTTAAAATAGCTTTTTCGCTGGAGTGATGCCGAGGTCCTGGGCCATTCCGATGTGTCTACGATGTTTATGAAGCTCTAGATCTCAAATATCGTAATATGACTACAGTACACCATATTCACAAAACATCTTAAATAAACTATGTTCCTAGCCGTTGACTTCTTGTATAACAGTTTATTGAAAAAAAACTTTGGACGTTATCTTTTCAAGTCGACATATCACTATTCACTCGTAATAACAACTCAGTAATGACCATTGGTATAAAATGTGTTTATTATAGTTTTGACTAGGTAGTAAAATTAACTATGTGAAACTTCTTATTTTCATTTAGTTAATCTCTTTATTATAATATGATAATAAAATGACATATATGATAGCGTCTTTTTAATGAACGGTCGTACCGTGTGAAGAGTTTAGAAGTATTAGGAGTAAACTGTAACAGAGTGTAAATCTCCCCGACCATACCCGAGTATATACCCATATGGTCATGACCGTACGCGTATGGTCCAAATACTCATATGGTCCGGAAAATTTACACATAGTATGGTAGTACCTTTTTCGCGGGATTGAAAATAAAGACATACTTTATTTCACGCATTATTATTTTTAGGATTTATTATGTATCTTTTATTTAATATTATTGTTAAAAACGATGAATAAGATAAAAAAGAGAGCTATAAAAAATTAAAACAGGCAATTTCGAAATCACTAAAAAAAAATGACAAAAAAAACCCAGCAATAACAAGTACTATGCAGTTAAATTGAGATTGAGCAACACGTAACAACCAAAAGATAAAAACTACAATTTTGATTTTTTTCAGATATTACTACATGTACTGGGGCTCTGGCGTTTCTTATATTTCTACTACTACTTGTACAAGAGAAAGATACATTGAAATGGGTGTACATTGACATTTATTGTTTGCTGTTTATCATCTTATTATGGCCATTTACCAGTCCAAAGTGCTTTGATACAAACAATATTTTCCTAGGGCTTCAAGTGGTAAAAAGCGCAAGTTTTGTTGATGCACTTATCGTAAGCTCAGGTGTAGTATGTTATATTTGTCTCTTGACTGAGAGAGTAATTTTAATTGGGCAAGATATTCATCAGAGAAAACAAAAACGACTTCTTGCTGTGTGCATAATTTTGCTGATTTGTGAATACCTTACCCATGAGTTTTTGGAACATTTTGTTGAAGTTATTGTGCAAACAGGTAACGGAAATGCCATATTGCAGATCGCAATACACATTCTCATGTATATCGTTACATTTGAAATCTTCCACATATCCCACTTTGAATTTGGAATAATGGTATGCATTTATCTTTGTATAACTTACTACTTAATTTCACCAATTCCATATTTCTTTTGCGCTATAATACTTGCAATCCCCATAGGCTTCAAATTAATAATGGACAACAATCGTCTGGATTTAACAATGGACTTTGACAGCATTCATTTCCAAAGAATAAAAACTTTTATTGATAAACTTTGGAGAGATAACCAAAGATTTAAAGAAATAGCTTTCATATTATCCATTTCTGTTTTACTCAAAATTAAAGATATTCTATTGTAATACCAATACGAGTAGTTTTTAACTGCTGAAATTAACAGCAAGAACGGGAATCTTGATATCGCTATCTTTATATTTTGTAAACGTATCCTCAGTTTGGTTCTATAGAGTGGGAAATAAGATAAGGAATATATAGAGCCAAAGCGAGGATCTGTTTAAAAGATAATACATCTCCGTATAACCGTATTTGTTTCATTTTTTACAGCAATGTACCGATACATTTACTGGTGGGATATAAATCCCCGAGCGTGTCCCCAGCTCAGTAGTCAGTTCTTTTGTAATGACATGATTTATAACAACCCCCTTTCTAAAATGGCCCGTTTATCAAATTTAAAATGAAAAGAAACTAAGGTTTCAACTCGCTTAGGCAAAATTGACCTTATAGGTTGTACTTTGTAAATACAGCTGTTTCTCAAACCATGCCTCTATTGGGGAGATATATAATATTCATAGATATGTTAGTTTGTTAACGTACTGGTATATGATCTCTATGTTTCATCTCATAGAGACATCATTTTGGAATATTACCAGTATAGAAAAACATGGTAGTTTAAACTCGAACAAATTCAGGACATATAAATATGGGAAATATGCCGCACAGCCCTATATTTTGACTTTGATAAAATTGTAGTGCATATCAACTTTCCGTTCTGGGATATAATTTATCACGAAACTTTACAGTAAAAGTGTCACAGTTGTAGCCGCACAAATTAGTAACGAAGTATTTGATTACATGAATTATATATATTCCTACGTCTTATTGATCTTACTATTGAGCCAGACTGAGGATCCGCTTGAAAAATTGTAAATATAACAAGATTAAAATTAATTATTCTTATGCTAATAATATAATTAAAATGATAATGATAGTAAATGTGAAAAGTTAATTTACACTCGGTTATAAACATACGACCAAATTGAACAAGAGGCATACCAAATATCATATGATGATGTCGGAATTTCCCAATTGTTTTTTGTTATCACCGAACTAGACATATGAAGACTTTGTTTAAACAGTGTTTTAAATCCAGGTTTTCATTTCAAAAGAAGTCAAATTAGCAAAATTAGAACCAATGATTCAATTCGTTTTTCATTAATAACAAACAATATCATGAGGATTTAGATTTTTGCAAGCATTTGTTGTTTCACTGGATTACGTTTGATTCACAATGCAAATGTGATATTTTTGTTTATTTTTTCAAAGCATGTATATATTTGTTTTTTGTTTATGTCGATTTTTTAACATTGTGAACGTTGCAACTTGATATCCAACCATTGTTGTATTTGCAAGCATTTTTAAATCGAAGTTATTTGTTTTTTGTATTTATGTCCGTTGTTTTAAAATAGCTTAGCTATATGCACGCTTAACATTGTTGAATTTATAGTACATGAAAGTATATAATGCTATGTTTGTTTCATGATGATCTAATCTTTTTAAGTTATTGTGAGTTTGAATTGTGTGTGTTTATTATTAATTTGTATAAACTAGTAGAATGAAGAATAAAATTTTGTTCAATGTGATTTTATTTTATGATAACAGAATTTTCCAATGATTCTTATAACATTGAAAATGAAAACTGAGAATATGTCAAAGAAACAACGACCCAAGCAATAACGTAGAATACAGTCCGAGGCAACCGATGGGTTTTGAACACAGCAAGTGCCTACTCAATTACGTTTACTGGTTTAGTGAAAACTCTGACATATAGAATGAGTTTAATTTAACTGCACTATCTTTCTTCGGTCAATGACCGACATTAAATAAATATTACCTATTTTAGTTGATTTGCAAATATCAAATTATACTTTTGTATTATCACCCCAAAGCGTTGTAACCATCGTTAATTGGTTGACTGAAACAATTTCTATATGACTCTGATCCAGTTCTCATATAACAGGATACAAGACAAGTCGTCTAATCTGTATTTAAACCGATTATGTCCTTTTCCTTTTTGCTTTTTTTATTTGAATTTGTGTTCTCCATCTGATTCAATATCGGTAAAGTACTGATGCCTAAACTTTCTATACACATTGCTTTGTGTGGAGCCTAATTATCCCAGGCAACATAATGTTTTTTTCAAAAAAGTTTTCTTATTACAGTGACTTGACTGTTAGTGTTGCTATTCACCAATTGCAACTCATTCAAAATTTTGACCCAATTGCAATTTGTTTTATTAAATCAAATTGTTCAACTGGTCAAAAATTTGAACAAACTGTTCAGCCAAAATGTGAAAGTGCAAAGTGATAAAATAAATCATACTTACAATCCTATAAGTCTGTAACTCCACTGTATTGATGTAATTCCTAAATCAGTCTATCAATCTGTATAGTTATATTACAGCCATTACCATACTAAAGGTGAACTGTTTTATTTTGAATTGCTATAAAAATGTCAAAACTAAGCTTTTATAGAGTTTTTCTTTCGAAAAGTATTCTATATTTATAAGAATCACACACTATGTGAATAAAAACACTAACAGTCAAGTCACTGTAATATCTAAACTTTTTAATTGTGTGTGTCTTTCCAACCAAACATCTACGGAACAGTATTAAAAATTGAGTATGTCGACTTATGTGAAATTTGGTTTATTTTTAAAAACTACTTTTACTTGTTCTATTAATCAGAATACATTTCTTTTTTCCCGATTTTGGATTCATCGAATAAACCTTTATGATACATAAATAAAGGGAACAGAAGTATACCAGTCTTCAAAAGTCATAACTCGTGTGAGAAAAAAAAAACAACAGGTGAGTTAAGCCTTTTTCAACTGATTTTTATAGTTCGTTCTTATGATGTACTGTTATACCACTGTCCCAGGTTAGGGAGAGGGTTGGGATTCCGCTAACATGTTTAACCCCGCCACATTATTTATGTATGTGCCTGTCCTAAGTCAGGAGCCTGTAATTCAATGGTTGTCGTTTGTTTGTGTGTTACATATTCGATTTTCGCTCAATTTTTTTTACATAAATAAGGCCGTTAGTTTTCTCGTTTGAATTGTTTTTCATTGTCTTATCGGGGCCTTTTATAGCTGACTATGCGGTATGGGCTTTGCTCATTGTTGAAGGCCGTACGGTGACCTATAGTTGTTACTGTCTGTGTCATTTTGGTCTTTTGTGGATAGTTGTCTCATTGGCAATCATACCACATCTTTTTTATATTTACAAACCAAAACCGAGGGAAACACACAAACTATAAGAGGAAAACAAAGAAACAACAGGAACACCAAAGTGCAACACAAACAAACGCTAATACAAACAGAAACGAATTATTTGATAACAACTACCATATTCCTGACATGGTTCAGGACATTTTAAGAACAGACGGTGGGTTGAACCTGGTTTAATGGCATGCCAAACATTCCGCTTTATGACAGTGCTAAACAAATATCGCGAAAACAGTACGTGACAAAAATACAATACAAACATACACAAGAACATTCAGAACAGAGAAACGCACAATCAAATAATGTAAGCACAACATGTCAAAATGTGACGTAGGTTTACCTTAAAGTATTGTCCACAATTAAATATTATATGTCGGACAAAATGTCATATTCAATACTCTCAATGGACACTATTTCATAATTAAATACTGCAAAGGATGATACTTCATTATGAAATAGTGTTCATGACCATGCAATTTTATCACCTTCTGGAACGGATTGTTTTTCAGCTGAGTTCTATAAATTTATTTGGAAGGATCTTCAAATTTTTATTGTTAATTCTTTAAATTATGGTGCAAAAACAGGGGAACTATCTGTTACACAAAAGCAAGGGATTATTACCGAAAGGGAATAAATAAACTCATCATAGATACCAGGACCAAATTTGTATATACGCCAGACGCGGGTTTCGTCTATAAAAGACTCATCAGTGACGCTCGAATTCAAAAAAGTTAAAAAGGCCAAATAAAGTACGAAGTTGAAGAGCATTGAGGACCAAAATTCCTAAAAGTTTTGCCAAATCCAGCTAAGGTAATCTATGCCTGAATTAGAAAAGCCTTGGTATTTCAAAAATGCAAAATTTTGTAAATAGTTAATTTATAAATATAACCATATCAATGATAATTCATTACAGCACATAAACCCCGCCACTTTTGAAAAAAATGGCGCCCAATATCTTTACAGAATACTGTGTATAAAAATTGATCATTAGCCATTGCAAAAGATGTAAAAGTGTCCTAGATAAATTGATAAATTTTGAAATGACTGGTTTTATGAGTGGTAGGTATATTGGAAAAATATAAGACTCATTTATGATATAATACAGTACACAGAGGAACAAATTTTGAAAAAAGCTTTCGATTCCATATCTTGGAAATTTTTGATATATGTTTTGAAATTTTTGAATTTTGGCGAATTGGGTTAAAGTTTTTTACAATAATATCAACTCTGCTGTCATCCAGGGGTTACCTTTCCGATTTTTGTTTTACTATTGGAAGAGTTAGTAGACCAGGGGACCCTTGTCTCCGTATTTATTTATTTTATGTTTTGCGATTCTGACATTAAAAATAAGAGGAATTAGTGACATTAGTGGTATAAAGGTCACACGGGTTGAACACAAATTGTCACAACTTGCTAATGACACCTCTTTGATTTTTGATGGGAATAAAAAATCTTTGCAAGAATCATTGTTAGAATTATAAAAAAGAAGGTGTGGTATGATTGCCAATGAGACAACTGTCCACAAGAGACCCAAATGACACAGACATTAACAACTATAGGTCACAGTAAGGTCTTCAACAATGAACAAAGCCCATACCGCATAGTCAGCTATAAAAGACCCCGATAAGACAATGTAAAACAATTCAAACGTGAAAACTAACGGTCTTATTTATATAGAAAAATGAACGAAAAACAAATATGTAACATATAAACAAACGACAACCACTGAATTACAGGCTCCTGACTTGAATTAGACTGGTTTTCAAAATTATCTGGACTGAATATTAACTTCACAAAAACACAATTTATTTGGTTTGGGAGCAAAAAATATAGTACACACATTTTGTCCTAACAGAAATCTGTCTTGGGATGAAACTACTTTGAAATTACTAGGAATCAATTTTGATGTAGATCTTGAAAAAATTGTTAAGATAAATTATTCTGAAAGAATTGTACTGATAAGAAATACTTTAAATCAATGGTCTAAAAGGAATCTAACTGTAATAGGTAGAATAACTGTGATTAAAACTCTAGTCTTGCCTATTGTAAACCATCTCATTATATATATATCTGCCAAATCCCTCAGATGATATTATTAAGAGAATAAATGAACTTAATTATACATACATATGGAACTCACCTATACATAGAGTTAAGAAGGATATCCTAATCAACCATTATTTGGAGGGAGGTTTGAAAATGCGCGATTTGAATGTGTTCATTACAGCACTTAAATCAACATTTTGCAGAGAGATAGTAATTTTTTTATGTCAAATATAGATAAAGAAAGTTGTTTATTTGTGGTGTTGATTATATTATACAACATTATGAAATTATGACAGTTAACAACCATTTTTGGAAAGATGTACAAAGATCCTTGGAAATAATTATTCAAAAAGAAAGAAACTTCACTTATGATTCATTTTTATCAAATCGACTATGGCTATATAATTATTTCAAGATTGATCATCAATCAGTAATTTATCAAGAATGGTTTAAAAGTGGTATTAGATTTGTAAATGATATAGTGTAAAATATAACATTAACACAGATTTTCTTAAATTCAACAGTGTTATTTCGGCAGTGAAAAAGGCATAATACAGAATACAAATTGACAATCTAAATACTACTGTTGCATATTTCTCAAGTAATCAACAATCGTCAACCGTATCGGCGGATTTTTTCCCTGTCCAGACTATAGCTTGGAAATCAATTTTAACACTCTCTTGATTATCGAACTCAATATTATACAAAAGCAAATGTCTTCACAAAGAAAGAACAGTATAAAGGCTGAACGAAAATCTGATTTCTTTTTCAAATTAAACAATAGAAAAAGGAATAGGGCATCTTTTTAAGACTATATTTGCAATTTGATTCATATTTTCTTTCACTCTCATTTAAAACAATGAAACACATTCTTCGACCGGCGTCAAGTGTTTAATAACCATAACAAACGTTATAACAGTTTAGAATTAAAATTCGAATGTGCAACGGGTGGTATATGCCATATACTAGAATAAAATTGCAACAAAACGACTAACTAATTGCTTTGCGAAAAAAAAGTTTCAACTGCTGTAAGTTGTCGGATTTCACGCTACAACGTCGTGTGATTATTAAAAGATAGTTACTTCGTTTTGTCATAATGTACACATTGATACATGGAATTAATCGATGAATAAACAAGCACATACAAACAAACCAAAAAACCTTTTTTTTTGAAAAATTGTTGTTATAGATATCTTTTTTTTTACCTCAAAAGTGGAAAACAATCACTATAATAGTCACATGACGACAAATACATTTTACTGTATCGATCCATGGCACCATAATGTTTTGGTGTTTTTTGGAAATGGATGTTTTATTTTATCTTTTCATATTGGAATATCGCTATTCAAATTATTTTTATTTCTATATTACATTTTTGCATCGCTAAAATGAGGTGAAAATTACAATGGGGACAACCAAAAACCATAAGTTGAATACAAAAAAAATGTAATTCCATGGCAATAAAGAAAAAAGACACGTAAAACGAAAGACAGAACAACATGAATCCCGTAAAAATATGAATAGATACAGTTTGGTAAATGTATTTTATCTTTTACAACTTTATTGCTATTTTAAATACTTGTTACAAGCTTGGTTTTGATTAACGAAGTATTTTTTTTTTTTTTTATCTTTTTTTACCGCAGAAGCTTTTGTAGTAGTATTGTTTTTTAACAGAGCGGGATACCATTCTTTTGTTTCCTCTTTTTATTTTGTTATCGTGTTCGTTGTATTTTTTTTTTTTTTTTTTTTTTTTTTACTAAAATGTGATTTTTAGACAGGATAAACTGTTTATTTGTTTCCAATATTGTGTTATTCCGATATGATATTAGCTTCTTCATTGTAAACAGTCATCTCAGGAGTATATATATTTCTAATATAAAGCTCCGTTTAGGCAATATCTGACCATTAAAGACTGTAAAACACTCTAATCAATAACCATAGTTTATTTAACAACAACTAGTATTTTCTCATCTTTATCCCGAATTATCTCACTGTCATTGATTAAGCTGATATAATATTCATTGCTTAATTTATATATTGTACGAATTATTCAGAAAATTCTACTTTGGTCCCATTTTCAGCAGCAACTACGTTTACATGTATTACCAACATGTGTTCGCGGTTTTCTAACTTAATTACAAGTATAGTCGTCAGATCTGTAATTTTATCAACAGTGTATCATTCCCACTTGTGATATTTGCACTGAGCGATGAATCGTCTGGCGGATAATGAAGACTTATCTATATAAAATACCACGAGGACTCACCCGGTCTTCCACTTTTTGCAGTTATAGTTTTTGTTTGTTTCATGTACAAGGGTTTTTATATTTTATATATTTATAAATGGAATGCACATCGATGAATTGTGTTGTCTAAATTTCAGTTAGATTTAAATGGATTACTAATTATAAATGAGGTTATTTCTAGCCTTATTTCAGTCTTCAGTATCCTACCAATGCGTTAGTTCATAAAATGAAGATCAATTAAGACCTTTTTGGAATTATTTTTTAAAACTCTGGTACAATTGTAATATTATGATAGAAAAAAAACATCTTCCTCAGATGTAATATAATCGATTAAATGCGAGACGAAAGCTAGCCTAAAACATAACGAATGTGACACTTTTCCCTCATATGGAACGTGAATATTCTCAATTTTAGTTCAACCCATGTCCTATCTAGCATTTGATTTCAAATAGTGAGTTGGAGGTGTGAATACACTACTGCTGTTCAACAGAAGACAACGGGTTTATTGATATTATATTGTTATGTCATTATTGTCAATGTGATTGAATTATTGGAATAAAAAGCGTTCGCTGACGGCCAATAATATATTGCTACTGATTTGCTTCAATACATTTTTCTTCCATGTATTTGAACTTGTAAAATTGTCATATTGGGATTGAAGAGGATTGGTATGTTTAAGCTATCGATAAGTTTTAAGTTTAACGATGAACAAAACTCTTTGTATCGACAAAGAACGACACTAAAAACATTTAACCTAGCGTTGCTTCAAAAGAATTTGATTAAATTGGATTAAGGAATTTCAAAGGTTTGTTTACATAGAGGTGGACACTTTGCGTATAGAAGAAGATAAAATCGAGCAACCTTGGAGTTACAATTCTTTAATTTTCGAAAACAGAATCTCATTCTGCAGTAATACTCGTTGCATATACATTGATTCCCAGAGTTTACCATAATATTTAGAAGTTTGAATATTTGTATTAAGTAACGGGCATTTATAAAAGCAAAATATACAAAGAGGAATATCAACACTCAGAAGTAGAATAAATTAAAATAATGGTAAAAAGTTAAAACAACTCTTTATAAATTGCATCCTTAATTTACCTCTATCAGGTAAAAACCTCGAAACACTCGAAACCGAACATATATTTGAATGCCAACGATTTTTTAGAGCTAGATGTAAAAAAAAGGGAAAAAGTACAACAATAAAAGCCAAATACAAATAAAGTCAACCTTGCTTGTTTCATAATAATTACATAGTTAATAAATTTCATTGAAAGTTGAAACGTGAACATAAGTATTAAATTCAAAAAGAATTGGAAGTTTTTTTTAACATTAGATAAATCCGACTTTTTACTTGCAAATAATAACAAAACATAGAGAACATTGCATTATTTTTTTTTATTGACTATCTTATGTTTCTACTGGCTGTCATTTTTAGAAATAAATTTAAAAGACTTTTGAACTTGAAAAAATCTTTTCTTATCACGACTGTTTTAAGACCTGTTCCGTTATTTCCACTTGTCATTTGATAGAAGTTCTTTCTATTATTGTTTGTTCTAGAATAATATGTCAAATGGAACCAACATTATTACATTTTAGTTATATGGTTTTTAACTCCTACGGGTCCACAGAGAGTAAAATCCATAGAGAAGAGACCTAAGCCCGAATGTTTCTATGAATTGTACTTACTATCGTGAGAGGTCACACAGAACTAATCCTTCAAATTTTTGTATACAAAAATACAACAAAGTACGATCAGAGTAATAATGACGTAACAACTAACAATAGACATGACGTCTTGATTGCATATGACATCTACTAACCCCATATTGATCCATATGGATAACCTTGTGATCGTGTTAAACACCACTACTTACAATAGGTGCGATTATACAGTATGTATTTCTGACGGACACAGATGTAGCATAGTTGTTAAAAAGAAACTTCTACTAGAAGAAACATAATATATAATACACACTGACTTTATTCAATTATGTTGCAGGTTGGTGCTTTCGTGTCGTACTGATATATTTTGTTTCCGTATGGATAATAGTAATAATGGAAAAAAAGTAGCATCATTTGTATTAGCCAAGATTTAAATTTATATTACTGGTATAGTAAATTTAAAGAAGAGTTCTTAAGAAATATTTATCAAAAAAAGCTTTTCAAATAGGAAAATGAAATGTTAAATTTTTCTCTAGTCAGTTTCTCCAAATTCAACGTACTTCATTAATAAATATCAAAATAATGTGTCTTTAAAGAGAGACAAAATGATTGGTGTTTATGTCAATTCAACGCAAACTTGATTACTGGAGTTAGGTCCTGCATTATGAGTATTTGCAGATACAATATCTAAATAAATTAAGAAAACACAAATTGTTTTTGAAAGTACTAGAACGATAGATTACAAGAGGCCATTCAAAAAATTGAAGAAAAACTAATAACGCAACATTAAACATCGAAACACGATGAAAAGTATAATAAGTCCACAAAAGATAACATTTCATATATAAAAAAGATGTGGTTTGATTGCCAATGAGACAGTGATAAAATTACCCCAAAACACTATTAACAACTATAGGTCACCGTAAGGCCTCCAATCATGAGCAACGCCCAAACCTCATAGTCAGCAATCAAAAGGAGCGAAATGACAAAGAGTTGCGCAAATATTAATATCATATATATGACGACAAGACGTAAGAAAACATTACGACCTACCTTCAGAAGAATACAAAAATCCTGGAAGTCCAGTTGTCAAGGTGCAAAAGAGAGAATTTCATTCAACACACATTTGTTATATCAGAACACGTAGATCTACAACAGAAAATATGGACGTAAAGATATAGAACTGGTATATACATAATAAACAATAGAAAGATATCAAAATGTATCGGACTTATAACGTTGTTATTTTCAATGTAGTTAAAATGAGTCAAATGGCCTCTAGCAATTTTTTTCTCTGAAACAATAAAACGTTGCTATGTGTACTTTTACGTGAACTATATTTTCCTAAAAGCAAAGTTTGTAATAGATCGGTTTCCGTTTTAATATGTCTGGGAACATAAAAAAATCATAATTCGAATTTAATTCTCACTTTATGCTAATGGTCGTCATTTTACACTTTCAATGCCAAACATATATGGTACATTTCCTGTTATAATTGTTATATAAAGTAACTTAAGTTAGCGAAGTATGTCTACAATTATTGGAGAGGAGAATGTACTTTGTACAATGATCGGGCAATTATATATAGTCTGAACACTTTGCAGAGTGTCATTTCTGCTATCAACGTGACGTCTTACATAACCAAAGAAAGAAACAAAAGATACCAAAAAGCTAACAGACCTACAAAAATAATAATTCGATAAACTCACTTTATGCTAATGGTTGTAATTTAACACTTTCAATGCCATTCTTACATGGTACATTCACTTTTATAAATGTAATGTAAAGTGAATTTAGTTAGCAACTGAATGTATGGCTACAATTATTTGAGAGGAGAATGTACTTTGTACCATGATAGGGCAATTATTTAATGTCTGAAGAAAAAAAATATTATTTAATGTGGAGACTTTACAGAGTGTCATTCCTGCTATCACCGTGACGTCTTACATAGTCGAAGAAAGAAACACAAGATACCAAGGAACAAATAAACCTCATAAGTCTGAAAAATACTAACCACATCATAGCAAATTACAACACGAACCCAATCAAATAATTATCATTTTCATATTTTTTGGAAATCCTACACAGAACCTTACCCCACAAGACAATCTTATTACATAAATATCTTCGAATTATACATCGAATTAAATATATCGTTCGTGGTTAGACTCTGATTTATATATAAATATTGATATAGAGATCTAAAAAAAAAAGCCATTTCAATTCCATATATTCTGCATTATTGAAACTCCTCATATTTTTTTAGCATAATTAATTATTGATACGTGTAACTAAATCAGTATGTAGACAAAATACAGATCAAAAAGTATTATGATACATACATTGTTTAGTGTCGCAATATTCATTTATGTCACTAATATCGTGTAAGTTTTTCATTTTGTAAATAATATGTTACAACATATGAATTATAAAAGGGCGCCAAACAAATCTTATCATTAACAAAAGCAATTCCAATAACTTGAATAGCTGGTTTCTATCAGTAAATACATCTTTTATGAATAATCTCTTCCTTTTAAATGTGTTTGTTGTCATCTGAATCAGATTTATAATCTATATTCGACGGGGACACATCATATATAATAGTATACGACGGAGACACATCATATATAATATTATACGACGGAGACACATCAGATATAATATTATACGACGGGGACACAGCAGATATAATATTATACGACGGGGACACATCAGATATAATATTATACGACGGGGACACATCAGATATAATATTATACGACGGGGACACATCAGATATAATATTATACGACGGGGACACATCAGATATAATATTATACGAAATATTCCATACATTTCTGTCATGATACACTCCTTTATTAACAGTGGCATTATTTTCCTCTTGTAAACTTACAATTTTAATCTGTGTAATACAGAAGACAAACTTCAGATGATTTAACCGACAAACCAATAACTTGTAAGACACAAATATTGGGTTGCTGCTAGCAAATAAATGACTTAAAGGTGAAACATAGTAGGATTGGAGTAATCCCTCCGAATGTATAACGGACGCAAGCATAGATTATTTGAATGTCACAGGAAATTAAAGTGAAAAGCAGAATAACAAAAATATCAAACTCTAAGAGAAATTCAAAACGGAAAGTCCTTTATAGCATGGCAAAATCAATGCTGAAACAGATCTTACAATTTTTATAACCAAATAGCCGATCCTCCTTTGCTTTCTGTCATCTTTTTTTTATGAATGATCAACAAGACGGTCATTACTAGTGAGTACTGACTGCTTTCTCTTTCGAAACATATGAGTTTATCGACAAGTATTTGGTTGAACTAATGTGCCTTATATTATTGTAATTGCCCATTGACGCGCGCAAACAGGCCAAAAGAAGGTATGTCTTTAAATAAAATATAATGGTATGAACAAAACTTTTTCATAATAACATGTAGCTGGTAACTGTTGAATTAACAAAATGTGTAGTCAGGCCAAAGCTTCTATGTTAGTTTCTATTTATATGAGGAGGTGCTTCATTTTTGCAAGATGTACACGAATTAGTCAGGTGTCTTTCTCTTGTCCAATCTTTAGTCGTTACAAGCAAAATCAACACTAACCATTTAAAACAAACACAGATGACACTTCTTGTGCTTAGGTAGGATAAGCATTTCATTTGCCACTAGTGTCACACGTGGTGTCCATTTAAACTTTCAACGAGATTACTTTTACAGCTTTTTGAAAAATATGGTTCAATAGCTTTCCTTGTAAGTAGTAACTCACTACCAAAGAAATCATGATAGGAAACTCAATCCACGGAGCAATATATACAGATGGCAGACAACCAATTCACTCATTCCAATTTAGATCGAAAAAGTGTCCCTGTATGGACAAAAAAACAAAGCTTTTGATGTCGTGTTTACTTATATAATATATATATATAGAAATATATTTAGACAATTTTCAGCTATAATTTACTGTTCCATGAGTTTGCATTATGAATTAAAGATGATGCGCTCAATAGTATACTTAATATGTTTTCCGGAGAAAATAGGTGTTATTTTTAATATTAGTAGTACTTGGCTTCCTAACATTAGTTCTTCGTTACAAGCATTTGTACATGGTTTGAAAATTGGCACATACAGAAGAGACACATGTTTGATTCAGGATATACCTGGTTTCTATAAAGTTAACTTAAGGTAAAACAATAGAAAGCTGTGAAAATCGTGAAATTTGATTGAATAGATAGGGATTTTCGATTGGTGGTCTAACACCCGTAAAAGGCGCTTCTGCAATGTTGCTACAGCGAATTGGAAAAGAAAACAACCAGACTATAGAACTAAAAAAATCACCCAGTTTGTCGTGAAGTAAATGTTCATCCGATCTTCATTGTCAATTTTAAGATCAGAACTATGGAACACATTACATTATTGTTTGCTATTCTATATCTAAAGTTCAATCGGAAAGGTTCAATCAACATGGTCAAAAAGTTATTTGTAGTTACTAGAAAACCGATATTTTGTTGTTAGCTAAATTATCAAACAGTCAAATAACTGAACAAAATTACTTTATTCGACCCGATGTAATAACAAAATGAACAATTAATAAATGCCCCAACTATATTTGTTTCTCAACCATTACTGCTGACAATATTTTTGTTCAATAACATAACAGATGTCTTTATATATGAGTACGTTAAATTGCATATCAACTTCTACTTGAATATTAATACCTATATTTCACTCCAGAAGCTAATTGACCGTTACTTATGACAGGCATTTCATTGTCTCCCTGTTTTAAGGAAAGGTTGTACTTTAGGTAAAATATCACAAGTACAGCAATAGTAAAAACTATTTTTATGAAGGAAATTGACATGGCACTTAGTGTATGATAACATTTAGCCTATTTTTAATGCAATATAATTCAATTAATATACATAAGAACTTTAATCTGTTAATAAACAATGGACGCATGAAAAATTGTAAAGCGTAGTTTTCATCGTTACAACATTGGGACGTTACCGCTCCTGGAGGACTGAAAGTACCTGTGATAGTATCAGTTCAGTGCAGCACTGAGTCAGACATGATTTATGTTAAATCCGTCTTAAAATATTCCGTTTATATTATAAATATTCTTTTCTCAAGACACCAAGGTTTCAACTTCTTCAGACAAAGCTGACCTTACTTCGATTTTGCTATTATTTAAGATCTTTTCATTTGATTATAGAGCTTTTGAAAAATCTGTCAGTTCTTATTTATCCCTGACATTCAAATACTCGGGGTCGACCGTTCCCGATCGATGTATGTCTAGAAAAGCGACTCGGAAATTTATAAGTGTTGTTTTTGAGTTTATTTAGGTCATCGGACACGTCCTTGATTTCTAGAAAGACACATTTATTTTTTTTTCTTCAGTATATCACAATTATAAAGAACAAATCGACCTTCATAAGATCAAAGCTATGAAAAAGACAAACTATATATCTGCTATCCTTTATCTAATATTCAATCGGATAGATTCAATCAACATAAGTCAACAAGTCATTTGTAGTTGTATCTGAAAACCGTTTTTTGTTGTACTAGAAACTAGCTTAATTGTGAATCAGTCATATTACTGACCAAAATTACTATACTCGACCCCAATATACAACGAGCGTTCCCGATGGATGTATGTCTAGAAGCGCCTCGGACTCTTGAACTTTATAAGTGTTGTTAACGAGTGTATCAAGGTCCTCGTATACGTCCTTGATATCTAGAAATACACATTGCAGATTTATTTTTGTGTATTAAAAGTAAAAAGGACAAGTTGTTTTTATAGGAATAAGATAACGTCTGACTAATTGAAATGGTTGTATCTTTTTTGTTAAATAATAAAAACAGGGCAAACTTTTGTCGTTTTTACTAGTTATATATACAGAATATAAGTATTCAATACACTTTTCATAAAATTGAAAATGTTGCAGTTGCTTTGAACAAATATGTCAATTAACAACAGTGTAGTTTGAACCCTGATTGAAAATGGTCTCATTGGCAATTAAATCACATCTTCTTATTTTTAAATTAAATTTATCCATACGACTAAACAAACCATGTTTGTGCTACAGATTATTTTATTTCTAAAAAAAAAATACTACCACATTATTACACTTATAGAGCTATTTTCTAAATGTTTATCTGCTATTTTTAGAAATCGTTTCTGACTTGTTGAATAACGACTATCTTCATTATTTTTTAACTTTGTTTTAGTGTTCATTGAATAGTAGCGGTCTTTTTTTAAACACTCAATTAATTGTAACCATTTTTTAGGATAGGCGCCATATCGCTACATCTTTTCACAATTTAAGTGCCATGAACATTATACATACATATAGTATCTATCAAATGCAAATTACTGTAGGACAATAAAGGATAATCGTTACAAACATATTAGTGTTTACTATGAACAAGTATAAACAATGATATTGCAAACGAATTGAACAATTATTTGAGCAAGTACTCAGGAAACGATATACAGTTATATACATTTTATGTTGAGACATTCAAATCCTTTCATAAATCTTTACAATGAATGTTGGTAAATAGAATGAATTGCTGGAATAGAAATCATGAAATTAAGTTAAGCTTGTTTATATGAGAGCTATAGACACGTCTAATGAAGCAGTTATACAAATATTCTGACATTTATTGCTTCTAAACACAACTTTGTCGTCTACAATCGGAGAATGATTTACACCAACACTATCATTATTTGTGTAGTTGACATAAATTATAGTCCAGAGGTATATGTCAATTAGACAAAACTTCAAATGAAATTGTGTCGTCACAACTTGATGAACTTTATGAACTGACAGTGAAGAAAAGTGCATTTGAAACACATAATAAAATTAAAAAAAAGTCGTTTATTGGAAATTAAACAAACGAAAAATATGCATATGCTATAACCGTGTTAGATAAAAGTAAAAAAACACAAAACAAATCTCACAATAATGTTCGTCTCATATGTTCATATAATAGCAAATGACAATTTTTACATGTACGCAGCAAACATCAACTTTGCCATATCTTTGCACATTTGCAGGGAATTATTTTCTTAGTATATTTAAATGTTTGTTACAAGACAGTAGATGTGTAAAATTCCCAATTTTTCAAATAGGTAAAAAGAGCTTAACCTTAAAATTCTAGAGGAAAAAAAATATTAAACATGTAAAACTTCTATTAACAAAAAAATATATGATTTTGTTTTCATTTTATCACTATGAAGACAAAAAAAGTGCACCTTTAAAGAAGTGTTGCATTTGTTGAACTCATCAATAGAATTTAGTAGATTCATTAACCTGAGGTCAAAATTAAGATAAGTCTGTCTGGTCATCCAAGTCCTGTTTTTAATATTGAGAGAAGAAATTAATTTAAAAAACCATATCCAATTCAAACAAATTGTAAAGTACACTCTCCAAAACAGTTTTGATAAAAATTATCTATTATCTGTAGTATCCCTTTAGTTCCCGTTGAACATTTTAACATATATGAATTTGAACACGCACATATGTGTATGCTATTTACACAGTCAACACCATACAGATTTCAGTAAAGACATTTCAATAAACTGAATAAATCATAGTAGTAAATATGTACAAGACAGACCTAATGGAATTAAGTTTACAATTCATTTAAACGTTTGTTCGTTTCAAAACTTTCTTTTGTTCCAGAAGTAGTTATGTTTGTGAGAAAATGTGTAAAAAGTAAAGTCACAAAAATACTGAACTCCAGGGAAATTCAAAACGGAGAGTGTCTAATCAAATTGCAAAATCAAATTCTCAAACACATCAAACAAAAGGACAACAACTGTAATATGTCTTGGTACCGGCATTTCTGTGGTAAATGAACGCATGTTTAGAAATACCGTATATGTATTGAGGTAAAGGAAAACCTGATGAGCATTTTATTAATAAGATGGAACATTGATATCCAATAATATAATGCAATGTATAACATATGTCAGACAAAACAAGAACATAACTCACAAATTTGATTAAGGACGACATAAATGTATTGGAAAGATCATAAACAAAAGATCAATTTACAGCTCAAGAAACAAACTCTATTGGAATTACTTTTTTTGTTAATGATGAAATTTGTTTATAGGTGTTCTTCACTATAGTACTATGATTTATCAATAATACTGTGAAAATTTACAAGGTCTCGTTGACACAAATGGATATTGAAAATAAAAACAATGCCATTGCTATCTACTGCATTGTCCATATAAACAATTCAATAATAAACTCAACATGAAGCACAATACACATGTTTATATTATAGTATTAGTATCAGTTTTCAAGAGAAAAAAGTAAAATCACAAAAATACTGATTTCCGAAGAAAATTGAAAACTAAAAGTGTCAAATGTCTTAATCAAAAGCTCAAACACATCAAACGAATGGATAGCAATCGTTATATTCCTGACTTGGTACATGAACTTTCTTATGTAAAAAATGGTGGATAAAACCTTGTCTCATAGCTACCAGGTCTTGTAGATGAATTTACTATTGAAAAAAATAAAGAGATGTGGTTTGATTACAATTGAAACAACTATCAAACATTGTTCAAACTACACTGTTCATAATTGACATATCTTTCAAAACAACTACATCCTTTTCATATTAGAGTTTTATATGGAGTACATTTGCCATTTATTGAATTGTTTTGGAGTTCAGTATTTTTTGTGATTTTACTTTTCAACAGGTATAACATTTAGATATATAAAAGAGGGCCGAAAGATACCAGAGGGACAGTCAAACTCATATATGTTGCCAATTAATCATAATTGAGGCAGAATGTTATCGGTTAAAATATCAGTCGCTTTAGATTCTAAACGGCTTTACAGTTGTATATATAGCTACAATGCATAGGGAACCAAAACGTGATAGATAAAGAGAAAAGGGTCTTGCAAGTCATGTTCTTGCCAATGAAATAACTATCCATGTAGCAGAGTCTAAATGGCATTGAGTAACTAAATGTCACTATAAGGACTTCATCAATGCTCAAGGCATTATGTAATGTTTAGCAGAAAAGATTCCAATTTTAATATGTGCCTTGTGATAGGTAACAAGTATCTAAGTATATGATGATAAATTGGTTGTAAGCTGTAATCAATTATTTTACCAGCACGTTTTCTGTACAACTTAATAGTGGTTAAACCTCACAAAAGTGTCTGGCATTTAGTTCAACTCGCATTTGATTTGCGCCACAAATCAAATTGCATTTTCGCAAAAAAATATGAGACAATAGTATTAATAAAAGTAACATTCATGTACTTTTATTAAGCTTATAATTGTCTTTCCAAACAATTCCATTAGTTAAACAATCTTTCAACACAAGAATATACCCAGGGATTTTTGCGTTCAATGCACTGAATGCGTGAATATAGCAAGTCTGCAAGAATGTAGGCGATTTCCAATATCAAAAGAACCACACAGGTATTAGATAAATATATATTATATTTGATTTGAAAACCTATCACAATATTTAAAGTTGAATAACATTGATCTAATAGTCATTTTTCTCTAAAAACTTGCTCTTCGTTTTTCGTTATACGGTGTTTGAAACTGTTTTAAATTGAATGAAATGATATCCATGCAAACAACAAAACACAAATGATGCAAATAAGCATCTGTTAAAAAAATGAAAAAATAATATAAACAGATAACATGAAAAAACGAAAGGTTGAATGTTAAATATAAAAAGAAATGGACAAAAGAATGTCCCTTTTTTATTTCTCGCGGTAATAAATCATCTATATTTTTCAACCCTCAGGATATCAATAAAATTGAGAATGGAATACTTGCTTTTTATTTGTAAGGGAACAAGATTAAAAATATTAAAATTACACACACAAAACGAAATCCTTAAACAATTAGCTTTTGTATTTTGTTCAATTCTTTTTAAGGTGTCTTTATCACGATTTGCGTTTTTTTCCTTCTGTCTTTATAGACACGGGGTACCAGGTGACTTAATTCTTCTTTAGGATGTTTTATGAGTCACAAGACAGCAGATATGTGTTGATTATACAACAACTAAATGGAATATACTTTTTCTAGTAAAGTATCATTTTAAAATATTCTTCGTTATATGAAATAACTGTTACATCAACCAAATGCTTAAAATTAATGTGCAGCTTCAAAGGATGCAGAAGTAGTCATTAAGAATCTGAAGAGACATTCTGTATATTGTCCTATTTATTACGTAACAGATACAAATATATTTTCAGTTAGTGATTAATCAATTATATGATAGTTTAATTGAAATCTTTGAAGTGACGTGACTAGTTACAACTACGAACAATTATCTATTTCTACTGGTTTGACGCAAGCATTCTGCTAGTTTTAGTTTCTGACAAAATGAGTTAAATGGGTTTATTCAAATAGAATATGGACTAGTGGTGTTGTTTTATTGCGTTATATAAAGTTCTATACGAATATAAGAAGCAGGATACATATAAACTAGTCTGCCATCTTACGTTATCACTACAGGAAACCATATTAAACCCAAATCATTTCGATAGTAGCATGCGGTCTTAAAAAAAGGCAAGAGTTTTTTCGACGATAATCGCATTGAATAATCTAATGTAGTTTTCGTACTCGTTGATAGCCTTTAGTCTAAACCTTTATTTTCTTGCAAAGAGCTCAGTCATTTAGGATACTTGTGTATAAGGGTAATACTATCATATTGTGATTTTGACATAGGTAACACAATTAGGATTCAGAGTGCAGGGTAAATGAGGTCTTCGTCACGGAGACATCAAAAGACTTGTGTATCCAATTAACCGAATCCATATCTATTTTTGACAGAGATTAATATTGGTAAAACAGTGTATTGTATTGCTTCACGTGAAGGTATTTCGTTTACCTGAAATAGTGTTGAATGAATTAAACTCATTTCTTACATGTGCATATCGTTTTGAGTACATGTGTACTTTTTCTCGAGTACTTTTTATGCATTTAATACATTTGCATTTTGTTTACTAGTAGTTTTTATGTATTTTATAAATGTGCATTTTTCCAATAATACATATTTTCTCAATATTGGATGAAATTGGGAAAGTTAGTTCTCTGTCTATTGAAGTTTAACATCATACCCTTAAGGATGTGGTAATAAATATTATATTCCCTGTGAAACGTTATCTCAGAATGAAAAAGTATTAACACATGTGTGTGACTGCGAGTTGATAATAAAAACAAAGCCAAATAAAATAAAAAAGCGATTTATTATACGACTGCTTGGAGAGACGACAAGTCAATTTCAATAAGCAATCATTTTAGATGTTTTAACCTACTAGTAACTTTCAACTCAAACTCAATCTTCGGGGCTGAACTAAATAATACCTCTTGATGATTAATGGACCATTTAAGTATCTAAAAATAAGTCATTGTTTTAAAGAATATATTTATTTCAAAATTGGGTTTAACCTTCTCAATAAATAATTTCACTGATTTCAAAGTTTTCAAATGCACTACACAAGACCTAAGATATCATAGTATTGCCGGTTTCACATCAAAACTGGGCATAGTTTGATTGTAGTATTTCGGTTTTAATCCCCGAAGTTTTTTTCACTATTGGCCTTTATAAATCCAAGTTAACCAACAAGAACATCTAAATATGAGTTTGATATTTTTTTTAAATAATATGCATAGAGACTACATGATGCAATCTAGATATATTGAAAAAAAGATGCTGGGAATGTCAATGAGGAAGAAACCTGAAATTATCCAAAAGACATCTAGAGGGCAACATACAGTTTTAGATATCATATGTCAACATAAAGTATTAGAGCTGAACATATAGAACTAGAGGTCAATAAACTATACTAGAGGGCAACAGTCAGTGCAAGAGGGTAACATACAGAACTAGTGTAAACATACAGTACTAGAAATAGACAAACATTATTAAAGGGTATCATTCATGTACAGTATTAGAGGTCAAAGTCTAGTACAAAAGATCAGAAAACAGTTCTAGAGGAGAATATTATGCACAAGAGGTCAACATACATTATTATATGGCAATATCTAGTACTAGAGATCGACATAATGGCCTAGTGGGCAACGTAAAGTACTTGATGTCAAAATAAAGTACTAGAGATCAACATATATAACTAGAGATAAACATGCATACTGCAGATGATGACAATATTCAGTTCAACTGGGTAACATATAGAACTAGAGGTAAACATACAATACTAGAGGTAAACATTTTGTACTATAGGTCGACAAAAAGTATTTGAGGACAATATATAGTACGAGAGGTAAACATCTTATACTTAAGGTTAACACACAGTACTAGAGGTCAACATGCATAAAAGGAGGTCAATATCCTGTTATATATGTCAATTAAAAGGCCAAGTGGACAACATAAAGAACTTGATGGCAAAATACGGTACTAGACATTGACGTATAGTATTTTTGTACAACATGCAGTTCTACATGTAAATATCTTATACTAGAAATCAACAGACAGTACTAGAGGTCAACATACAGTTTAAACGACCTTCTCAAAGTACTGGGGATAAAAATATAGAACTAGAGGTCTATATACTATACTAAAGGGTAACATGGAGTAATAATTGTATTTTGCAAAACATTTTTGGAATTTTGTTTTCAATATACGTCCAATTTTTATAAGTATTTATCGTATTTTATATTTCCTTTTAACGTTTTTTATTCAAACACACTTATGATTCTTTTGTAGACGAAATGCACATCTGGCGTAGAGAATTGTAAGCCTGTTATCTTTGATGAGTGTGGTTTTCTTAATTTTGAAAGAGAAAAACAGGAATACAGAATATTAGTGGTAAATGTAAATGGAGTATTTAATTGGAAATCACGCAAAAATAAAATGAGGTTATCTACTAATGAAGATGGTCAGTAATTCATATAATAAAGATGGCGTCTTGATTTAATTGTAGAAAACATCAACTCGTGAAATCTGATAGATTGGTTTACAGCTTCTAATTATAAAGCTAGCAGACAAAAGTAGAATGAAGATTTAAAGACATCAAATAGTCAATTGAATTTATTATGTGATACGAGTGTTGACAAACTAACAAATAAATACAATTATTATATACTTAGTAGTAAATACAGATAAATTGTATGTGTAACACAATCAATGGCAACCGTGATGATATCGATATCAGCACGGTTGAAAAAGCTTTATCACACCTTTAATCTGTATGACGTCACCTCATCGATTGCAGTCACTGTTGCAAAGGCTTTATCAAATCCCTAATCAGTATGACGTCATGTCAAACCTATAATCTGTATGACGTCATTTCAAACCTCCTTATCTGTATGACGTCATGTTACATAAAAAAACATTTACTTGAGGTATATGTATATAATAAAGTGTATATGATATGGCTTTTTCAATATCACACACCATATCAACCCTCAACCAATATAATCCCTCGAGCAGAGCTCTTGGGATTATATTGGTGTCTCGGGTTGATACGGATGGGATATTGAAAAAGCCATATGATATTCTCTATTTATTGTGAACTATGCACACTGTGACAGATAGTGTCACAAAATAAGTTTTATACATATATAGAATATACGACGCAACTAAAAGGAAAATCAAAGACATATGTTCAATAGTATTAGAAATGGAGCTTAGACATGCAAATGTATAATTCATTTACTTGCTATCTTAAAGTTGCAAAAAAGTTTATAGAACATGTACTTAAGGTAGATATGGTGTCTTCCTCAATCTTGGATTTTGAAATACTAGAAAACAAGGTCTAGATCTTTGATGAAATGTGCAAATTTTTATAGTAGTAGGTATTTCATGTGTAAGAATTTTCATTATAATATCGAAAATGCCATGTTTGATCATATTTATGATTGTATTTTACAAAATTAAAATTCTTTTGTTTGATTCATTTTTTTTCCAACTTTGTCAAATAAGGGGAGGCAACTCAAATGCAAGGGCAGATAATCCAGATAGTGTTACTTTTACAATAGAATGTGTTAGGAATTTACCCATTTTTACATGTAGCAAGAAAACGAGTCCGGTGACCCCATTTTTTCTTTTTCTCATCTGAAAGCATAATATTGAAGCTATCTTCTCATATTTTATCTCAAAATTTTATGGTGTGGTTTGCGTTTTATGACGGAAAAATGGGTTTTCCATGCATAATCTATACAAAATCTTGACAATTTTGAACAACCTGTAGCGTGAAAATAAGTCCGGTGACCCATTCTTTTTATTAATATTTTTAAACAAGCAGGATATGAACTACATTTTGGCAAATTATTAAAAGATTCTATGGATTATAATTTAGACACCCCTACCTTAACATATACACTATTAACAAACTGGTTTTTATTTCCCCGAGGGTATCACAAGCCCAGTAGTCAGCACATTTTGTGCTGACATGAATTATCATTGATATTGTTATATTTAAAAATTAACTGTTTACAAAATTTTGCTTTTTTTGAAATAATGAGGCTTTTCTACCTCAGGCATAGATTGCCTTAACTGTATTTGGCAACACTTTAAGGAAATTATGGATCTCAATGCTCTTCAATTTTGTACTTTATTTGGGTTTTTTTAAAAACTTTTTTTGGATTCGAGCGTCACTGATGAGTCTTTTGTAGACGAAACGCGCATCTGGCGTATATACAAAATTTAGTCCTGGTATCTATGATGAGTTTATTTACTGTTGAAAAGCATTGTGATCTATAATTTTAAATTTTATATAACAGGGAAAAATATTGATAAAAGACAAACACTTGTTCTATGAAAAACGGCACTGAACATCATATCAATCTAAAAGCAGATGCAATCAACATTGACAATGCAAGAATAATATTTGCAATATTAAAATCAATAAGACAAATAAGAAAAAATATCTCTATAAATAACTCGATTTGCAATCAACTGTAGAAAGTTAAGACTTAAATATATCACCAATTTTGACATTGATTAAGGTAACATGAGATAATCTTCGATTAGGGATTCCATCAATACACAATATTATACATACTTTGACATCTATGCTGGTTTTTAGCCACATTAAGCAAAATTTTCCAACTAGATTTAAGAATATGATGCCCTGTCTTATTCGTGATTAACATTTAATGAAGCAAACAAATCTGACTGATCATATTATTTGTATGTATTATTTCATTACTTTTACGTCAACGATTGTTTTACTGCATCCTAATAGAGATTACAGATTTGTTGCTGTAACTTTTTGTCCATATTTTCTTGACCTATGGCTTATAAACTGACATTATTTTTTCTCCAATGTAGAATATTGTCTTTCTTATATGGGACACTTTTCCGATAATGTTCTGTATCGTCAGTTTCGTTATAAATAAAATGCCTAACCACTTCGGTGATTTATTCAATATTGGGACAATATGTTACATTATACAATTACTCTCCCTTATAATCCTTTAATTAACGACTCAAGATGAACATACATGACCCATCAGTGCCCATGGGCTGCTCTTTAGTCGGATTAGTGTCTCTTTGGTATTCTATATGTTATGTTTCAAACCTATTCCAGGTAAACATAATGAAAGATTTTTTAATCCAAAGCCTAAAACTATTAAGCAAACATACCCTCTCTCTAAGTCTAGACGGAAGTTTAAATCAAACGTACAGGATGGCCTGAGGTAAATGTAAGTCAAAAGTATTGAGTCAACTTTGGTTGAAAATCTGATAGCAATTTCAATTTACGAAATAATCACATAGCATAAACAGGTATAAACTTAAAAAGAACCTTCATGTGATAAGTAAATAAAGAATGTTTGGCAATTATTTAACATCTTAACATTTACCCCGAGGAAACCTGACAAATTATCATACTTTTCAGTCAATATACGAGTCTCTTTTTTCAATTAGCTTTTGTAGATAATTGTTACTTAGTAGCTGAACAATCATACGTAGTCGGTAACTGTCACACATGCATTCTATGAATAAAACATGGGTCGAAAAACACTTGCAAACAATAATGATACTATTTGGCACCTCATCTGACTAGATTTGCAAAAGCTGCATCAGGCAGGACCGGGAAACGACATTGCACAGCCTCTGCGCATTCAGTACGTCTTCTTTTTCTCATTTATCCGGCATGACACTCGTCAAATTTTATTTACGTTTTATGATTCAGTTTCTATTATTGTAGCAAAAAATTAAAAAGCACAGCGCATGTTATGTTTCACTTTTTGGCATTTACTGTTTTATTGTTTTTATTTCATTTTATTAGAATTATCATAAGCAGTTTTCTCTGTATCCCTTTAAGCTTTATTGTCGTTATTATATGTTCTTTAACAAAAAAAATAATTGAGCACAGCTATATTTTTTCAGTTTTACAATCCTTTAGAAATAAAAATACAAAGTGTAATGAACCTTTAAAAGATATTGTCTCAGCACTTTTCATTAGTAGTAGGTGTCGAAAAATAAATGATTTTGACGTCTAGATTCAAAAGATAGCGTTTAAGTAATGTTATATCGATAATGCAGGAAGGATAGTTCTTGCAAAATGTCTCCCTCGACGTAAGTTTTTTAAAGCATCATTCTATAGGCTCTACTTTATCAGTTGGTCATGCTAATGGATAGATAGACTTAGTCCAGACAATTCAAAATCTAGACGAACTACATTAAGTAATGAGATTTTGAACTGCATGTGATGTTTCTTTATTACGACAGGCACATTGAAAATAAAAATATACAAATGTTTTAATCGCTTAAGTGTTCTAGTTGTAACCATGGACTATAAAGAACTAAAGTTCTAAAATGAAGAAAACAAAAATCAGTTAGAATATTTCAATGTGTTTAAAGAATCATTTATGTTGAAACGTAAAATTGACAACTTTTCCTAATTGAATGTATTTGACTATAACTACCAAATGTTTTTTTTTCATCAAACTTGACTGTTTTTTTACGACATGTCACGTACCATTAGGTACTGTATAGCCAAATTTTTTAACCAACGATTGTTTTAATAACCATTCACTGATTTGACTAAATATAAAAAAAGAAGATGTGGTATGATTGCCAATGAGACAACTGTCCACAAAAGACCAAAATGACACAGACATTAACAACTATAGGTCAACATACGGCCTTCAACAATTAGCAAAGCCCATACCGCATAGTCAGCTATATGACAATGTAAAAAAATTCAAACGAGAAAACTAACGGCCTTATTTATATAAAAAAATGAACGAAAAAAAAATATGTAAGTTTAGTAACACTAAATCTATTTCAGTTACAAAATTTTTAGACACTACTGCATCGACTGAGTTATGGAATCCACAATTTACTTCCATATCAGTTGAATAACTGCCATTCAAAATAGGAAAAGAAACATTGACTTGATTTTTAAAAATTTTCATGTTAACGGAAGTTTATAAAGAGAACGATAACTTTCAAGTTTATAAAATCGTTACTAGTTGATGAATTTGTATTTATCGTGAATTCAATTATCGAAAGTGTACAACTTAAATGTTTTTCCTAAAAGTTTAATAGTAATTTGAGCGTTAGATCAATTGGAAAATCAAACAAATCATTTAGAGAATTGTTCTTTGTCAAGTATAGTCAATCGTGTATTCATTAAGTTGTCACTGGAATTTTATTCCTTTTAACATGAAAATCAATACTTTGTGAGACAGGTGATGTAGTATTGTGCTATGAATGGGAAGGCATTTAATATGAAAAACTTGAGTAAGAAAGTACAATGTAGTATCGCGCTGTAAATAGTTATCAAAGGTACCAGGATTATAATTGTGTACGCCAGACGCGCGTTTCGTCTACATAAGACTCATCAGTGACGCTCATATCAAAATATTTATAAAGCCAAACATGTACAAAGTTGAAGAGCATTGAGGATCCAAAATTCCAAAAAGTTGTGCCAAATACGGCTAAGGTAATCTATGCCTGGAATAAGAAAAATTTAAAGTTTGGGAAACAGGAAATTTATTAAAATGGCCACATTATTGATATTCATGTCAACACCGAAGTAACAAAAATCTCTATAAGATTAGGAGATATGGTATGAAGGTCAATGCGACAACAGCTACTACCCACCAAATACCGAAGATGTAACATGAAGCGACTGTAGGTCATTGTACGGCCTTCAATAATGAGCAAACTGTGGCAAGGTCAACAATGAACAGCTTTCTTTACATATAAG